>NC_091823.1:70485858-70785858 GCF_038994185.2 Dermacentor albipictus | reverse complement strand
TCGTTATATTGTTTAGACTGCTCCCTACCTTCTTTCTTGATGTTTATTGAGTCCGAGTACTTAAAATAACGGCTAATATACTTTTATGTACTGTTAGCTGTTGCTTCGGTTTTATTTATTGCCATGCTTTTCAGAATGCTGTAATTTTTTTTACTTCATATAAGATGCATAGGAAGTAAAATGTGTTATTTAAGCAGAAAAGCTGTACAGCAAGAGACCATATATCGAATAAGCGGTGTACTCTAATAACAATGAATATTAATTACTGCAGGCGTATTTTAAAGAAGAAGCAGCTTTCGTGAATTTACAGAACTGCTAAAACTTGTGTAAATATGAAGCCATGTTATTATGGTGCCGTGGAATGAAATTACGGACGTATGTTTTTACGGCAAATTGCTATAAATGTGACGGCGAGATTTCGTGGCGTACAGGAACAAAATTACAGACGTGTGCATTTTTTACGGAAAATTGCTGTAAATAGTACAGCTGGATTTTGCACATCTGTGAAATGAAATTATGGACAATTGTATTCTTTGGCAGAGAACTGCTATAGATATTACAGCGAGATTTTTGCGGTATTGTGAAATGAAATTATAGAAGCCCGTATTTTTTTAGGGAAATTGCTTTAAATATAACAGCGGGATTTTGCGGTTCTGTGAAAAAAAAGTTATAGACGTCTTTATATTTTTACGGAAAAGTGATACGGACATGAGAGCGAGTTTTCGCGGGGATGTGGAATGAAACTGTGGGCGCCTGCATTGTTTTAACGAAAAGTGCTGTAAATATGACAGAGCATTTGCGGCACTGGGGAATGAGATGATAGACGTCTGCACTTTTTTACAGAAAATTGCTATAAATATGACAACCAGATATTGCGGTGCGGTGAAATGAAATTATGGACGTTCGTTATCGCGTTACAGATAATTTCTGTATATAGCAGCAACTCTTTGCGGTGCTGGGGAATGAAAGTGCGGGCGTGTGTACATTAAAAAAAATTGATGTATATATGACTGAGTATTTGCGGTGCTGTGGGATAAAATTACGGATATCCGTATTTCTTTTATGGGAAACTGCTGTGAACATAACGGCGTGTCCTCGAAGCACTGTGTAATGAAATAGCGGAGGTCTGTATATGTTAGGGAAATTGCTGCAAATGCGACAGTGAGGTTTTGCAGTGCTGAGGAAGGAAATTACAGACGTCTGCATAATTTTGAATGGAAATTACTGTACATGTGAAGGGAGTTTCTGCGGTGTAGTGAAATGAGATTATGGACCTCTGCATTTTTTGCGGGAGACAGTTAGCTGCCGATGCCTCCGGAAAAATTCCAATGATAACAAGGGTAATTTTCATGGGCTATGTGTTTTGTGCCAAAACACACGGTGACTATCTCGATACATTTATACATGGTAATATACTGGCCCATATTCTCTGTGTTTCCATTCTGATGTTGTATTCGAGAAGTTCAAAGGGCACTTCAGTAGTAGGGAATGTCATCCCGGCAGGGGTACGAGTGTGGGAAAGAGACTCCCGGTGTTGCATCTACAAAGTCGGACTAAAAGAAGACTTTCAATTCTGCACGCTTGATCAGTTAGCACATGCCGATATAAATTGTGTGCGTCATGTTTACCTCCCTTCACTGTCTAAAAAGAAGACTGTGAGCTTGGAAATTCAATGAGTCAGTGTCAGGGTGCGTTTACAAGCTCCTGCGGGGTACAGAGTGGCAATGGCAGCGTTCGCGCAAAGTACTTTTACCATCCCGTAAGAGAAAGAAAAAAACACGCTTCGCGCTTATATAATTACGGACAAATAGCAGTTGAAATGGACTTAAGCCTTGGCGGAAAATGTCTACAATGTTGTTGTATACCGGATGCAACACAGGATGCAGGTGTTGAGAATTGCGATCGTTAACCCTTAAACCACGGCAATAAAGTGTGCTCCCAGGAGTGAAGCCGACATTCCGGAGCATTACTACGCTGTGCAAATTACCACAGCCCTTAGATTCCTTACACGCTGAATAGTTTAGTTATTGGTTAAGTGAGCTTGCCTTCTCATCCTTTTCTATGCATTATTCTGCCGGGCACAAGATAAAAAACAGCGAGATCACATTGTTGAAGCTATGCGGAATCTCGTTGTCCAGACATAATTAGAGAGATGCTGTCTTTAATGAAAACGGAAAGTGTATCATGAACGATTGACGTTCATGATACGATGACGATGACGAATGCATCGAATGCTTCGTCACCGATTCCCTAAGTGTGCATGTAAGCTTGGCACATTGTCGTAGATGAGACCACGAAATCATCTGTGCAAAAAGTAAAATAGCCTCGTGATAGCGCCACACCTGGGCACTTAGCTTCATACCACATGGTTGTGCGAGCCCATCAGAAGAACAATTAAAGTTTTAGAAAAGATGCTTAGCCACGTAGAATAAAACACCAATAAATTTGCCGTCTTCGTGAAACTACACCCTCTGTCCTGAATGAAAGTGCAGCTCAAGCTAACAAGCCCTTACAGGTTAGAGTCAGTATCAACAGTGAGATTATTGATCGCCCCACTAATGGGATGCTTTTTTTTTGTCCAGACACGAAAATGTTCGTGGTTCGCAACAACACCAAGCGATATAGAACGTGATTTATGTCGCTTCCTTTTTCGAGGCGTTTGGGGCTCCCCTGTGAAGAGCGCTTCGTAATTAACGAAGTGTGCCGCCTGATAAAATATTCCATCAGTATTAATTGCTATGGCTGTGCTCCGAGGTCCAATGTAGCTGTAAGGATTTTTGGTAATTTATAGATGCGCGAAAACAAATAATTTAAATCAATATATGGCGAATGAAACAAGTTATAATAATAATCACATGCAATCAATTTAGTATCTTTGCAGCTATCGCAAATCGGAAATTTCGAGCATGTTTTTGGTCAGAAAATCCTCAAGTTGACTATATGTTTATCTTAGATGAGTTGAAATGTGCCTTTGCATTATGGCGTGCAAAAACAGCTGCCCGCCCAGACGACTATATTATGTTAAGAAACCGGGGCCGGTAGGTAGAATGGCGCTCTTTGAAATATTTAAGGACCTCTGGATAAAGGAGACTCTTCCTGATTCATCGAAAGTTGCACGTGTGATCGCTATCCTTAAACCTGGCAAGACCCCACTTTGTCTCGACTGTCTTTGCCCTGAAAGCCTCACAAGCTGTATTTGTAAGCTAACAGAGAATATAGTGGACTGTCGACTTCAGTGATACTGATACAAAATATTGAAATCCATCATGGACTAATCAACATAATTTTTCGGATCAACTTTCCAACTGATTACCTTATGGCCTACATCGCAAGTTACAAATTATAGCCGTGGAGTTCGCAAGGCGGATCCACTTCGAATGAATCTTTAGCCTGATCTCGTTTCGAGATATTAATTTGCTTACTTCGCGCAGAACTGCGCTGGCGTGCCAGTTACTTTTGTGCTTGAATGCATAAAACGGCGTTTTGTTAAGAAAGTAACTGGAACGCCAACGCATTTCTCCGCAAAGTTCGGAACTTAATTCGTTCAAGTAGACCACCTTTGCGAACCCCACGGCTAGAATTTGTAAAATGCAATATGGGCTATAAAGTAATTACATATAAAGACAATTAGGGGATGTTTGTTAATTAGTCAATTGGGCATATCAAATTTTTTTTTGTACGAGTAGTGCCCGCCGCTTCGAGCAGAGCACCTCATGAGCAAGAATTCTACTATCTGCCACAGGCGTCCTTCTTGAAAATTTTAAATATGTTCGCTGATACGCCCAGTATATAATAGTCTTTTGTTTTTGTTTTTTCAACAGAAATAGCCGAATACTATACCACGGGATTGGCAGTTCTTTCCTGACAGTCACTGCAAATTGTTCGACAAATAAAATGCGCCGCAGTAGAGGATGAACGAGGCTTTCGCAGTTTCACATTGGTTGTACAGCTTACAGTACACACTTTAGCACACGCATGCTCCTTTTTCATGAAGCTACGATTTCGCATGAAGACGGAACGAGCAAATCTTCAAGCAAAATTTTGAAGGCACACGTATACTATGAACGCAGAAACATGGACCTTTACCGAAAAAGGGACAGATACTGCTTTTGGTGCATCGACAAAAGGAAACTGTAGTGCGACTTGCATTTGCATTTTGTACTTGTCTTGGAAGGAACAGGTGCACAGTGTGTGTAAAAAGGTTGCGTACGGTTGTTTTACCTTGTCTAAGGCACGGCGGCACTTTCCACCTGCTATTCTTAGATCACTGTATTTTTCATTATGTCACAGTCATCTCAGTTATTGCAGTGAATCATGGGGAATCACATACAAAACGTATTTAACACCATTGCTAAGACTACAAAAACGTGCCTTGAAAACCATGGGATTACCTTCTTCGAATAGTTCTAACAATAACATTTTTGACGCAATGCAAATCATGTCATTCACAACCCTACGCGATTACAAAATAGCTCTTATGGTTAATAATATTATAAATACCAACTACCCCTTACCTCTTGGTGCATTCAGTATTCCCGTCCGCAACACTAGACAAGCCAGCAATGGCAATTTTAACCTTCCTATTTGCCATAATGCGTACGGAGAAAGACGAATAGAATTTACAGGAGCGAAAATTTGGAACTCGTTGCCAATTGAAGCAAAGCAAGCTAGGAATTTCAAACTGACATGCAAGAAACATTTTTTGGGAATGGAAGCAAGGCTACAAAGTTAGTTTTTCTTCAATGTGTTTGTGATTGCTGTCCTATATGTTATTTTGTATTGGACCGCTTACTAGCCTCATTGGCTATCGGTCCAAATATCTGTGTATTCATTTTGTTTGTGTTACTCAATAAAGACTTCTTGATTCTTGATTCTTGATTCTTGATCTATATGTCCGTGAGTGTAGAGGACTGTGTGTTGTGGATGTTTGGTCTTAGGTCGTTCTTTTTTCCTTTTTCATACTACATATATCTATTTATACTGTTGTCTGTTTCTGATATGGAAAAGGAGTAGCCGTCACCATTATAGAGTGACTACGTCTCTTTCTTTCATAATATCTTAAATTTTATTTCTATTATATTCATTTCTGGGCTTTCGAAGCCTATATTTGACTTGAAAATCGGAGGTGCTGTTAAAGTGTGCTCATATTTTGTCGAGATTTTTACAAGTAGAGACCATATGTTTTGCTAGAACTCTTTCCTGTTTTTCCTGACAGCAAGGAGCTGGTAACAAAACAGCGATCGGTGGTCGTGTGCAATATAGACTATCGTTTTTCAAAGAGTCATGCATCATGCGAGGCAGTAAGAATGCGACAGTTCGCACGCGTTCGAGTGATTTGTATTCTCTTATAGTGTTACATCATAAATTCAAAGGGCTTGAAATGCGTTGGTATCGCAGTCGCCTAGATGAATTATTGTGCTAACAAATGATACGGTTAACCTCCAATGCAAGAATGGCACATTTTTCCGTACAAGAAATCATTCCTGCTTTCAAAAAAGAAAAAAGAAAAAAGAAAGAAGGTTGTAAAACTTTCCGAGGAGCCATATTTTGACGTTTTTTACACATCCACACGCACACACTTATACAAGCTAGCCCTGGCAACGAGAAATCAACTATAGACAAGTGGGAATGCCATGAATGCAAAATGCCGATTTCCTATGGCTTGCAGAAACAGGGCACGAGAATGAACAGTTTCTTTCTTTCTTTCTTTCTTTCTTTCTTTCTTTCTTTCTTTCTTTCTTTCTTTCTTTCTTTCTTTCTTTCTTTCTTTCTTTCTTTCTTTCTTTCTTTCTTTCTTTTCTGTTTACTTTTTCTAACTTTCTTTCCTTCTTTTCTGTCTCACTTTGTTTCTTTCTGCCTTTTTTTCTTTATTGAATAACGCTCCAGTACATGATCGAATCGTTAGGCTT
Organism: Dermacentor albipictus; assembly: GCF_038994185.2. NCBI lineage: Eukaryota > Metazoa > Arthropoda > Arachnida > Ixodida > Ixodidae > Dermacentor > Dermacentor albipictus. The sequence continues at coordinate 70,779,949 of NC_091823.1, read as the reverse complement.
CGCTCCGCTGTGTAAGGGGAAAGAAATTGGGTTTGTACTTTTGGGGGACCCATTGGACTTGAGTTGATGTGGCATTCGTGCCCCAACAACTTTTGATTGCCAATGTAGACCTAGATTGGCAATCAATATCTGCATTACGAAATACTGGATAGCAACTTCAGTGAATGACAAAGCGAGCGCATGAATCTGGTTACTTCCCGAAAACACAGTTCGAAAAGCAAGCGTAGGAACAAAAATTTTCGATTCCTGCTGGATGCATAAAATACTATACTGGCAAAGGGATTGCTAAGGGCCGCTCTTATAAAACAAATTAAACAGTTAAGGTGGAATCTAGTTTGCGAGTGCTGTATATGAAATCAGAAAATGAGTGCTGCGTCAGCATGCAGTGCTATTTTTACTGCAACATGAGTAGTGTTTATTCAAGTTTTTCACCCGCCGTGGTTGCTCAGTGGCTATGGTGTTGGGCTGCTGAGCACGAGGTCGCGGGATCTAATCCCGGCCGCGGCGGCCGCATTTCGATGGAGGCGAAATGCGAAAACACCCGTGTACTTAGATTTAGGTGCACGTGAATGAACCCCAGATGGTCCAAATTTCCGGATTCCTCCACTACGGCGTGCCTCATAATCAGAAAGTGGTTTTGGCACGTAAAACCCTACAATTCTTTCTTATTCAAGTTTAATATTACCTAAGCGTAATATAAGCACCCAATACTTTAAAAAGAAACTTGCATCAAAAATTGAACTATGGCACCATCTTAACACTATTAGTAAGAAGTCCCAAAAGCTGTTTCACATCCAGCAACTTGCCCGAAAAAGATCGCTGCTGCACGGACGTCACACAGTGATTTTCGTAGATATCTTTTACGTGCGTCAGCGACAGCGCAATTTCCGTTGGTATGGTGGCCAAGGTTACCTACTGTTGACAATGTATTGAAACCTCTCTACCGTTACAATAAATACACTACGGAAACTGGACAAACTGATGCATTCTGATGTTTTGTTTAGAAATGTAATAGGTATAATTCTTGTAGTACATAGAAGCGATGAACATTCATGATCGCACAATCCGAAGCTTCGATGAATTAAAGATTGTACAGCGTGGCAAACGGCAACATACGGTAAAATATAAACGTAGCCAGCAAAAGCCGTTATTTCGACGGTGCCACAATCACCCTTATCGCCACGATTTGCTTTGGCACGAGCACACAGGTGGCACCCAGTCCCAGTGGTCGCATGAAGATCGCAGTGGTCGCGAAGCGACACGAATTTTGCTGTCGCTGAACGGCAGTGGTGTCATGCATGCGAAAAAGCCTTAAGTGTAGCAGGTGATGTTGGCTGACAACCATAAGTGCAAAAGTGGAACGTGGTACTGTATTTTTGAATACTAAAGGAGAGGCTGAAGGTCTCTATTCACTATCTTGTTTTCTTTAGATCGGCCAGAAATCGGTCAGTATTGCGGGCCTTCTTCTACAGCGCTTTGCTTTTGTGCCGGGCGTTTATATTGCCGTAGCAGACGGAGACGACTTCCGTCGACGCTGTTGCTTAGCGAAGTGCGAGTCGCTATACACACGTGAGGGCAGCAATCCAAACGCTAGGGGAAGCCCACAAATTCTGAACATGCGGCCAAATGGGAATCTCGCTGACGGCTCCCTGCGGCCCTCAAATGCCTCCGCACGAGCAATGCGCTTTCTGAAATATACGGTACTAAAGCTTTAATGTCCAATAACGTCCGAAATCCAGACGCGGTTGTTCAACCGCCGTCTGCCTCGACTGCTAGCGGTCGTCGGCTCCAACTCTGCAGCCTCCGATCGCCTTCACGCAGTCATATTGGCAAAGATGTTCCCCGGTTGGGAACTTGACTTTCTTAACGGTTGAGCAGCATAGAGGGGCATCTTCCACCATGATAACAGCCGTCGAAGTCACGTGGGCTCAAACAGCCTCGAATATTAGTATTAAAAGAAAGAATCTGTCACGCACCTGTACGTAGCACAAAGTTACAAGAGAAATCCCTGTGGGCTTTTTCTTTCTTGACAATGTCATATAGCCAACCGGTTCATGCAAGAAAGTCAAAATCGGTCATTCTTAGCAGAAACGCTTAGCATTCGTACTTTGGGTTCGGCCATAGCGCTGCACGCAGGTGTTATTGACGTGGCGCCCGGGGTGATTTATGTGCCCGGGCAGCCGTATAGCCGTATAGCCGTATAACCTCACCGTACCCATGGGTGCCGGCATATTAGGTCCCGTGAGAGCTCCTGCCACTGAGCGCCTTCTGATCGGCGTTTGCTCGCTGCTTACGGGGACCATGACGGCCGCAGGCACGGCTCGGAGCAGTGCTATTTTGGCCGCTACGGTGGGCAGCGAGCGAGTGTACGACATAAAAGTTTTGGCCAAATATGTATAAGAAGGTTGATTGGTTGGTTAGTTGGGGTTTATTGGCCCAAAGGCAACTAAGGCCATGCTGCACCAGCCACAAGACAAAATGCATAAGAAGGGAAAGTATATGAATTTCATTTAGAGGTTCTGTCTGCATTGTAATCTGTCTGCATTGTGAGTAAGCTTACCGACTGAAGGCGACGAATGCAGCAGCTTGATGTTACCTATTAAAGTCTAGTCTTCAAAGTGGTAGGTTTGTCTTCGTTAACCGTATGTGCAACAACTGCGTCTTCGATTAGGCGTGAGTGCGTGGGCATAAAAGGCCTCTTTGCGACCTGCTCCGGCCAGGATGGTTGGTTCTGACCGCGTCATTCTCGTCGCCAGCGTTGTTCAGAACGCCCGAGAATTTCTTTCTGATTTGCCCAAATTCAAATGTATTTGCGTACGCGTGGACTAAAATCTTTCAGTGATCGCTCGCTTGCTGTCATTACCCGCGCCGAAAGAAAAGTCAGGTTGCAGCAGTATTATTCCACGTTTGACTTCGCTCTCATGGAAAGTGAAATTCTCTCGACTATGTCAGTCGCGTTCGCGTGGGGAGGACGTAGCGCTGACTTGCATCCATATCGAAGTTCAACATTCCGTGATATTTTGTACTAGCGGTGGCAGTAACGCTGTGTTGCTGCTGCAGGGGGTGTTGGTCGGGAAGTTATTACCGCCAATTGGTCCATCTGGGTGAGCTACGAAGCTCAGGGCAAACTACCAGTCCTCCATCAGTCCAAGGTCGAGTAAAAAAGAACCTCGAGTAGCTGCTGCCGCTGTGATGCCAATTAGGCACGATATTTCTTTCCTTGTAACATGACAATTGTAGGTACACTGTATCAGGCTCCAAATTCTCTCTCGGGAGATTAATGATTTAGCTCGGGCTCTAGAGATTTTTTTTGTGCTCACCTTGCGGAAAGGTGCACATGACGTGCACGGTCGTAAGCTCCGGCACCATGCGTCTGAGGCGGGTAACTCTCGCTCACCACTCTCATCCTTCACCCTCAAGTTCACGCCATAGTTCTTGCGGTTCACAAAAGAGCACGCCCTCCCTCTACTCTTGCTTTTAATAAATAAATAGTACTATGTGATCCCTTGCGTCTCGGCAGATCGTTGCAGGAGTGGCCGGCGGCAGATGATGCCCGATTACTCCCGATTCAGAAGGCGTTCAATGGCGGTTCTCCTGCGGCGGCCCCTGTGCGAGGTGCACAGACGGCTTGCTGTAAAAGGTCTATAGATTAAAAAATTATTTACCTCATCTTTCGCACTAAGAAAATATTAGGTTATCATATAAATTAATTAGGTTAATGTGAATAAAGAAATAAAGTGCTTCTGCTCGCTAAAGAGATCGAAAAAAATATTTCTATCAATCGCAGGTGATAAAGCAACTCTTAGTTGCTTACGACATGCACGCGTGTGGGCGTTATAGAGGAGTTTATGCGACCGAAATGTGCATAAACTGCGCTGTACATCTACTAGGTGTCGTAGAGCCAGCTTTCGATAATTTTTTCGACCTGCTAACTGAAACAGTATTATTGTGTTCTATTTTATTCGCCCGTGAACCTTACTCGCTTTAATATTACTGCTTCAGTTGAACGCAGTTGTCCTTATAATTGAGATTTTTACGTCGCATGACTTTACTTGATGCAGTAAACAAATTACATGATGTCCTTTGAAAAGTCCACAGCGTGACTTCTCTGGCCACTGGTGTTTATTTTTTTATATTTTTGTAAATTGAAATTTAATAAGATAGAGTTGAAGGCAGCTCTAAACAAGCAGACCACTTGGTTGCACGAAATTAGGATGGAATTGTCTGAAAACTTCAGCTCTGCTGTCAAATATTTCACGCTGTTCCACAAACAACCAATGCAAAAACCCTTAACAGTGCGCCAGGAATATGGAATCACATAGGAGGAGAAGCAGAAAAGGAAGGAAAGGCAGAAAGAATACCCAGAAGCCCTATGCAATAAAAAGATATCCTACGCAGTGGAAAAGAGGTTGCGGGATGAAATGAAAGAAAGGAGGGTCGTGAGCTTCGCTACAATCTATGAAATCGAATGCCCCGCAGGGACCTATTGATGGACAGGCGAACGTGTTTGCATTGCTAGTGGGATCACATAAGTCAAGAAAATACAACACTGTAAACCAATTTCTCAGGCAGACCTGCTGAGACTGCTCCAGCGCGTTCTTTTAGGAAAGCATGGTTTTGGAAATTACACTGCGCAGAACAGCCATGCGCTGCTACCAAGCAGTGCAATGTTCTAGCCCTCCATGTTTTTTTCTTTTTCATAAAAATTACAATAAGTGGAGTGTTGCTCATCTTTCAGTACGCGACTGAGTAAAAAATTGTGTTCATACTGTCCGTAAGTTTTCTTCCGCCCGAAAAACATTGCTAACAATTCGCAGAGCTCTGCAGTCGAAGGTCAGAAGCGGAATGAATGTGGTGGGTAACGAGAGCATATCAGGTATCAGATCCAGACGAGGTGTACAGCTTTTTTTCTTCATAGAAGATGCTCCCGGCAGAGGTTTGTTGCCAGAGAAAGCACTCAGGAGATTGCGCGGTGCTCGCCATCATTGGTTATTTGCTTTTGTAAGTTTTTTTTTTACATTAGATTTGCTGAGTTCTTATCCCTGCAGGCGTACTAAAAAAATGAAAGCGACTGCGTAGCAGCGGAGTACAGCATTCCTCGTGGTGGTTCCAGGAGTAAGACGTCGACCGAACATGTCCGACTTCAGCAAAGAGTATTGAAAACAGACGGCTGGTTGTTGCAGTGGCAGCCATAGTGGTCGACAGAAAAAGAAAGCACAAATATATCAATATTACTGGCTTGCTCTATCTACCCGGCCCTGTGCCCTAAATTTGGCACTTCTTTCGGAATGGCTGCCTGTACCTGAGCAAAGGTGCACTCTCGCCGGTCCAATAACCGCGAATATTTTCAGTTGAGGAAAGTAAAAGCGATTGGACGCATCACTGAACAGCTTATATTGGACATCTGGACAGTATGAAATGCTTGTACGTGACCTTTAGCAGACTCCTGCGCAGCTGTCACGGCATTTTGCAACATTAGCATTGTTCAATCGTGTGGGTGATATGATATAGCCTTGGCATTCTCGTAAATCCCAGCAGATCTGTGCACAAAGAGCCTTGCGCTAGTATTAAGGTAAACTCTGCAAACTGTGGTCCAGCGGTGACTTTCATATTCATCCTTAACGACTCTTACAAAATGTCTGGACATGTCCCTGAACGTGGGCACACAGCGTTCAGGTTTCTGCTTTGAGTGCGAGATATGTCATTACGAAATCGATCAAAGACGAGGCATCCAGCGCGCTTGGCTACGAAAGATATCACAAAATGTCTGCAATACGACTCGAAGAGAGCGGGACCCGAAATAATGTTCCTTGTACCGGTTACCTTGTTATTACGGCGTTAGAGCATTTAATGGGGCAGAATTCACTTGCTGTATGAAACGAATGAATCTTCATTCTTATCATAATGCAGTGTTTATTTTAACAAAATGGGCTCTAATCCACGCTGTGAAGGTGGTTGGCCAGTGAACATATCACCTTGTCCGATAGGCCAATGTGACGTAGCCTTGAACTTCGTCTGGCGGGGCCTTAGAACTCCGCCGTTGTGCATATTGACATTGCTGTTTCCGTCGCCGCTCATCGTGTCCACGCTGCTTTTCGGGCGTCCTAACTATGCGTGGCCTTTCCATTGCGCTATCACAACACAAATGAAATAAGTTTCCAGGCGGGTTCTGAAGGTGGTTGGCCAGTGAATCAGTGGTATCACCTTGACCGATAGGGCAATGTCACGTAGCCTTGAAGTTGGTGCGGCGGGGCCTTAGAACTCCGCCGTTGTGCATATTGACGTGCATATTCAAGGCCGGTCTTGCAATGTGAGCAGTCGTTTCTCCGACATGGAACTCACGATCAGCTCGCGGAACTTGTCCATCACTTAGGAGAAAAAGGCCATGATATCTTTTTTCAGTGGATACCAGGTCATTGCGGTATCATTGAAAATTATGACACCGATAAGGCAGCTCGGACGTCAAACCAAGAAGACCACTGCGTCCCAATTCTTCTCTCAAGGACCGAAGCCGTGAGACAACTTGGCATTCTAGCGCGCACGATCTCCTTAGCAGAGTGGAATACCGTACATACAAGGCGCACAGGACTGCACAGACAAAACCCGTCACTTCAACTCAGACCTCCAGCCGGTTTGCACCGATGTGAAGCGTTCTCTTCTGTGTAGGGGTTGCCTTCTGTGCTTGGGGTTGCCTTCACGCATGCCTGCTCAGCACTAATTGGAATGGCTGATAGTCCTGCATGTGATGTTTGCGGATCCGAGGAGAACATTGAGCACTTATTGTGCCATTGTCCTCAATTTCAAGCTCAAAGGCAATCTTTGTCCAACACATTGAGGAAATTAGATGATCGTCCTCAGAGTGAACAGACAATACTAGAGCACCGTCCCAACCGATCATCGGCTCAGAAGGCAGTGAAGGCACTTCTGTGTTCTCTCAGAACTTCTGGTTTGAGCGAGCGGTTTTAACTCAAGTGCTTTCCGTACACGTTCTCTCTCCCTTCTCTCTTTTCCCCTTCTCCCATCCCCCAGCGTAGGGTAGCCAACCAGACTATTGACTAGTTAACATCCCTGCCTTCCTGTATTCCTCTCTCTCTCTCTCTAGGCGGGTTCTTTTTTTACATCTGAAAGTGTAGTGACGTCGTTCCCGGCTTCGCATGCTATGCAGCGGCTTCCTGGTAACTGCAGCCCATGCAACCGTAATCTTTGCCGGGAAACGCTTGTGACGAATGCTATGCGCGAAGGCAAGCTTTCTGGTTTCAAATTTTTTCTTTCCCCCGCATGGCCAGCGCCGTTGCTGCCGCGCATGCACGGAGGCGAGCGCCATCTGGTGGTGCTGCAAGGAACCAAGCGGCGCGTGCCTTCCACTGCGATCGTTCGAGTTTTTGGCTACGGTGACGAACAAATCCCGGGATCCTAGTCACATACAATTTCGCTGCAAACATTTTTTTCTGTGGCTGCACGGATCGCTTCACCGAGCATTTGATTACTGCCAATCTAATAATATTGATGTGGAGCAGGTGCTCACTTGGAAATGTGTGGAGTGACGCAAATGACAACTGCACGGAGTTCAATGCAGCGGCGCTATTGCCAGATGACTACTTTTAGTGATAGTAGACTGTTTTAGCATAGCGTCGCTTACGCTCTGCTCTGTTCCGATTTCACCCCACCAGATGTCTTTAGAGAAATGCGCTGAATTCTTTTTCTTTAAGAAACGACGTCTCCTGGAGAGGCAAGCGACGCGCATTCAGCTTCCCTGCAAGACGTCGCAGAAGAAAGTGGCCGCGCACTAACGCTCCGCTCAGTCGGCTCGGTAGCGGAGTGACGGCAAGCATTCTCACCAAGGTAATTTTATACTTTAGAAAATCATTGAACAAGAGTGGCTCTACGCTCCGTTGCTGGCATCAGCGCTCTGTGCACGCGCACTGTCGCCTCCGGTGGCCAGCTGTGTGAACATTCTCAGGATACACTGGTCCGAGTGGAGCGGACCGTAAGCGCTCTGCTCAGACTATCAACTCTGGTTCTCCTGACATTTCGTCCGACTAGCGCAAGATTTGTCGGCATCTACTAGACAGCGTTTCTGGCACAACACCAATCACGTTTTCTCAGCGCAATTCGAGGAACGCTGTCGCGCCCTTGGACGCCGATGCGTCCGGTTCCAATGACGCACTCTCTCATAGAAGTGCCTCTAAAATTCGTCACCCGGGAAGATCCCCCATGGTGTAAGATGTATACTCTTGCACGGAGATATCGCCCTAGCTTTCAGGGCTGTTGCGCTTCACGCCTGGCTCCGTTATTCAAGCACTGATAGAATTTGGTTTTGCCAGCGCTAAGGCAGAACCAAATTCGCGGGTGCATTGGTTTTACTTCGTTGCAAGTGACCAATGCGTGATCAGGCACCCGTAGATTGTTTCGTTCAAGTAGAAAATCTGTTACAAATTTCTTCATTGGAATATTCAGTGTGAGTGTACAATAAGAAAGAGAGCTTGGCAGGCTGTGTTATCCCCTTCGGCATAGAGGCCGTTTCGTAGTAACTGCATTCAACTGCAGGTATGCACAGTACATCTCTATCCTAATACAAAAAGCAACGATCTACTACATAACCAGCTCATCTTTAGCCTCATGAGCACGTGCGTTATCTTGATAACGCTGGCGCCGGAATAGCGGCACAAGCATTTTAATTAAGTTCTGTAATTTAAGCCGTTTTCCCGAGAAATTATTTTAAAATGGATGAAGGTAGTGGTATTTTGGTTTACTGTTATTTTCGGCATGTATTGTCTGTCTTATTTTCATATTCCTGATGTAATTAGCACCTTTAGGTTGCACGAGCCACTCCTAATAGCTCAGAAGAAAATTACAATATTTTTTAACACAGTGTGTACAGATGTATCACTGAACACAGTTAGTCAGCCAGCAGGACAGAAGTCATAAGGGAAAGGCAGGGAAGTTAACCAGGCTGAGCCCGGTAGGCTACCCTGCACTGGGGAAGGGGAAAAGGGGATTGAAAGAGAAGAACGAACGATGTTACGCAAACAAGCGTTCATCGCTGAATCAGTCATAGGTGCTCATACAGGCCAGTGCATTTCAAGAAACGCAAAAGCGCCTTTGTGGCCTTGAACATAGCAGTTGCACAAGCCCACAATCTTCTCCTCTGTGAAAGCACGATAGCGTGAGTGCTTCAAAGCTGTACGACGGGCACTCCTCTCGTCTTCGTATGTAGGGCAGTCCCACAGGAGATGTTCCATCTGCTGCAATCCAATCCAATCCAGTCCCAGTCCTATCTGCTGCAATTGGGACTGTCTGCCATTCCAGTTAGGAATGAGTAGACTTTCGTGAAAAAACAGCTACTCTCAAGCGGCACAGTAGCGTTTCTTCACTCTAAAAACAAAGAGTTCCGGGCACTTTCTTTGAGGGAGTATCTGCTTGTCCGATATTGCACTCTCTTTTCGAGAGTAGATAGACCCTCTTTGAGAGAGAGAGAGAGAGAGAGAGAGTAGGATAACTCTTCCTGACAGAGTTTTGTTACTCCACCATAAGGGAGCGCTATACTCTTCCGCAGAGCGCTAATACTCTCCCCACAGGGGTAATAATACTCCTCCAGACCGAGTGCGTCTACTCTTCAGAACCGAGTACTTCTACTCCTCCAAGCCGAGTGTTTCTACTCCCCCAAACACAGTGCTTGTACTCCTTCAGAACAGAGTGCTACTACTCTTCCCAATAGTGTGAAAGCACGATGTGGATCCATGGTCACGTTAGAAAGGATTCGCAATACTTACATGTGGGGAATATTTCATTCCTTCATAAGCCGCTCCTGCACTTATGCTTGGTGAATAGGATATAATGTGTAGTCGCCGAGTTACTCAAATGGAACGCTTTTTCTCTTAAAAGGTCCAAATCTTTATTGATCAGTCAGAAGAAAACTGAATAATAATTCCAGAAACATACTGACAAACATATCAAATCATATCGCAATGCTGCCCACAAACTTTAGAACACATCTTGTAATAAAACATAAGTATATTCACTAAAGGTTCATCAGTATTACAGTGTAGAAATATCCTTTATTTACAATTGGTTCCACCTTCTCAAAAATAAAGTATACAAGGGAAAGTTAAACACAGAACAAACGTGTGCAAACTCGCAACGTATTGACACTATGATAGAAGAGAAATATGCACCACATTATTGGCCAGAAAACGCATGCACTTATATGGCAGAGGTTACCAGATGAGCTGCTAAGCATGGGGCTGGTAATGTAGATAAAGTTTGCAAGAACCTTTTTTGTGTACTACATTCTGAAACAGCAGCTCATTTGATAAAGTCCTGTACAGCGTATGGGTGTTCCTGACTGATAGTGCTGTGCCTTGAGAAATGTGTTGTATATTCTCATGTGAGGCCGCAGGTCTAGCTAGCTTTGCTTATATTTCACATAAAGTTATTCATGTATGGGCTGCCACCCGTTTTTCTAAGTGTGTCTTGTCGTGGTTCTGCAGCAATATCCTGCCCGATGTCAAAGCGGTACAGAGGCGTATCATATTTCCTATTCGATGGGTCTCCTCACGAAAGTACTTTGTTGGTGCTGTTGGTATTGATCTGTTGCTTTCTAAAAATAAATAAAATTAAATTTACAACATTATCTAGTGTAGAGCAAATGAGTACAAAACTGCAAGGAGCATTGGCATTAAAATCTTGCCTATCATATTTCTCGTCATATATGGTAGTTTTTCATTCCCATTACGACATGAATGCTATACTTCTGAGGAGCAGCTTGCATAATTACATAATCAATTATTGTGACTCGTTGAAGATGCAATCAAACTAAAATATAGCATGGCTTTAGACGTGAACCAAAATCAGATGTTATGAATATGATGCATCAAATGAGACATTAGCATAAATACAGGCAGGGTAGTGCACGAAAAAGACAAAGAACCAAATCATAAGTTGAGAAAGGCACCATCCTTTTTCACATATCCCTTCCACGCACATGAATTTTGCATGCGATTATGCATATACTTGTACAAAGAACCAACTACCTGAAACCACAGCTTTTTTCGTACTGAAGTGGTTAAGATGTGCTAAAGAAAGAAAAATTATCGCACTTCACAGAATCTTCGTCTCAAAACAAGTACATATGTGTCTGGGAAAATTAACACATCGCCTCACTGTGCACTCCATCTTAAGTCCAGAAATTCGCCATGTGCAAGAATGCTTTAACTTTATTTTGCCTTATAAAAATCATGTCTACAGAAGCCATGAAACTAAGGGGCTTTTGCTTAACACTATATGTTCACATCTGCCAATTGATGAACAAGTGTTCTACTCAGATGCTCTCAGTTCTTTGTATTGAACACATCTCTACCTCCGCTAGCATACTTGGTTGGCAAGTAGATTGAGTCACCCTAATCAAAAATCAATAACTGCCAGAAGCTTAGGCGTCGGTTGGTGAACTCTGATGTGTTCGATTTCCTTAAAGTAATAATATGTGCAAAATAAAAATAGCTGAGGTGCCGCGCTGCCTCCGCTCTCGGCAGTGGTATCGAGGTGCTTTCACATATATCATGCCTCATGGGCAGCTTTGGGGGCACTTTCATTGCCAGTAATGTTGCAGTGCCGAGGTAGCCTCTGAACTATAATGTCATGGCCTCCGCCCACTGCTTGATGGTCGTGTAGTCGTATCTCTGAGCAGAGCTGATAAGAGTGATTTTAGGGCTGTCTTTGAATCACAAAATATAGACCAGTGATTTGGTGATTGTTGCTGCACACATAGCACTGCGCTACAGAAGGCGGAAAGTTCGGATCCTGTCGATGTTGCGACCTGGCTAATTTTGAACTTCTTGCAGATTGGCATCGATGGAATGACTACCGCATCAGCAATGCTGGTTAGAGTCGAAGAGCCATCCGTATAATTGTGAAGTCGATTGGAGTACGAATCATGCAGTAGATGTAGAGCGGCTTGATTCAGGGTAGAAGTTGGCTAGTCGGGCTCCTTTCCAACACCTGGAATGGAAAGCCCGGAGGAACGCAAGCTTCTGTAATGATCCCAGAAGCCTAAAACAAATAAACAGACATACCGATGCATATGTAAACACAAGTACTTCAAATTATCCACGAGGACAGGTAAAAACCCATTTTCAGCAGGCGAGTGACGCCTCTAGATCTCGGAGTCGCTAATTGCCACCAAATATGGGCCATCTCCGCGGTTACACAAGTCAAATATCTCAGGTTTCCTGTTTTCTCAGAGACAAACAATGAGCTCCAACACAACTTTTATTCTCCCTCCCCCCCCCCCGCCGCCCCTTAATATCACAAGTTTATTGTTATGCGCTTTTTCCCAGGCCAGAACTTTCGAATTACAGGAATAGGGAGCAGGAAGAACGCGGCCGTCATTCCAGAAAAAGCAGACGGTTCGCATGTTGGGGAGGATTAGGGATGGGGGGAAATGTCCGAGGCGTCGTGTGTCGGAGTCTAGCGCGCACCCCGGCGAAGGATCAGCGCTGTCCATCTCAACCGGGCGGGACGACGCACGCCTCCACGCTCTCGACCAAACCACGCAAACAGTCTTTCGACCGAACCGCGCATGCGAGACAGGCCGGGGAGCCGTTATAGCTTCCGCGAGGCTTTTCCCTTTCGTCCCGAGTTTCGTTCCCTTTTCCCTTTCCCATTCCTCCCAACCGGAAGCGTCCCATAGAGCGGCCACGTGTTTTCACTCTCCGAGACGCGTGGGAAGTGCGCAGCTGGCCAACTCGGGTTATTACGCGCACCACTGCTTTCCCCTCGGCGCCTGTGCCCTCGAAGAGCACCGTGTCGCGTTCCCTCTTTTTGCCCTCGTGTTTCGTCCGAACTATAGCTGAACTCTTGGACAGCGCGTATGTGAATTCGGCAGGGTGAGCTCATTTTACGGCTTGTGCGACGCAGCCCATGTCGATGACCTATCTGGGCATTAAAGAGCCTGTGTACAACAGCGTATATGTTTACAAGGTGAATTGGAGTGGTGGCAATTCTGTTTTGCAGAAATAACCGATATTTTGATATTTCACGTAGCGTTGGGTATTCTCGTACGCCCCAGCGGAATCGCGCCTTCATCCGCGTAACTTTTGTTAAAATTCGAACATTCTATTCGAAATTCGAAAGCAATTCGAATATTTAAATATATAGATATATTTATAGTTTTCCAACTTTTTCTCCTTTACATTACTGTTGTACATTATTGTATCATCCTATATCATATGATTCGGTGTAATATGTTATCGGAGGAACTGTTGAAGAATACGCATACTATTAAACATTTATTCTTATTCTTTATGCGCTATGGTCGTGTAGATCGCGTCTGCCTTACTGCTTCAGTTGTGAGGTTTCCATTGGCCATTCAGGCAGTGTTTGCATTTAATCATGCCGCCAAAGGCAGTTTTGTAAGATTTGACTAAAAGGGGACTTTTCAAAAATGCTACTGAAAACTCACGGACGGCAGCATACGAAAAGCCTGGCACGTGCGGACATACTGCTCCAGGAGTGAAGGCCCGGCCTCTATTACGGCCCCTACTGCTCTCACCGAAAAAAATGAGTGACGTTTTTTTTTTAAAATTTAGAGCACCGTAAGGCATGAGAAAAGTTTAATCGGCCATGACTGACCCAGCACAAGTGACACAGGGGCGAGAATGTCTGTCCGATGTACCTTTACATTCTGGGATTTGCGTACGTCTGACATACCTTTACACAAACCGATCACCAAGCGGGGTGTCAGTGCCCACTGCTTTACCTGGTTCACCGCGCCGGCAGCCAGCGCCAGAGCATAAGCAAATTCGACCCCGCTCCGCAATGCCGGCACGCCTAGAGACAAACGCATACAATACGAGCAAAGAAACTTCTCCTCCGCAGTGCCTAGGGAAAGTCAGATATTCAAGGAACGAAAGCCCCCACACTTACTATCTCATACCCGCTTACTCGCGCCTGCACACAAACGTCGGGCTACTCCTGAAATGCCACGGCCCGCTGTGTTGCCTAGCAATTGTAAAGCTGCCACCCGGCCGGGTCACTGTATCTTGAAAGGCGTCTGCGACGGGTACAGAGTCCACACTGCGCTGTGTTTTCGCGCCTAAGTTCGCGTTGATGCGAGCGGCAGCACGAAGGTCAATTCGTTCACTGCTGCTGCTGCGTTTCCTCACTGCAGCGCTTTAAAAGCGAGTTTCCGTAGCCATCCAGTGAGTAATGTTCATGTTTGCTTGTGCGCGCGTGACACCTTGGTTGTTAATTTAGTTAGTATTCCTATGTTTTCCTGTTTACACGGCCGATAAAACTACTGTCCTTACTTCGTATAGCTGTCCACCAATTTGCTATCGCAATCGATGCTTCCCCATTCGAACGAAACTGCGACTTACATTTTTTTTTCAATAGAGGGATTGTCACGATAAGAGCAGGTTGGTATTTCCGGTTTTCCTCATCACAGTTGCGAGAAGCCAGTTCTTTTTGTCAGTGTATAAACATCTCGGTGTGTGTAGAGATAGTCCTCGTGAGAGGTATCACAGGATTCGTGGTGGAAGGGGAGAGACCGATATCGGCAGAGCTATTTCGAGGAATCATCTTCCGCCTCACCGAACCTGAGAGCGGCTAAAAAGGGGAAGCAAGGCGATTCCAGGAAGTAAAAGCACAGGAAACAGAAGCAAGGAACAGAGGCGTTGAAGGGAGGTCCAGTAGACCGGGTTTTATCGTGCTCGGCGCACCAAATTACGCGTGTGAGGACGGCCGGCAAATGAGTGGCCGCCAGCTTACGACACAGTTGCAACTTCGTGTGCTCATTTTCTTTTTTCTTTCCATTTTTTTCGGCTTGAAGAAATGTTATTGATTATAGTGTCGATATTTACATTAGGTCATGCGGACGTGAAAGTGCTACCCACTACTTGGTTATCATATTTCCTTGGGATCAAACTTTCTTTCGAAAATACACATACTAGATAGCAAGCTGTGCTTGTTTTCCGGTATAACAAGCAACGACAATGAGCTTTGACGAGGTAGTTCAAGTGTATACTGCTATTATTATGACTAGAAGTTTTGCGCAGCAAATATCCAATCAGAAAGTGTTTGATTGTTCGTTCGACACTTCTTATCGAGTTGCTTTAGTATCGAATTAGAATAAGCAGTAGATGAACAGGGGACGCCGCCTCCTCGAGCCAAGGCTTTAAAAAGCAGACTTGTAAGGGCTGCAGTACCAGGGAAAGTCAGGACAAGTCGGTTGCCAAGGCTCTCATTGTAACACGTGGGCTTAAAGCTGAGCTTTGATTTTTTCGCCTACTATTGGTAACTTCATTTCAATGTTCCTTTGAAAGCTTCCTCTTGTTTGAATTTAGTAAGGTGAGTGTCATTACTAGCTGCTACGCTCTAAATAAGGCGTACTAGAGTACGTATATTTTCATGGAACTCACCAAGCTACAGAGATCAATATTAGACTGAAGCAGTGCCAGTATCTTAAAACTCCCGTTTCGTGTTTTTCGTTAATCTGATGGTTCGCAAACAACGCAACTGCGAAGCTTTGTTCTTTCCGCAGCTGTGGCCCTCAAGGGTGCACCAACACTTTCCTCTTCTTATTTTAGCAACACTCTTTCTATTATAAAAATATTAATATACCAAGATCAGTTTTTCCCCGCTCATCATCATCCCAACTTACTGTTCTCATTACTTCTGCCCACTTCCTACGCCATTATACTTTGTTGGGATTGGCATGTAGTGCTTCTCTCGAGGCTTGTCTATTATGGCATTGACTACTGCACGTCACGAAACAAGCATGGTTTATTTCTGGGCGTCTTTAGAAGGCAAGGTGGAAAAAATTGTTGACCGGATGAATATGGGACTTGCCATTGGTAATATTGGCACGAGCTGCTGTGAGTCGAGTAATAGAAATAGAGATTTGGAGTCAACAAGTTGATGAAACCGTGATGGCCTTCTGGAAGTAAAAAAAAATCATTGAAGTATTTACCCACCCATTGTACTGAACTGTTTATTTTAAAGTAATTGTAATGGACACTAGTAAAAGGCAAGCTCCAAACAATTAAACCTCGAGCAGTAAAACACGTTGTGGGGATGGTTGGTGCATAGCTTTCAAAAAATGAAGCGCCAACGGTAATGGCACACAAAGAAGGAAGAAACGACAGGACAAGCGCCTTGTCCCGTCTTTTGTTCCTTCTTTGTGTGCCGTTACCGTTGGCACTTCATTTTTGAAAACCTAGAGCCTTCAGTTTGTTTGTGGTTGTTGTACTAATCGTGAATCAATCGGTTTCAGTACATTCTGCACATCACAATTAGGTGTTGTGATTTTAATATACCGAGTCAAGCGGCATGACATGACATGACAAGAACTTTATTTGAGTCCTGAGGGACTGAGACCTCGGGGAGCCAAACCGAAGGCTCCCGAAGATCAAGTCGGTGGCTCCGCCCATGATGGAACCGGGAGATCAAGTCCCGCGGCAATGTCGTGGGCCCTCTGGACAGCCTGGAGTTGAATGTTGAGATTGCTGCTCTTGAGAGAGTCCTGCCATTGTTCTTTCGTGATGGGTGGAGAGGCGTTAAGGGCTGGGCACAGCCAGAGCATGTGGTCAAAGGAGCATGAGTCATGACCACATTTGGGGCACGACTGTGAGTGTTCAGGATATATCCTGTGAAGAGACCGAGGAGTGGGATATGTACGGGTTTGCAGGAGTCTTAGTGTGGTAGCCTGAGGTTTATTCAATTTGGGGTGAGGGGGTGGAAATGTCCTCCTGCCTAGTCGATAATGAGAAACAATTTCGTGGAATGTACTTAATGAATCTTTGTGGATGTTGATCTCGTTCCAAGCCTGGCTACCCGCGACAGCGCGGTGCGTGAAATCGCGCGCTCTCCGGTGGGCCTGCTCGTTAGGATTACATCCAAGCGGGTTAATTGAGCTGTCTAGATGGGCTGGGAACCACGAGATTTGGTATCCTCCTTCGGTACTCTCCCTAGTCCTTTGTAGTGCTTTGATCACAATACTGTACGCCTGTTCAGATATGAGGGCGGACGAGAACGATCTAACCGCGGTGCGCGAGTCCGAGAAGATGATAGCGGGAACTTTTGAGCTGTGAAAAGCCAGAGCGATCGCCGCTTCCTCCACCACATGGGCAAACTTAGTATAAACAGAGGCTGCATTGACCAGGTTGCCCCCCACGTCTACCACCGTGACAGCGAACTTATCCCCACTGTCATATCTGGCAGCATCGACAAAGAGGGCATCTAGCTTCTGCTGATTGATCCTTTTAAGGATGGACTTGGCTCTCGCGAATCTTCTGCCTTGGTTATGCACTGGGTGGATGTTTCGCGGGACGGGGTCAACCATGATGTGAGCTCTGGTTTCCCGGGTCAAGCTAACTTTGGTCGCCGGTTCATGTCTGGGTTGGATTCCTGCTTCTTCTAAAATCTTAATCCCTGGCTTAGTGGATGAAAGTCTCATTATCTGAGCCGCTGTGTGAGCTTCTATTAGCTCATCGATGGTGTTATGGAGTCCTAGCTCCAGCAGCTTCTCAGTGCTTGTGGACTGCGGAAGGCCGAGCACGCGCTTGAGGCCGGTTCTGATTAGGGAGTCGAGCTTGGCCTTTTCCGCTTTACCCCAATTAAGGTACGGCGCGATGTAGGTGACATGACTCAGGAAGAATGCCTGAGAAGCTCTGAGCAAATTATCCTCTTTAAGACCGCCTCTTCGATTTGAGACGCGGGCTACAAGTCTTAGGACATTACTAGCCTGTCCAGTGAGCCTGTTGAGGGCCGTCGAGTTACAGCCCTTGGCATCAATGAGGAGACCTAGTATCTTGACCGAGTCCTTCCTCGGTATGGGATGCCCATTTTTAGCTCGAATTTCTACCGGCAGAGTTTCCAGAGGCGCAAGATTTCTGACCCCCTGTCTGGACTGGCGGTATAACAGTAGCTCTGATTTAGCGGGGGAGAGTTCAAGGCCTGTGTTTGAAAGAAAATCTTCGGTAGCCTCCAACGCGCTTTGTAACGACTGTTCGAGCATGGCTAGCGATCCGCCCGGCGCCCAGATCGTAATATCGTCCGCATAAATGGCGTGACCCACGTTCGGAATTGCAGCGAGGCGAGTGGAGAGTTAAGGAAGGAAGGAAGGAGAGTTAAGTTAAGGAATGCACCACTGCAATTGAAAAGGCTGTAGGGAGCTGAAACACAATTGAAGTTTTGAGATCATATTTTGTTTATATATGTGCCACAAATATCAGATTATTGACAATAAGTTTTACCGATAAGGATTACAACATGACTGTACCATTGCCAAAGTGACTATGCTCTATCGCAATGTACCATTTTACATGAACTTGCAATTCCAGTCATACAAGCGAACGAATGTTTACATAAGCGATGCTGAAGATCGGCATTAAACTGAACGCGAGTGTGGGCTACTATCACTTAGTGCGTCATGCAAGTGGGCACATGTATCTTAATCTTTATTTTCGTGTCCAAAGCTTCGAGTTTAATGTTACGAGTAGTCCTGATGTTGCAATGAACCATGACGTAAGAAGCAACCGCTACAAGGAAGCATGATGCTATATGAATATCCCGATACTTAGCTCATGACTAATTAATGCAGTAATAAGAAAATACATGTTTTTTACTCGTGGAAAGGGGCAAGCTTAAGGTAAACTCATTTGTGCCCTGGTTAAAGCATGGAATGAGTGCGCTTTGATTTGAACTTGCGATACCTACCTAAATATTTAATTGTGCTGTTGCCTTAAGGGGGTTCTGGTCACTTTGAGCACAATAAGTTGTGCATAATAAACAGGTACCTACCGATGTGCAATTGACATGCTACCACCATTCCAAAAATGTGACAGGAATACTTTTTATACCAGCACTATTCGTGATGCATTGTGAGAGGCGGAAATTGCATTCCTGGAAAGAAAATGTTCAGAACCTTGAGGCGTAACTAAGTTGAGAACACCCAGAAAAAAAAATAATCTGCAAGGGTATACCCAATATGTAATTCAAAGATTTTAATAATTAAATGATCAGATTTTCCGTGCCAAAACCACGATCTGCTTATGAGACACACCGTAAAGGGAGGCTCCGAAAATTTTAGACCAACGTGGGTTCATTAACGTGCGCTTAAATCTAATTGCATGGGTGGTTTCGCATTTCGCTCCCATTGAAATGTGACCACCTTGGCCGGGATTCGATGACACGACATCGTGCTTAGCAGCCCAACACCATAGCCACGAAGAAACCACGGCGGGTAGATGTACTTTAGCTTACTTAGTTGTGGAGCAGTAAATAAACGATAGGCCACTGTAAAAGAAAATCTAGCACGAATACAGATGGGCATAGCTTAAAGAAAGGCAGAAAAGGGTATTATAGAAGGGCCAGGTCAGGTATTTTTGCTTTAGTGTGCGAAAAACAGCGCTACTTGTGTGCCTTGGAGCGTGCTTTGTCAGTTTTGTTTATTCGCCTGCGCTTTCTTCGAATGAGCCAAGAGATTATTTCATATCAATGAGGGCCATCTCTACGTTGAGAGTTGGGTCATTGCGAGGAAGTAGTGGTGGTGGCTGGTCGAGCACAAGCATGGGAAGCGTTCATTGAAGAAATAGGCCAAACGAAAAAGGAGAAAAAAGAAAAGGAAAGCGTGCGCTGCATCACCTAGAACGAGGGAGTTGCTGGCAAGCAGATTTGTGCCATGTAATCTCTTTGTTGCATGATGCACCCGAATTGACAACGATGTTTCAGTTTTAAAAATGAGTGCGCGTTTCTCAATTAAAGCGTACCTTTGCTTGAACAAAGGGTGGATACGTGGCATTTCGATGGCACCATAGGTACCTTGAACACAAGCTGCTCGCACTTTAGGATGTTGCACTATAACCTAATAGTTACTTTATTTTGTACTGTTAATTGCCTTAAAATTAGAGCGGTTCGTTAATCTATTTGCAATGTGGCGAGGCACACCACTGTGCTGACACGTCAGCCATGGGGTCTCAATAACTGGCTCGAAGTAGGTAATTTAAACAATTCTTTATGATGTATTCGTATACTAATATCAATATAAAGAGTACAAATACGACATGCTTATTAAGGAGCAATCGGCACATTAAAGGTGTTTCTTATAAATCACTGATACGTTACCTCTGAGTCACGTGCAATCTTTTGCCATTTTTCAGTTGAGGAAGTATTGGCGAAGCCAGAGGGATACTGAAATATCAAATAAGCTGCACATTATAAAGCCGAGATTAGGGAACTGGATCACCGAAAGGACCCTAAGACACAAGGAAGGGCTTCATTGAGGATTAGGGATAGGCCATACCTACGGCCCTCACTCGCGCCAACAGATTGGAATTGATCCTCCAACATGTAGTAGATGCGGCGATAGCCTTACAGTTGTCCACGTTATAATTCAGGACTTTGAAATAGAAGCCGAGCGTAACATGTACTTTCCATCCCTGTATCGTGAGCAGGTACGTCTTCACCCAGCATTTTCTCTAGGCAACGAACCGCTTTTCAAGTTTCTTTTTTTTTTACGGAACCCAGCACCTTAAATATTATTTGGCCAAGGTATCGGTAGCACTGCCTCCCCCATGGAAGTTGTAGCTGCAATGCAAGCGTATACAGGGTGGCCCAAATAACTTGGGCGAAGGATATGAAAATCAAAGGCGCGTCGGAAGTAAATTGAAACGAACGCATACTATTCGCAATAGCCTATAGTAACTCAGACAATTTTTAGTTTTCCCCGTAACTCACTAAATAGATACGTTTATTTACCCAACTACTTAATTATTGGCTAAGGACCCCAAGTATGATATAGAGACTTGTAGAGCATCTTCAGAAACCACCGATCAACTTGTTTCCTTTCTGTGTGTACAAAACACCTTAAAATATAAAAAAAGATGTCTCGTTTTCATAACTGTGCAATCTAGAAATGGCAGGTAATACGGGGCGATAAACCCATGATACAAATCATGGACTTAATAGCTTCTAAAATCAGAATCCTAGACTCCTAAACTGTTTAGTTCCCGAAAGTTTGTATTAGGAAACTCTCAGACATACCTCGTTAAAACTGCGTTTACAAATTTTATTCACCTGAATTTCAACCAACGTTGGTAAATAAATCAGTAGAATGTGTGCTACAGTTGTGTTGATGCAGCTTTTATATTTCGTTCCGTTGCATAACTGTTCTACTCGTTCCTACCTACTACTATGTGTCCAAGTTAAACTCTTTGGTATTACGGGAAAAAAATTACAATCTGATTACGAGACTCGCCGTACTGAGGGACTTCGGATCTTAATTTCTTGGGGTAGTGTTCGAGGGATACCAGGAGCAGCCTATGACATTGTACATGTCGCGAAATGCGTAGGTGAGTCTGATACATCCAAATGGTCAAAACGAATAGATGGGTCTGAGATATATTCTGAGCTTTTCTGTGGTATCTCTTGGCTCTTTCCTGTCCTTTTTTCTGCTTCTTCTCAAAATAAACAACTGTCAACGAGTCCTTGGTTGCTGCGAAACCCATTTATCCGAAGGACACTCCATCACTAATAGTCAATTTTGATTTATTCTGGTCTTTTCTTTTGGAAAGTTCGATTAGCCATCGTGAAAGCGCTTTACGCAATTTACTCACGTAATAAACTACCGTCCAGAAACACCATCAGTGGAACTCTCCTAACAGTGCTATATCTGTTTTTTTTTCTTTTCATTGAAAGCTCGCTGAAATGAGTGGCAGCCCTGACGCGAAACTAATAACAGCCTTGTGCGGCGAACTGGGAGCGAACAAAGGCGCGTGTGGGTTTTAGGGATCCAAAGAGTGGCAAGCAGTCTGTCTCTTTAAATGTTTGCTTTCGCTAGTTTTCATAATCTCAGAGCCCCACACCCATGTACGCTGTCAGCCTAAGTAACTCCATGTCTATCTCGCTCGCCCTCGTTTAGTACTTATGTAGAACCCAGCAGTCAGCAAATGTTAAGGTGGTGTCGAATATCTGGTGTAAAAATCATGCCGTCGGAGTCCTACGATCGTCGTTCCTATCGTCTAGCTTCTTTCGCCACGCACACGCTCGATGGAGACGCATAGCTGCTCGTCTTACACAAACAAGTTGGTGAACGTGGTAACGCTTTGCGTTAGCCCAAACAAAGCTGGGTACTCAGCTACCAGCAAGATGCTTTGCATAACATCGATTGCTTCAGCGCGTCGGATCCCCTTTATTTTTTTACGATTCACTTTGAAAGTGCGATTTGTCATAACAAAAGACGTTCTCGCTGGGAAGAACGCATTTTTCAGGAGGAGCATGCTGCGTGACATATTGCTTCCGTGGCGATGATCAGTCATCTGGAGCTATGTCCGACGCGTGAATAAGCGCAACAAACATGGTAGAGGCGAGCTGTCGAGAAAGAAGAGGAAGTAGCACTGATCTCGCTGCCGTATTCACAAGTACCCCGACACCCGTATTATTGTTCACTGCAGAGTCAGCAACGATTGACGCTCTTGCTGGCAGCGTCACAGCGATCTATACAAAAAGAATGGGCCTTAATTCATATTTGACTTGATTCTTTTCATCGTCACAAATATCTGCTTTCTTTCTCTGTTTTATGCATGACCTGTGTTTGCTTTTCTGAAAATGCGAATGTGTACGTATGCAACTTGTATATTTTTATGGGTGAAACGATGGGGGTAAGTAGTTCTGCAACGTACTCTGGTTCTTATTGCATTGGACTAGCAGATGCGTGTACTTTTTTGTCATTCCCGCTGTTATACTGTTGAACCCGCTCAGCCCGTTCGTTAGTGAGATGAGTAGAATGACATTCCATGTGGTGGCTACGTTAAAAAAAAAGAACAAATAAATGCATGAAGAGAGCTGCGACTCTACAGGCGCAAAAACACAATATTTCATGGCAAGTAATTCTCTTTTACCTAGTGAAACAGTTAGTATCATGAAAATACTTAGAATACATGAACGTCTGACATCCTTCAGGTCAATGTAATACATTCTAGAACATTTCGTGAGCATGTGCTAGTAATGTTAACAATGACGTTTCCCCACATTTTGCCCCTTTTGTTGATAGGGAAGATTGTCGTTCACCTGAAAGCATCTTGAAGCTACAAAGAAAACCTATACGGGCTTCTCAGAAAACTCCGACGAAGAAGAAAATTCACCCCGGTCACAGGCTATAACCCGGCGGAACCGACGCCTTTCCGGGGCCGTTCTATTATTTGAGCTAATCAGAAGGCAAGTAGATGGCAGAGCGACGCCGATTGGGTCTTCCGAAGTGATTTCTAGGTACGAGTCTTCAATAGAAGGAAGAAAACTGTTATATAATGTCGGCGCTCTCAGCGGGTTGATAGCATTAGCAAAGTGTTAAAAATTGTCTAATTTTGAAAAAAGGCGTGACCAAAGGCAGACAGGAATATGGCAGCAAGATACACAGACAGCACTTTACGCGCAACAGCGTCACATACATATTTAGTGCGGCGTTTGGCTGTCGACTCTTGTGGTATATGATCACGTCCTTTCTGCTCTGGTACCGCGACATTCTCATGCGAACACGCTCAATAATTCGCCTTTTCAAAGTGACAGGCTGTGAAAGCGCCTAAAATCGGAAAAGTCTAAGGGTGGTTTTCTTTCAACACACCTGGTAGTAGCGTTGGTGTTCCTAGATGACAACATTATGGCTTGTCTCGTCTGTACCTGAGACGTCATTCGCATTGCCTGAAACATATTTTATGCCCTGCAGCTTGAGACCGGCGGACATCTTTTGGGACAGTCGTGCGTTGCTTTGTTTGTTTGGGCTTTTCCAAAGTGAGCTGAGTGGTCTTGCAGACATCTCCTAAGCAAAGCGACCCCGTAAAACCGCACGCCTGGCAGGCGTGCTGCTTGTACACGTCTGATGAACTGGTGGGTGCCCGGTGGTGGGTAGCGAACGGCGCACCTCCCGGTGTCGAGCCGGGAGCCTTACCCACCGTGCCACTGCATGCGCGGACACCTACTCAGGCATGCCCCAAGTAGTACATTTAAGGGGCAGTGGCCCGATAATTAGCAGCAGCACGTCAGTTAAAGAAAAACAACATATCTGTTCATTTACGAGAAATTCGCAACAGGTACTATTGCGCTGATGTCGCCGTCACAAAAATTGTCACTATTGCAACAATACTGTTACGCTGAAGTGTAAGAGTACTGTCACATTAATCTTCATCTACGTCTTCATGAGCTTGAGAGAAAGAGGGCAAATATATACAAAAACAGAAACAGGCAGCATTCTAGTGTCGCTCAATAAAAAAGAAATAAAAAAATATCTGTAAGGGAAATTTATTTGTTGCAACAATACAGCGCTGCGGAAGACCGTTAATGAACAACAGCGTGAAATTTTTCAAGAAATTTTTTTGCACTGTTTGAGACTGAGAAGCACGCATTTGAGTAACACACCCTGATTTTGAGCTGTAAAAAAAAGTTTATGGAAGCAATCAGACAGTCAGAAGTACGCCTTTGCTGCATGTAAAACGTTTTCCTTCATCAATTTTTGCAACTGAAAATTGCAGTGCCTTAGAATAAGCAAATTTGGTAACTTTCTCTGTTTACTATCATATTCACCGACATTGCAAACCTTGGAGCCATATGCTGCCGAGCATTACGACAAACCTTAACAGCGACGAAAGCTGTAGTTGTTAAGCTTTGACGAAAGAGCAGTCAATATTAGCTCTGGTCACCTCTGATCCGGCGCCTTTTTCAGTATTGAAACGTGACGCAATTTCATGTACAAAAAATAAAAACAAGAGTTTCGGGGAAATCTATGACCCTTACCGAGTTCGCGAAGTCTCCTGTCTCTGTACCTGCTCTGTACCTGTCTCGAACGTCACATCTTCCGCTTGGCCACCGTGGACAGAGCTCTTCGGAAATAATTGATCACTATAAGCCAAAGCTATTGTGATCAATCATTCTCACTTATCCTCGGTCTTCCGCAATCTTTGTCAGTGTTCCACATAGAAAATCATTGCACCCCCAGTTCTCTTAACTCTGCTCAATGTCGCTGACACAAGCAAGGATGATGAAACAAGCTGGAGCTTGATGCGACCTTAATTTATAAGGAACAAGCTGTCCCATAGATTGCATCGTTTCCGATATATCCTGGTTCGCAGACCGCCTCTCTTGCAATGGTGTTTCCGGTCGATCTTTTGCTTATTCTTGAGCGGAAAGACAGACGCCGTTGGGTATTTATGTGCGTCTTGTTGGCGAACAAGGAAGATATAATTGTACACTTCCCAGTACCGGTGTTACGAGCGTTTGCTATGATTACGTTACGAGGTGCCACGCTGGGAGCCCCACAAGATTGCCGAGGCAGTGTTGCAGTCTGGCTCGGGGCAACCTAATGTTATTACTTCCGGCGAAAAAAAAAAAGAGAAAAGGCGCGACCTTTATTGTCGCGGCTGGGACCTCCACTCCAGAAGTATCTTACGCTAATCCTGGTCTATAGAAGCAGCTGTGCCGGGTGAACTTAAACGAATTGACCCAGCAGAACTGTTTGATTGTGGGCTTCTGTTGCGCTTTTGATTCCTATGCTTGAGGAGCAATAAGAGCGTTTTCAGTATTCAATTGATTGATTTATTGTTCTGCAATTGATGTTTCCGGTCGTTGATTTATTTTGGTAAATGGAGTCAGATGTTCGGCGCCCCCGTTATCAAATTACAATATTGGAACATAATTTTTGCGAAGAAGGCAGCTCCTTTTTTTTGCGTTATTGGAGTGAGATACATGTGCCTGTCTTTAGAGGCGATAACTTTTTAATATTTTTGATGGATATTTTGGACGAAAAATGCGCTGGTTTTTAGGATATCAGCGCTACACTGAGCTCGGACTGAAGCAAGACACATTTGGTTCTTGAGATCCCTGCAAGAGCGATTCAACCCCATGAATTTTTCTTTTAAGTGTGAATCCGGCTTAAAGGTTCTGTTTTAGTGATGGTGATAATGAAATCCCCAAGTATTGTTTATTACTGAAACCGATTTTAACGCGATAGCATTAAAGGCCCCGTGTTGCAGAAAATCCAGTGCCAGCGTCGGCGGCGTTGTCCGTATCAGAAAATTTCCGTTTAAATTTAGGTATATGTATTTGCCGCGCCTTGATATATGACATGCGGTGTGACCACTCTATCACTAAGGTTGCTCATACACTGTCTTACGCTCTTGACAAAGTTATTCCTCGGAATTTTGAGAATGACACCCCAGAAACAAATGTCATGAAACAAAACACCGACATCGCATGCCTTTTATGGTAAACTTTCTCAGACTTGTATAATGAAAGTCCGAAAGAATAAGAGAAACCTGAAAATTATGCAGTTTTTTTGTGACGGCTGTGCACACCTCCGGTATCGGCCCACGCAAGAGCAGGCGTTTTTACCAGAACGCTCGCCTTCGGGAATAGCGTTCGCCGCCCGCGTTTCCAGGTAAACGTTACTGTTACATAAGCTGCAGTTGCCGGGGAGTGTGACGGAGTCGGGGGTCTTTGAATACTATCGGGTTCCACTCTTAAAGACGAAGCTTAAGTATCCCCAAACTTTTTCTTAGGTTTTCTGTTACGTAGAGGGGGCTGGTTGAGGCAACCTACAAGATCCTTTTTTTCAGCCTCACTCACACTCATGCAATGCAGTCTACATGGTTAACCTAATTCATCAATTTCTTCTCCACCTTTAGCGCAAAATGCCCCGCTTATTCAAAAGCCCTGTTTGAGAAACATGTAATTATGGCAGACTACTACGAAGGTTATCGAGATATTACATTGCCTGTAGTTAATTCTAATGGCATGGTACTTGATGCGCACTGTATTCTTCACTGAAATGAATACTGATAATGATTTAGGTATGTTTAAGTATTCAAAACAGCTAGAGGTGGCCCACGTGAGAAAAAGCTACAGCAGAAGAGATTCATGTTCGCCACATTCGCAACACGGAATCGTAAACTGTATGCTTACGCTACGTCACGTGCTAAGTAATTTTTAGGAAGAGCGTTAAAGAATAACCCTTCACCAGGTGGGCTTTTCGTGGCTAGATCCAGTGCAGTTACGCGACTAAAGCAAAGCATGACGTACATATTTCTGCGTTTGCTGCTCCGCTCGTCAATAAGTAAATAAAGTGATTAAATAAGATTGCAGAACCTTTTTTCCTTGCCTGACTTATTTTTCGATAGTTATTCTTCACTTTTGCTATCGGGAATTAAGATAGCTGTCGAGTATTTGTAGATTTTTGCCAAGGTATTAACGCAAACTTCTTTTACTCCTTGATTACGCAATGCCTTCATGACTGCCCACGTTTCTACTCAATGAAATGCCTTTACATAATTTATAAAATCCATATAGAGAGGTTGTTAGTACCCCGCAGATTTGTCATTTACATAATTGATGACATGGATGAGATCCACTTTTGAGCACCCCTTAATGAAGCCAGCCTGTTTTCATGGTTAATTGAAGTTATTGTTGCCCTGATTCTATTGGAAATTACCTTTGCGAATAATTCATACAGTACGGAAGGCAAGCTATAGTGGGCCTATAGTTCGTCAATTCGTTAGCGTCTGCCCTCATATAGATACGCAAGATTCGCATAATGTTGGCATTCTTCCAGCTCTCTGGTACACTTGAAGCTGCGAAGCATTGCTTATAAAGGGCCGCAAGCTTTTGTAGTATTCCTCCATCTCTGACTAAATTGAATTTATTCCATTTTCTCCTGCCACCTTTTCCCGGAAGATATCTTATAAAGCCCTTCTAACTTCATCCTTAAAGCTACATGTGACATCGAAAGTCTCCCGCTCTGAGGCGAAAATATAGTGCCGCCTCTGGCTTGGGGTGTCGTTTACGAAGGCCTACTCGTTCCGCATTGAGATGGCGGACGCGCCCATGTGTGACTCTTGTGGAACCATAGAAGCGATTGAACACATCCTACGACTCTATCCCCAGCACGAAGTCGAACTTAAAGCTCTCCGGACAGCTTTGAACCAGCTGGGCTCTAGACCTGTCTCGGAAATGAAGATTCTTAAGATTGCGTGGCTGTTCTGAGTGTTGTATAGGCCTGTATAGAAGTTCTCTGTGGCGTTTATTACACAATCTAAATTTATGACGAGATTATTCTACTTATATTTCCCTGCATACATCTTGAGTTCTGCTATGCCAAGTTTTCTCATCTATTTCATGCTGCACCAATTTTTTACTGCTTCCTCTCTCTTTCCAATGTTATAATTTCTATCGCTTATTTTCTTCTTGCTTGTCAGCTTTGCCAGTTCAATAAATTCCGTCTGATCTGTTGAGTTAGACACTTTCATGCTTTTAAGTTTCATTATTAGGCTCTTTGTTACTTGGAAGAACTTGCCTTCTGGTTGCCTTGTTGCCCTACCTCCCACTTCAATAACTGCTTGTGATATCAGCCTAGTTGCGGTTTCATTCATCAACTCTATGTTAGCTTCATCTTCCTGTTCTAAGGTTGCGTATTTATTTGCAAGCATCAGCCCGAACGTGTCTGCGTTGATCCTTACTGCGTCTAGGTTGACCTGTTTCTTCTTTACTTGTTTTACAGTTTCTCTTTTCAAATTGAAAAAAAAAGGCCTCACTACCCTATGGTTACTGCCCTTAACTCTACCTAACACTTCTACATTCTGCACTTTGCTGAGAGAGCAAAGGGTATAAAATCTATTTCATTTCGTGTGTCACTGTTAGGGCTCTTCCAGGCCCACTTCCTGTTATTACGCTAATTCGCAAATAATTTCCGCCAGTTCTATCAACATCTCTCGTCTACTGTTTCTAGAGTCGATGCCGTAGTTGCCGATCCACAGTTCTCTCGCCCGATTTTCCCGCACCTTCGCATTACAGTCGCCGATGACTACACTATATTGAGCTTGCCCCTTCCGCATTGCTAATTCAACAACTTCCTAAAACAATTCTATTTCTTTCATCATGAGTGGAGACTATAGAGCATAGACCTGCACTACCGTTCATCTATATATTCTATTTAGCTTTATTACGACGACTACTACCCTTTTATTATTACTATAGCATTACCAATGTTGTCTACTATGTTGCTATGAATTAGTAACACTACCTTGTACTCCTTTTTATTTGTAAGACCTATGTAGCAGAGAACGTGGCCGTTGGTCAGTACTATATTAAGCCTCACTAGTTCTCCTAACCTCACTAAGGCCAATGATATCCCATATAATGCATGATAGTTCCTCAAAGAGTCTTGTTAAGCTATCCTCACTCGAGGGGGTTTGCCCGTTAAACGTAGCCTGGTTCACTTTTCAGTGGCGACCTGCTTGGATCTAGAGAATCTTAGCACCATCTGCCGCCTTGCAAGTCTGACCACCGTCTTAGTCAGGCACTTCGCAGTCGCTGGGAATTGAGAGCTAGGAGTTATTTGCAAGAGTTATGAGGTAGGTAGTGGCAAAATAGAGCACCTAAGAGCCCTATTCCTGTTGTGGTGAGGAATTATACCTTATACTGCTGTTTATACCATTGTTTCATATAAGACCTACTCTTATTTCTTGGCGTTAAATTTCTTACGGTTTCTTCGAATCATGTATTGCAAATTCTATATAATTTTATTTGCGCGCAGGATTTGAATGTAACAAAAATGTGTCTTATTCGTCGTTGTCTAGAGAAAGTAAATTCTACGTGCTTAGCAACACATAACGAATGCGTAAGCACTGTTTTTCCTGTCATTCATTCTTCAAGCGCGTCAAAGTATGTATGTACTTTCGGGCTCTTTGTGCATAGTCTCTGACTTCAGTCACCGACATCTTGAGGGTGAATACAGGAACAGCGACAAAAAGTTCGTACAACAGTCTCCTGAACACCTTCCGGTAAGGCAACATTAAGAGTAGGAAACCATCACCACTACCACCACCTCCTCCTCCTCCTAGGCCTCGGCGGTTCTGTTATGCCACGTGATCACTCCCTAGGAATATCGCTTCCTCTTGTGTATTTTTCTTATGAAATCCTTGATGTGCAACGTGTGAAATACTATTTGTTTACAGTACACCCAGGGGAAAAAATATCCATTATCAAGTCGCCTAGCGCAACCAGCTAAGAAGAAACCCGCGAGACTGTGCATAGCTTTTCCTCTGAAAAAAAAAAGTGATCCTGCGTACAAACAGAAAGCCTTAACTTGAATTATTGCTGTCAGTATTTCGCGTGCGTATTACCCTTGAATTTAGCCATGTCTATCCATGGCGCCGATAGTTCCACAAACAGAGAGAAATAGCACTTCCTCTGAGAGTTACGTACCCTCGTCACTTGGAATTGATGATTGCAACGGGACTGCCGAAGAGATCGACAAGGCGCCATAAATCCCGTTCCTGCGTCGATGGAACACGTCTGCTCAGGGCGTTGAAATTGTGGTTGGCGCTTTTGCAATCACCTTCAAAATTTCGGCGGCTGTATGTTATTTTCCAAGTGTAGTAAGTGAACCTTGCATAAACTTCAGCATAATTAATACCAGTTCTCTTTCTCGTTCCGTCAGAAAATGCATATTTATGATACAGCTGCGGCATATGAAAAGCAGCAAAAGCGTAGCCATGATACTTACAAATAAACTTGTAAAACACTCTGAGAATGCCTCTCATAAACACACTAGGAATGTACTTGCTCTACTCGCGCGATCGAAGTTTTCGTTTCGACATAACTTGGGAAGTGTTTCATATGTATACTCTAAATGTGACCATCTTTGGAAATGTTGCACCGTAATACTACACCGAAAAAAAAATTAAATATCTTTCTTGCCCGGTATTGTTCAGTGACGGTGCTGCAATCAAGTGTAAGAAAATACCTGACTAACCTTAAAATTTTCGTTGTAACTGGCGCCGATGAGAACGACAGATAATGCAAATTTAATGTTTCTGAGCAAACAGTAAAGCCTGTCGCTTTTGATTGTGTTATTCTTAGCAGTGTTGTTCGCTAGTCAAACATAACGCTTGCATTGTTGAATCTTGTAACGTTTTGTTCTTTTTATGGTTGTAGCGTACACCCATCCAATCTGTGAGCGGTGGCTTACAGGAGTGAGCTCCGTTTTTCAAACAAGAGCGCTTCTCTAGGTACAGGCCAACGCTTATATTTTTTTTATCGTTCTTTCTAGTAGCAACCCCACTCATCCGGTTTCAAGAGAAGGGCACGGGGCAAACGCTTCCAGTATACTACAACATTTGTGTTCCTTTCTGGCCCCAAATATACAAGAAAACGAACTGCAAGGTATGTTTCAATCTTTTTTTAAAAATTTTTGCCAAGGCACAGCTCAGTTTGGAACTATAACAGCCCAAGAACAGGACGAAAGTAAGCAAGCCAGACGGTATAAAGGTCTCTGTGTAGTCTGTTCAATCCGTCTCCTTTCTGCTCCATTTCAGTTGAAAAGTAAATAATGAACAAGGACTGACGCGTGCTATTCTCCCGATCCGGTATTCACTCAACGTACCAGGTACGCGTACCTGAGTGGAATCTATAACATGTACTATAAATGGATTGCGACATAGAAGGATTCTGTTTCTAGGACAGGAAATGGCTGCGTCCTCGTTGCACTGCAATGCACTTCGCATTAGCTTTTAGCTAGTGTATCTAAAGGGAAATAATTTCTCTATATATGTTCATTTTCGTAGCCGCATTGCTTCCTTCGAAACCCTCTAACCCCCCCCCCCCCCCCCCCCCGAACGCTAGCCTCCATCATCGTCCCCAATAAAGAATGGAGAAATGGATTTTCTGTTTTAACTTACGGTCTTCCCCCTTTCTTTCGTATTTGCCTATCTCTCTCTTTTTCTTTCTCTGTTTACCAGGCGAGGGACGGGGGATGGAGTGAACTTACCCGAAAACTGATCCATTTTCTTGGCAGACAGCGCACCCCGAAATGTTGGGGGGAGACAACGCCACGGGTACTCTTCACAGGAGTATTCCTCTAGTGGAACTCTTTCTTTCGAACACACTTTTCCGCAATTACAAGTTGATATTACTTCTAATTGAATAATGACGAGCGGCTGCAGTATACTCATGCAAACGGGCACTCTTCATGGAGCTTGACACGTACGAAGGATGTAAGCTTTTAGCACTAAAACAGCGAAAGCTGTTCTAATGGTTTGCCAGAGTATCGAATGCATTGAGTTTCGCTCAAGTATAACCACCGTACACAATGATATTGGGCAATTTCTTTGGGCACGTTGGCAACACCAGTATGTTTGCGTACTGTAAGCTTTCACTGGATAATTGCCTGCTCACAATTTCTATGATGCATCAAAGGAGACATAAGCATAAGTACAGGCAGGGTAGTGCACGAAAAAGACAAAGAACGAAATCATAAATTGAGAAAGGCACCATCCTTTTTCACATATCCCTTCCACGCACATGAATTTTGCATGCGAGTATGCATATACTTGTACAAAGAACCAACTACCTGAAACCAAAGCTTTTTTCGTACTGAAGTGGTTAAGATGTGCTAAAGTGGGAAAAATTATCGCACTTCACAGAATCTTCGTCTAAAAACAAGTACATATGAGTCTGGGAAGATTAACACATCGCCTCACTGTGCACTCCATCTTAAGTCCAGAAATATACCATGAGCAAGAATGCTTTAACTTTATTTTGCCTTATGAAA
Organism: Dermacentor albipictus; assembly: GCF_038994185.2. Classification (NCBI taxonomy): domain Eukaryota; kingdom Metazoa; phylum Arthropoda; class Arachnida; order Ixodida; family Ixodidae; genus Dermacentor; species Dermacentor albipictus. The sequence continues at coordinate 70,747,362 of NC_091823.1, read as the reverse complement.
ATCATGTCTACCGAAGCCATGAAAATAAGGGACTTTTGCTTAACATTATATGTTCACATCTGCCAATTGATGAACAAGTGTTCTACTCAGATGCTCTCAGTTCTTTGTATTGAACACATCTCTACCTCCGCTAGCATACTTGGTTGGCAAGTAGATTGAGTCACCCTAATCAAAAATCAAATACCTGCCAGTAGCTTAGGCGCCGGTTGGTGAACTCTGATTTGTGTCGATTTCCTTACAGTAATAATATGTGCAAAATCGCTGAGGTGCCGCGCTGCCTCCACTCTCGGCTAAGGTATCGAGGTGCTTTCACATACATCATGCCTCATAGGCAGCTTTGTGGGCACTTTCATTGCCAGTAATGTTGCAGTGCCGAGGTAGCCTCTGAAATATAATGTCATGGCCTCCGTCCACTGCTTGATGGTCGTGTAGTCGTACCTCTGAGCAGAACTGATAAGAGTGATTGTAGGACTGCCTTTGAATCACAAAATATAGACCAGTGATTTGGTGATTGTTACTGCACACATAGCACTGCGCTACGGAAGGCGGAAAGTTCGGACCCTGTCGATGTTGCGACCTGTCTAATTTTGAACTTCTTGCAGATTGGCATCGATGGAATGACTACCGCATCAGCAAGGCTGGTTAGAGTCGAAGAGCCATCCGTATAATTGTGAAGTCGATTGGAGTACGAATCATGCAGTAGATGTAGAGCGGCTTGATTCAGGGTACAAGTTGGCTAGTCGGGCACCTTTCCAACACCTGGAATGGAAAGCCCGGAGGAACGCAAGCTTCTGTAATAGTCCCGGAAGCCTAAAACAAATAAACAGACATACCGATGCATATGTAAACACAAGTACTTCGAATTATCCACGAGGACAGGTAAAAACACATTTGTAGCAGGCGAGTGATGCCTGCAGATCTCGGAGTCGCTAATTGCCATTAGATATGGGCCATCTCCTCGGTAACACAAGGCAAATATCTCAGGTTTCCTGTTTTCTCAGAGAAAGACAATGAGCTCCAGGACATCTTTTATTCTCCCTTCCCCCCCGCCCCTAATATCACAAGTTTATTGTTATGCGCTTTTTTCCAGGCCAGAACTTTCGAATTACAGGAATAGGGAACAGGAGGAACGCGGCCGTCGTTCCAGAAAAAGCAGACGGCCCGAACGTTGGGGAGGATTAGGGACGGGGGGAAATGTCCGAGGCGTCGTGTGTCGGAGTCTAGCGCGCACCCCGGCGAAGGATCAGCACTGTCCATCTCTACCGGGCGGGACGACGCACGTCTCCACGCTCTCGACCAAACCACGCAAACAGTCTTTCGACCGAATCGCGCAAGCGAGACAGGCCGAGGCGCCGCTATAGCTTCCGCGAGGCTTTTTCCCTTTCGTCCCGAGTTTCGTTCCCTTTTCCCTTTCCCATTCCTCCCAACCGGAAGCATCCCATAGAGCGGCCACGTGCTTTCACTCTCCGAGACGCGTGGGAAGTGCGCAGCTGGCCAACTCGGGTTATTACGCGCACCACTGCTTTCCCGTCGGCGCCTGTGCCCTCGAAGAGCACCGTGTCGCGTTCCGTCTTTTTGCCCTCGTGTTTCGTACGAACTATAGCTGAACCCTTGGACAGCGCGTATGTGAATTTGGCAGGGGAAGCTCGTTTTGCGGCTTGTGCGACGCAGCCCATGTCGTTGACCTGTCTGGGCATTAAAGAGCCTGTGTACAACAGCGTATATGTTTACAAGGTGAATTGGAGTGGTGGCAATTCTGTTTTGCGGAAATAACCGATATTTTGATATTTCACGTAGCGTTGGGTATTCTCGTATGCCCCAGCGGAATCGCGCCTTCATCCGCGTAACTTTTGTTAAAATTCGAATATTCTATTCGAAATTCGAAAGCTATTCGAATATTTAAATATATAGATGTATTTATAGTTTTCCAACTTTTTCTCTTTTACATTACTGTTGTACATTATTGTATCATCCTATATCACATGATTCGGTGTAATATGTTATCGGAGGAACTGTTGAAGAATACGCATACTATTAAGCATTTCTTCTTATTCTTTGTGCGCTATGGTCGTGTAGATCGCGTCTGCCTTACTGCTTCAGTTGTGAGGTTGCCATGGGCCAATCAGGCAGTGTTTGCATTTAATTATGCCCCCAAAGGCCGTTTTGTAAGATTTGACTAAAAGGGGACCATTCAAACATGCTACTGAAAACTCACGGACGGCAGCATACGAAAAGCCTGGCACGAGCGGACATACTGCTCCAGGAGTGAAGGCCCGGCCTCTATTACGGCCCCTACTGCTCTCACGGAAAAATTAGTGACGCTTTTTTTAAAATGTAGAGCACAGTAAGGCACGAGAAAAGTATAATCGGCCATGACTGACTCAACACAAGTGACACAGGGGCGAGAGTGTCTGTCCGATGTACCTTTACCTTCTGGGATTTGCGTACGTCGCAACGTACCTTTACACACACCGATCACCAAGTTGGGGCGTCAGTGCCCACTGCCTTACCTGGTTCACCGCGCCGGCAGCCAGCGTCAGAGCATAAGCAAATTCGACCCCGCTCCACGATGCCGGCACGCCTAGAGACAAACGCATACAATACGAGCAAAGAAATATCTCCTCCGCAGTGCCTAGGCAAAGTCAGATATTCAAGGAACGAAGGCCCTCACACTTACTCTCTCATACCCGCTCTTACTCGCGCCTGCGCACAAATGTCGGGCCACTCCTGAAATGCCACGACCCGCTGTGCTGCCTAGCAATTGTAAAGCTGCCACCCGGTCGGGTCGCTGTATCTTGAAAGGCGTCTGCGACGGGTACAGAGTCCACACTGCGCTGTGTTTTCGCGCCTAAGTTCGCGTTGATGCGAGCGGCAGCACGAAGGTCAATTCGCTCACTGCTGCTGCTGCGTTTCCTCACTGCAGCGCTTTAAAAGCGAGTTTCCGCAGTCATCCAGTGAGTAATGTTCATGTTTGCTTGTGCGCGCGTGACACCGTGGTTGTTAATTTAGTTAGTATTCCTATGTTTTCATGTTTACACGGCCGATAAAACTACTGTCCTTACTTCGTATAGCTGTCCACCAATTTGCTATCGCAATCGATGCTTCCCCATTCGAACGAAACTGCGACTTACATTTTTTTTTTCAATAGAGGGATTGTCACGATAAGAGCAGGTTGGTATTTCCGGTTTTCCTCATCACAGTTGCGAGAAGCCAGTTCTTTTTGTCAGTGTATAAACATCTCGGTGTGTGTAGAGATAGTCCTCGTGAGAGGTATCACAGGATTCGTGGTGGAAGGGGAGAGACCGATATCGGCAGAGCTATTTCGAGGAATCATCTTCCGCCTCGCCGAACCTGAGAGCGGCTAAAAAGGGGAAGCAAGGCGAGTCCAGGAAGTAAAAGCACAGGAAACGGAAGGAAGGAACAGAGGCGTGGAAGGGAGGTCCAGTAGACCGGGCTTTATCGTGCTCGGCGCACCAAATTACGCGTGTGAGGATGGCCGGCAAATGGGCTGCCGCCAGCTTACGACACAGTTGCAACTTCGTTTCTTCGTTTTTGTGTGTGTTTCTTTTTTTACTGCTTGAAGGGGTGTTACTGATTATAGACTCGATATTTCCATTAGGTCATGCGAACGTGAAAGTGCTATCGGTCACTTTGGTTATCATATTTCCTTGTGATTAAACCTTCTCTCAAAAACACACATGCTAGATAGCAAGCTGTGCTTGTTTTCCGGTATAACAGAGAATGGCAATGAGCTTTAACGAGGTCATTCAAGTGTATTTGCTATTATTATGACTAAAGGTTTTGCACAGAAAATATCCCACCAGAAAGTGTTTGATCGTTTGTTCGGTGCTTCTTATCGAGTTGCTTTAGTATCTAGTGGCTATAAACACTAGATGAACAGGGGAAGCGTTCACCTCAAGCCAAGATTTCAAAAAGCAGACTTGTTTCTATAAGGACTGCAGTACCAGGGAAAGTCAGGACAAGTCCGTTGCCAAGGATTTCATTGCCGAACGTGGGCTTCAAGCTGAGCCTTGAGTTTTTTGCCTACTATCGCTAACTTCGTCTCAGCCTTCTTTTGAAAGCTTTCTCTTGTTTGAATTTAGTAAGGCTAGTGTCATTATCAGCTTCTACGCTCTAAATAAGGCGTACTACAGTACGTATATTTTCGCGAAACTCCCCAACCTACCGCGATCAATATTAGAATGAAGCAGCGCCAGTAGGGCAAAACTCTCGTTTCTTGTTTCTCGTTAATCTGATGGTTCGCTAACTACGCTACTGTGAAGCTGTTTGCCACCAGCAGTTGTAACACACAGTGGTGCACCAACTCTTTCCCCTTCCTGTATTCACGAAAACCTTTCCATTATCAAAATAATAATATTATACGAAGATCACTTTTTCCCCACACATCATCATCCCAAATTTCCGTTCTTATAACTTCTGCCCACTTTCTACGCCGTTATACTTTGTTGGGATTGACATGTAGTGCTTCTCTCGAGCCTTCTATATTATGGCCTTGACTAATGCACGCAACGAAACAAGCATGGTTTATTTCTGACCGTCTTTAGAATACGAGTTGGAAAAAATTGTGGACCAGACGAATGTGGCACTTGTCACTGGCAATATTGGCACGAACTGCTATGAGTCGAGTAATATAGGTAGGTATTTAAACTCAACAAGTTTATGGCACCGTGACCGCCTTTTGGAGGTAAAAAACAGTTAAGTGTTGGCCCGACCACTGTGCTGGTGGTGGTAACAACTTTATTAACAATCCGGCAAATTCGTGGCCTGGGCCTAGGCCGCCCCCGAGGAGGTCCGGAGATCCTGTCTCCTCGCCGCCTCACGGGCTTGCTGGATGGCCCATAGTTGATTTTCGAGGTTTGAGCTGCGCAACGCGGCCGTCCATCGCGCCGCAGCTTCATCTGGGGAAACTGCATTTTCTTCGCATATAACGTCACATTCCCAGAGAATGTGTCTAAGAGTTGCGTGAGCCCTGCTGCATAGCTTGCAGTTATCATCTGAGTAGACGTCCGGATATATCCTCCTGAGATGGACGGGGTTGGGGAAAGTCTTTGTTTGTAGCTACCACTGTGCTGAACCATTTATTTTAAAGTAACTGTTATGGACACTAGGAGAAGGCAAGCTCAGAACAATTAAACCAGCCTTCAGTTTGTTTGTGGTTGTTCTACTGATCGTGAATCAATCGGTTTCAATACAGTTCTGCACAGCATAATTAAGTGTTGCGATTTTAATATACCTAGCCAAGCGGCAAGTTTAGTAATGCACAACTGTGATTGAAAAGTCTGTAGGGAGCTAAAACACAACTGAAATTGTGACATCGTATTTTACTTATGTATGTGACACAAATTAGAGAGTATTCCCGATAAATTTTATCAATAGGGAGGACAACGTGACTGTTCCATTGCCAAGGTGACTATGCTCTTTTGCAATGTACCCTTTTACATGAACTTGCAATCCCAGTCATACAAGGGAATGAATGTTTACACAAGCAATGCTCAAGATCGGTATTCAACTGAACGCCAGTGTGGGCTACTAACACTTTGTGCCTCGTGCAAAAGCTGGTACATGTATCCTGATCTTCATTTTCGTATCCAAAGCTTCGAGTGTGATGTTGCGAATAGTCGTGATGTTGCAATGAACCATCATGTTAAAAGCAACCGCTACACATGGTATTATATGGATATCCCGATACCTTGCTCATGACGTATTAGTGCAGTGATAAGAAAACAGATATGTTTACTACTCATCGAAAGGGGAAGCTTCAGGTAAACTCATTAGCGCCCTGGCTAAAGCACGATATGAGGGCGCTTTGATTGAAACTTGCGATACCAACCTAAATATTTCGAATTGTGCTGTTGGTTTACGGAGGGGCTGGTCACTTTGAGCACAATCAGTCGTGAATAATAAACAGGTACCTACCGATGTGCGATTGACACGCCAGCATCGTACCAAGAAAATGTGACAGGAATACTTTTTATATCAGCACTATTTATGGGGCATTATGAGAGGCAGAAATCACATTCCTGGAATGAAAATGTTCTGAACCATGGGACGCAACAAAGAGACACTCAGAAAAAAATTGCAAGAGTATACCCAGGATGTACTCTAAAAAAATAAATTAAATAAATTGTGTGGTTTTACGTGCCAAAACCACGAGCTGATTATGAGGCGCGCCGTAGTGGGGGAAACCGAAAATGTGGACCAACGGGGGTTCATTAACGTGTGCTTAAATCTAAGTACACGGGTGTTTTCGCATATCGCACCCATCGAAATTCGGCCACCGTGGCCGAGATTCGGTGCCGCAATCGCGTGCTTAGCAGCCCAACACCTTAGCCCCTAAGAAACCACGGCGGGTGGATGTAGTTTAGCTTACTTAGTTGTGGAGCAGTGAATAAACGATAGGCCACGGTAAGAGAATCTAGCACGAATACGTCTGGGCATAGCTTAACGAAAGGCAGAAAAGGGTATTATAGAAAGGCCAGATCAGGTATTTTGCTTTAGTGTGCGAAAAACAGCGCTACTTATGCGCCTTGGAGCGTGCCTTGTCATTTGGTTTATTCGCCTGCGCTTGCTTCGAATGAGCCAAGAGATTCTTTCAAATTAATGAGGGCCATCTCTACGTGAAGAGTTGAGTTATTGCGAGGAGGCAGTAGCGGTGGCTGGCCGATCACAGGCGTGGGTAGCGCTCATTGAAAAAACCCGCCGTGGTTGCTCAGTGGCTATGGTGTTAGGCTGCTGAGCACGACGTCGCGGGATCGAATGCCGGCCACGGCGGCCGCATTCCGATGGGGGTGAAATGCGAAAACACCCGTGTGCTTAGATTTAAGTGCACGTTAAAGAACCCCAGATGGTCCAAATTTCTGGAGTCCTCCACTACGGCGTGCCTCATGATCAGAAAGTGGTTCCGGCATGCAAAACCCCGTAATTTAACTTTATTTTAATAAAAAAAAATACGCCAAACAAAAAAGAAGAAAAGGAAAGTGTGCGCTTCGTCTCCCAGATCGAGGGAGTTGCTGCGCAGTAGATTTGTGGCATGTAATCTCTTTATTGCATGATGCACCCGAATTGACAACGATGTTTCAGTTTTAAAAAATTAGTGCGCGTTTCTCAATTAAAGCGTACCTTTGCTTGAACAAAGGGTGGAGACGTGGCATTCCAATGGCACCATAGGCACCTTGAACACAAGCTGCTTGCACTTCAGTATGTTGCACTATACCCTAATTGTTACTTTATTTTGTACTGTTAATTGCCTTATAAATTAGAGTGGTTCGTTATTCTATTTGCAATGTGACGAGGCACACCACTGTCCTGACACGTCAGCCATGGGGTCTCAATAACTGGCTCGAAATAGTCAATTTAAACAATTATTTATGACATATTCATATACTAATATCAGTACTAACAGTAGAAATACAATATGTTTATTAAAGAGCAATTCGGCACATTTAAAATGTATTTATAAATCACTGATACATGACCTCTGAGTCACGTGCAATCTTTTGCCATTTTTCAGTTGAGGAAGTATTGGCGAAGCCAGAGGGATACTGAAATATCAAATAAGCTGTACATCATAAAGCCAAAATTAGGGAACTGGATCACCGAAAGGAACCTAAGACACAAGGAAGGGCTTCGTTGAGGATTATGGATAGGCCATACCTACGGCACTCACTCGCGCCAACAGATTGGAATTGATCCTCCAACATGTAGTAGATGCGGCGATAGCCTTACAGTTATCCACGTTCTTCTTCAGTGCCCCGAAATAGAAGCAGAGAGTAACATGTACTTCTCATCCCTGTATCGTGAGCACGTACGTCTTCACCCAGCATTTTTTCTCGGCAATGAACCGCTTTTCAATTTTTTTTTACGGAAACCGACACCTTAAATATCATTTGGCCAAGGTATCGGTAGCACTACCTCCCCCATGGAGGTTGTAGCTGCAATGCAAGCGTATACAGGGTGTCCCACATAACTTGGGCGAAGAATTTGAAAATCAAAGGCGCGTCGGAAGTGAATTGAACTAAACGCATACTATTCGCAATAGCCTGTAGTAACTCACACATTTTTTAGTTTTCCCTGTAACTCACTAAATAAATAAGTTTAATTACCCAACTATTTAATTATTGATTGAGAGAGAGAGGTAGTTTAATGAATGGAAAATGTAGAGAGGTCGGCCGGATAATGGAGCATCTGGCCTGCTACTCTACGTAAGGGAAGGGGAAGAGGGGAAGAAAAAGGGTCACAATGGGGGATGATAATGGGAGGAACGAGGTGATTGACACATTAAACAACTAATATCACAGGCGTGAGTCCAGGCCCGTGTCACATAGGAAACGTGACAGTGCACGCATTGTCTCTGTCGTCTGCCAACTCTGTGGCCACGCGCCTAGTAAGAGGTCCTCTGACAGTGGTCCATTGTGTAATTGTCTCAATGTACCTGCCAATGTCAGTCTTTCTCGCGCATACTCAGGGCACACCACGAGCACATGTTCTATAGACTCTACCACGCCACACACTGAACAGTCCGGGGAGTCTGTCCGTCCAATAATGTGCAAATATTTGCGCGTGAAGGCGACGCCTAATCGCAGTCGGTGTATCAGGCATGTATGAGGGCGTGGAATTCCACGCAGAATTGGAAATTTCATATCGGGATCCAGGCTTTTAAGGCGGACGTGACGAGCGTCTGGCTGGGCCCAGTATCTCCTCGTCGCACTCCTCATTAATTCCGACAGGAGGCATGTGATGTCCGGTCTGGAGAATGGCACTGCAGTTCGCAGGCCATTGCTGAGGGCGCGCCTTGCTGCAGCATCGGCCATCTCATTACCGTTGAGCCCACAGTGTCCCGGGATCCATTGGAACACTACGCGGTGGTGTTTTTCTTGAGCGTATGAAAGCAGCTCGGTGATCTGCAGGGCCAGAACCTGATATGCGGTGTGGCGCAGGAAGCATCCCAAAATTTGCAGCGCGGGTTTTGAGTCCGTGAAAATGCACCATTCTTGAGGTCTTTCCCCGCAGATGTGGCGAATCGCTTCCCGAATAGCCACAAGCTCTGCAGCGGTTGATGTTGAATTATGGTCGAGTATGAAACCTCGAGTCATCTGTTGGGCTGGTATCACCACAGCTGCTGTCGATGCCTTAGGTGACACGGAGCCGTCTGTGTACACATGAACATATGTCTGGTATTCTGACCAGATGTACGCGAGAGCAAGTTGTTGTAGTCCACTGACGGGAACCAATGATTTCTTTAGTATGCCGGGGACATGTACGCACACGGAAGGTTAAACCATCACCCATGGTGGTTTGACGGGGTGATATGGAAGGGCATAGCCTGTTGTTATGTGGGGTAGATGGCAGCGGAGTGCACTTGTGAAACTGCTTTCCGGACGCTCATGTAGAACCGACGTCAATGGATGGCAATGGTGTCGTGTCAGTAAGCGTAAATACACACGAAGTGGTTCGTGGGACAGGTATATCGGTAATGGGCATACGTGGGCTTCCTCAATTGTGCCTTTGTTGGAGGCACGCCGTGGCAACCCGAGGCATATTTTGAGTGCCTGCGCTTGGACGCTCTCTAATGTCCGTAAGCAGGAAATGCTCAAGTTTGAGAGTATCGGAAGGCTGTATCGAATGTAGCCCACGAAAAGAGACTGATAAAGTCTTAGTAATGAGCCTTCCGTGGGGCCCCATTTCATGCCTGTTGCGAAGCGAAGAACATGGCAAAACAGATTAAGTTTTTGCTTCAACATGTTAACATGCCTCGTCCATGACAAATCGCGGTCAATGATAATGCCCAAGAATCTGTGGTGGGAGACATACGGCAATATGACACCGTTAATGGAGATCGGGTAGCGGCAGACGGATTTGCGCGTGAATGCAACCACAGCACATTTTTCGGCAGCTAAGCACAAACCCTGACGCCGTATGTATCGTGAAGTAGATGACACAGCCCGTTGTAATTTCGCACGTAGTTGTGGGCGTGTTGTACCAGAAGCCCAGATGCAGATGTCATCTGCATATGCACTGATGTGGATGTGAGGTGGAAGCTCACCCACCAGGCCAATCAGTGCCACATTAAATAATGTTGGGCTGAGAACCCCTCCCTGAGGAACTCCGCGGCATACCTGATGACGGTTAGTGTCTCCGTCAGGCGTGGACATGTAAACGAAACGGCCGCTGAGGTAGCTCACAATCCACAGGTAGAGCCGGCCGCCAATACCCAAGTCATCTAGGGCATCGAGAATGGCTTCATGAAGGATGTTGTCGTAGGCCCCTTTGATATCTAAGAAAACAGCGGCGACGAGTCGGCGTTGACGTTTTTCATGTTCCACTGTCGTAACGAGGTCAATGACGCTGTCAATTGAAGAACGACCCCGCCGAAAACCGGTCATCATGTTCGGATAAAGATCATTTCTTTCCAGAAACCATTCGAGCCTCGCCAGGACCATTCGTTCCATAACTTTGCCAACACAGCTGGCTAATGCAACTGGGCGGTATGAGGTAAGCTCATAAGGAGTCTTTCCAGGCTTCAAGAGAGCAACCAGGCGGCTGATCTTCCACTGCTGCGGAACAATACCGGAGACCCATGTGTCGTTGTAATAATTGAGCAGTGCAGTGCGACCAGCCCTGCCAAGGTGAGACAGAGACGAGTACGAGATCCCGTCAGGGCCAGGAGCAGATGAATGCCGACACGACGCAAGAGCAGCCTCTAATTCGGGCATCGTAAAGAGCAAGTCGTAGTGGTCACTTGAGGAAGGTGGCGCGAAAACTTCGGATTGGATAGAGGCTGGTTGAGTTGTGCCCACAATCATTTTGCAGAAGTCGTCCGCTACCTCTACATCATTGCGGCGTTGGTAAAGGGCCAGAGCACTGAAAGGGTACCTGTCTTGTGGGGGGAAACGTAGGCTCCTGACTACATGCCAAATACGTGACAGCGGCTTGCGAGGATCCAGTGATGAGCAGAACTTTCTCCAGCGCTTCCTTCCTAATTTCTCGAGATGGCGCTTTATGTGTCGTTGAGCTCGGCGACAAAGTGCGAGATCGTACGTGGATTTCGTCCTTCTATATTTCCTTTCAGCGCGCCGTCGGACTGCGCGCAACCTCTCGTATTCCACGTCGATAGGAGACCCCGATGAAGGTGCACATATGGTCCGCGTGGCCTCACCGAGGGCGGAGGTGATCAAGTCTTCTATTTGCGTTGGTGACTCGAGATTCGCACAGGAATTCTCCACGAATGTCTTAAAAGTGGGCCAGTCCGTGCACCGCACATGAGACGAAGTGGTAGGTGCGAACCACTTGACGCAGATATACGTTGGTATGTGATCACTGCCATGTGTTTCCACATCACTGAACCACCTAATAGAAGACTGTAGTCGTGAGGAAACAAACGTCAGGTCCAAGCAGCTACTATAGGACGCGCCACGCAGAAACGTAGGAGAGCCATCATTAATATTGACGAAATCCTGTGAGTGCATAAAGTCGGACAAGGCTTTGCCACGGTTATTCATTACTGTACTTCCCCATTGGGGGTGATGAGCATTGAAGTCGCCCACAATAATATGGGGAGCTGTGCAACTCTGGATTGCTGAGGACAGATACGAGAAATCAATGTGATCTCTGGGTGGAATGTAGCCGCCGAGGATCGAGAAGACCCGCCCTTTAAGTGTTAACGTCAAGCAAATGTAGTGGTTCGAGTTATGGTGCTGGAGGGCAAGGCGGTAGTGTGGAATATCTCGGCGTATGCACACTAATACCTTGCTGGTTTCATCAGCTTCTCGAGACCACAGCAGTACATATCCAGAAAGGCGGAAAGCAGAAGGCATGTTGGGCTCACATATAACAATCACAGGGAAGCGGTACTTCTGGACGCGCTGTCGGAAGTCACTTAGGCGACCACGCAGGCCTCGGGCATTCCACTGCATCACTACACTGCGACGTATGTGCATCGACACAGAGAAGGGGTTGTGTGGTAGCGCCATAATGAATCACTGCAATGCCGCCAAGAGCGGCTCAATTGCATCCAAAAACTGAACAACAACCCTTGCTGTTGGCGTATTGAGGCCTGAAAGCAGCGTACGCATGGAATGTAAAAGTTCTTTTAGAAGAACGTTCACCTGCTGGTCTTCCGGCTTGTCCTTAATGTCCACTGGACCGGCACGGATTGATGGACGCGTTGCTTCGACGACTTTTGAAGACAGAGCAGGCCATTCCACATCAGAGGAGGTGGATAATGTACCCGCATCTTTCTGAACCACCGTGGTAACATGGGCCGCTGCAGCAGGCGGCGTCTTATCATTCTGCAGCTCAATACGTTGAGGCAACGGAGCTGAGAGTTGCTGTGACGGCGCCTGAGACAGACAAGTGACGCGTGACTCTGGGCGTTGGTGTCGGGAACGACGTTTGCGGCGACGAATAGACGCGGCCGCTTCTTGGTGACTGGAGTGTTCTTTTACCATCTTCTTCAGGATAAGCCTCTCGTTCTTCATCCTTGGACAGTCTTTAGCCGTCGCCTCATGAGCGCCGAAGCAGTTGGTGCACTTGACTGTCTCCGTCTTGCAAGTGTCATGCTGGTGTGATCCGCCGCATCGACGGCAGGATATGTCGTTTCTGCATACAGCACTCACATGGCCAATCCTGTTGCATTTGCGGCATTGAACAGGCTTTGGAACATACAGACGGACAGGATGCCGCACATAGCCCACCTTGACGTGGGATGGGATGGAGTCGGCTTCAAAAACAACTTTAACACACTGTGATCGGCCGAAACGATGAATGTCGACTATCTTGGCCGTAGATTTGATCAGTGTCCGCAGGTCGCTGTCCGTTATTTCAGGGTCTACGTCTGTGATAACTCCAGCGGAAGTCCGTTTGCCGTGAGAGAGATAGGGGCGGACCGGCATACCGCCTAACACTCCAATTTCTTTCAGTTTGTCCACGGACGCCCGAGATTTCACATCTACCGTAAGGACATTCTTCCAAGCGTTGATTCTGACCTCTTGGACTTGTCCCGGAATCAGCTGGTCGAAGAATTGGGACAGCCGCTGTCTGTTGATGGTATTCAAATTAGCCGTCTCCGTTGTGGCTACGAAGGCCACAGAGAACCCGTCAGGTGCATCAACATTCTCTGCAGGCAACTCCCTCGCTGCTGATGTCCGGCGTAATGCGCCAAGTTTGTCAACAGTCTTTGTAGTCGACTCACCAGCTGTTGATGTCCGGCGCAACTTCCTTTTCAGGCGGCGCGATTCAACAGGCGTGAAGCTGCTACTGTCGGAATACATCTCAGTCACCGTGGAGTCATCGGCCGAATCTGGAAGCTCCACGTCGGTGACGGTCGTAGCACAGAGGGCACCAACCGGCCGAGCAGCAGCTGGGTCAACTGCGTCGACGGGAAGCTGCACGGGACGTGTGGCCGCCATCCCGAAGGACGACGCGAGCACTGTGTACACACAATATTAAAAAGCTACAGAAAAGTGGAACAGCCGAAAACACAGATGCTCTCTACCGTCACTTCTTCTTCCAATTATTGATTGAGGACCCCAAGTATGATATACAGATTTGTAGAGCATCTTCAGAAAACACCGATCAACTTGTTTCCTTTCTGTGTGTACAAAAACACCTTAACATATGAAAAAATGCCTCGTTTTCGTAGCTGTGCAATCTAGAAATGGCAGGTAATAGAGGGCACAATCTGCGGAATGAGGACGCTTGCTCTATCTGCAAAGACAAATCATGGGCCTAATAGCTTCTGAAATCGGAATCCCAGACTCCTAAACCGTTTAGTTCCCGAAAGTTTGTATTAGGAAACACTCAGACATACCTCATTAAAACTGTGTTTACAAAACTTATTCACCTGAATTTCGGCCAACGTTGGCAAATAAACCAGGAGAATATGTGCTAGAGTTGTGTTGACGCAGCTTTTTTATTTACTTCCGTTCGATAACTGTTCTACTCGTTCCTACCTACTAGTATGTGTCCAAGTTAAACTCTTTGGTATTACGGGAAAAAATTACAATCTGAATACGAGGCGCGCCGTACTGAGGGACTTCGGATCTTAATTTATTTCGGTAGTGTTCGAGGGATACCACGAGCAGCCTATGACATTGTACATGTCGCGAAATGCGTAGGTGAGTCTGATACATCCAAATGGTCAAAACGAATAGATGGGTCTGAGTTATATTCTGAGCTTTTCTGTGGTATCTCTCGGCGCTTTCCTGTCCTTTTTTCTGCTTCTTCTCAAAATAAACAATTGTTAACGAGTCCTTGGTTGCTGCGAAACAGATTTATTCGAAGGACACTCCATCACTAATAGTCAATTTTGATTTATTCTGGTCGTTTCTGTTGGAGAGTTCGATTAGCCATCGTGAAAGCGCTTTACGCAATTTACTCACGTAATAAATGACCGTCCAGAAACACCATCAGTGGAACTCCCCTAACAGTGCTATATCTGCTTTGTTTTTTTTTTCTTTTCATTGAAAGCCCGCTGAAATGAGTGGCAGCCCTGACACGAAACTAATAACAGCCTTGTGCGGCGAACTGGGAGCGAACAAAGGCGCGTGTGGGTTTTAGGGATCCAAAGAGTGGCAAGCGGTCTGTCTCTTTAAATGTTTGCTTTCGCTAGTTTTCATAATCTCAGAGCCCCACACCCGTGTACGGTGTCAGCCTAAGTAACTTATGGTCCTCTATCAGGCCGTTGGGTATTACATTTATCAACACTTTTATATCTAGCTATCTGTCACAACGCCAAATTGTAGCAAATACCCCTCACATGTTTGCATTTACTTCTAGCTTTTGTTGTAATGTGGGTGGACGCGTTCTTTCTTTTTCTCCTTGCATTTGGCTTTAGATTCCCAGTGTTCGTGTTAAGTGTCGTTTTCTGATTCATGCGACAGCAGAGCATGCCAACCTAGATTGTCCTTTTATTTTTACCCAATCATTCTCGGGACACTATGAGGTGGCATGCAATAGTCATGAAACGTGTACGTACAGCCTTTTCTTTTCTTTTACGTTTCTCTCTACTTGTAAAGATTACATTTAAAGTTCTCTTTCGTTCTGCCCTGTGTGTTTGCACTTTTTGAAGTCGGCAGTATCTTGTGAATAAATAAGACACAAGGATTTAACCTGCACCTAATATGAGCGCATGAACGTCTTTGCATTTCGCCCACATCAAAATGCGGCCGCAATGGCTGGAATCGAACCTGTAACCTCAAGGTCAAGTCATGTAATGCCATATCCACTGACCTGCACCTCGATGGGTTACAAATGATATACGGGGTGTTTTTTTTAGCTGCGCCTAATTCTTAAAATTAGAAAATATAAACCACGGTAAAACAATGCTGACCATTCGAGTGCACGAACAGGCAGCCTCTAGACACAAAGTAATTTCCGCAATAAGGTGCGTAATTAGCGATGTTATGGTGATTAACTTTCTAATTATCAACAATATGTGGTCTAAAGCAAATGAGTACTTTGGGGCTCGTCCTGGACCCTACTTATGCCAACGATTAAATTTTGGATAGCGGATTTCATGTGGGAGCTACGCGAACAATTATTTCCCCTTGGCAGGCTCCTTGAAACCGAAACTGGCTGGAAAAAGAGCATCTATGCCGTCGATGTCGCCCCCCCCCCCCCCCCATCTATGCCGTCGATGTCGCCCCCCCCCCCCCCCCCCCCCCTGTCGTTCGTCACGTCTCCAAGTTCACAGTGAAGGCACTTTTGTGTTTTCTCAGAACTTCTGGTTTGCTCGAGCGACTTTAACTGAAGTTCTTCTCTCTCTCTCCAAGTTCACCGCCGGTTCGGCCCGCGAGCAGCTTGCTCATCTCTTTGTTGTCTGCGGCGTTGGCCTGGCGCTTCAGTGCCGGTGGGCCGCCAAATTTACTTCGTCATTGCGTTGGGCCCCTGAAACGGCATTTCGTCGGTGGAAATGGACACGTGGCACCTAACGGAATCGCACGAGTAATTCGAAGACGTGGGATCAATCTCCACCTACAGCAAGTTGTTTTTTTATCCCCTTTCATTGCCATTAATTTATCTTTCTTTAATTCAATTGATAAGTAGAAGTAATTTCCCCTGTGTTGTCCTTGGTGTCTTTGGTTGTTGGCTTCTCATGGTACGATTTCTGGTGTTTAGTAATTTGTGTCTTAGGCATTGTGCCAGCTGCAACGACCAGTAGAATGACATTATAAGTGTTGACAACGTTAAAAGAAGGAAATGTTACGATGCTGAAGACGCAAAGACAATCTTGCACAAGGAAACGTTTCGTGCATATAAGCAGAGCACAAATTGGAGCCTAGACTCAGAGCATCACACTATCAGTCACTGTGATATTTTAATGCGAAGTATTCTTTGCCTCATTCCTGGCGCTTTGTGGTTGATAGGTAGGTAGGCAAATTGGTAGGTATTTGCTGCGTCGCCTCGTTTTGCATATGTGTAAAAAAAATGGTGACCGAAAGTGGAATCGAATGTCGGTCGTAGCCCAATGCTCTAGGTGAAGATCACTTTTTTTCTTTCTTCATTGCCTATGTAACACTTGGCCACGATCGCACGCATGCTCCTATCGTGCAGAAGCTTACTATGTAACTCTTTGAGACGTTCGGCACGGGCGCCAGGTACCAGTTTGTCGTGTTGTTTCCTCGTGACAGCTCACAATTTGAGCCTCTGTTTTTAGGCCACACCCGTTTGCCAGATCGGCTCACATTCGCCAGTACTTTCCTAGTAGCTGCTAACGCTACGTAGACAGTGTGCGACGTTGTACCACCATCATGATGGGCCCAGATTGATCCCGCTTTAACGTTTCATCGCCAGAGAGCAAATGCCACCGTCTTGTTAGCATAGACCCCATGACATCAGCCAAACATACGTACGATCGCATGACAGGTCGCGGAAGACGTCACAATTCATGTTTATCTCGCTCGCCCTCGTTTAGCACTTATGTAGAACCCAGCAGTCAGCTTATGTCAAGGTCTCGTCGAATATTCGGCCTAGAAATCATGCCGTCGGCGTCCTACGATCGTCATCACAGTCGTCTAGCTCGTGTCGCCACGCACACGCTCGAGGGAGACGCATAGCTGCTCGTCTTTCACAAACAAATTGGTCCACGTGATACCGCTTTGCGTAAGCCCAAACAATAACATCGATTCCCACAGCGCGTCGGATCCGCTTTATTTTTTTACGATCCGCTTTCGAAGTGCGATTTGTCCTGACAAAAGACCGAACGTTCTCGCTGGAACGAACGCCTTTTTCAGGAGGAACCTGCTGCGTGACATATTGCTTCCGCTGCGACGATCAGTCATCTGGAGCGATGTCCGACGCGTGAAAAAGCGCAACAAACGTGGTAGGGGAGAGCTGTCGAGAAATGAGGAGAAGTAGCACTGATCTCGCTGCCATATTCACAGGCACCCTGACACCCGCATTATTGTTTGCTGCTGAGTCAGCAACGATTGACGCTCTTGCTGGCAGCGTCACAGCAATCTATACAAAAAGAATGGGCATTAATTCATATTTCACTTGATTCTTTTCATTGTCACAAATATCTGTTTTTTTTTCTCTCTTTTATGCATGAGCTGTGTTTGTTTTTTCTGAAAATGCGAATGTGTACGTATGTTACTTGTACATTTTTATGGGCGAAACGATGGGGGCAAGTAGTTCTGCAACGTCCTCGGGCGCTTTTGGCATTGGACTAGTAGATGCAAGCACTTTTTTTGTCATTCCCGTTGTTAGACTGTTGAACTCGCTCAGCCCGTTCGTTAGTGAGAAGAGTAGAATCACATTCAATGTGTTAGCTACGTTTAAAAAAAACAAATAAATGCATAAAGAGAGCTGCGACCCTACAGGTGCAAGAACACAATCTCGCACGACAAGTAATTCTGTTTTACCTAGCGAAACAGTTAGTATAATGAAAATCCTCAGAATATATGAACGTCTGACACCCTTCAGGTCAATGTAATACATTCTAGAACATTTCGTAAGGATGTGTTAGCAATGTTAACAATCACGTTTCCCCAGCTTTCGCCCCTTATGTTAGAAAAAGAAAGAAAGCTGGAATTTAGCCGAGTCATCTTGATAGGGAAAATTGTCGTTCACCTGAAAGGATCTTGAAGCTACAAGGAAGATCTATACGGGCTTCTCACAAAACTCCGAAGAAGAATAATATTCATCCCGGTCACGGGCCCTAACCCGGCGGAACCGACGCCTTTCCGGGGCCGTTCTGTTATTTGAGCTAATCAGAAGGCAAGCAGATGGCAGAGCGACGCCGATTTGGTCTGCCGAAGGGATTTCAAGGTAGGAGTCCCCAATAGAAGGAGGAAAACTATACCTATTGTCGGCGCTCCCAACAGGTTGATAGCATTAGCTAAGTGTTAAAATTGCATAACATTGAAAAAAAAAGGCGCGACCAAAGACAGACAGGAATACGGAAGCAAGATACACAGGCAGCATTTTACGCGCAACAATGTCACATACATATTTAGTGCGGCGTCTGGCTGTCGGCTCTTGTGGTATACGATCGCGCACTTCCTGCACTGATAATGCGACATTATCATGTGAACACGCTCAATATTTCGCCTTTTCGAAGTGACAGGCTGTAGAAGCGCGTACAATCGGGAAAGTCTAAGGCTGGGTTTCTTTCCACACACCTGCTAGTAGCGTTGGTGCTCCTATATGACAACCTTCTGGCTTGTGTCTGTACCTGAGACGTCATTCGCACTGCCTGAAACATCCTTGAGGCGCTGCAGCATGGGACCGGCGGACATACTTTGAGACAGTTGTGTGTTTCTTTGTTTGTTTGAGCTTTTGGAAAGCCAGCATAGTGCTCTTGCGAACATCGCATAAGCAAAGCGACCCCGTAAAACCGGACGCCTGGCAGGTGCGCTGCTCGTACACGTCTTATAAACTGGTGGGTGCCCGACGGTGGGTAGCGAACGGCTCACCTCCCTTGGTCTAGCCGGAAGCCCTACCAAGGGCGCCATGGCATGCGTGGACAGCTACTCAGCCATGCCCCAATTAGTACATATAAAGGCTGGTGGCTCGATAATAAGCAGCAGCTCATTAGTTAAAGAAAAACAACATATCTGTTCGTTTTAGGAGAAATTCGCAACAAGCACTATTGCGCTGATGTCGCTGTCACAAAAATGGTCACTATTGCAACGAGATTGTTACGGTCGAGCATAAGAGTAGTGTCACATTAATGTTCATGTACGTCTTCATGAGCTTAAAAGAAAGACGACAAATATATAAAAAAAACACATGCAGCATTATAGTGTCGCTCAAAAAAAGGAAATAAAAAGAAATGCCTTGAATTGAAATTTAATTGTGTAGCAATTACAGCGCTGCGGAAGACCGCGAGAAGAGCAACTTGCGAGAAGAGCTGTAGTCGTTAATCTTTGACGAAAGATAGATAGTACTAGATAGTAGAAAGGGCAGTCAATAGGAGATCTGGTCACCTCTGATCCGGCTGTCCCCCTTTTCAGTATTGAAACATGATGCAATTTTACGAACACACATACAAAAAAAAAAGAAAACAGGAGTTTCGGGGACATCTATGGTGCTTACCGAGTTCGTGAAGTCTCCTGTCTCTGTACCTGCTCTGTACCTGTCTCGAACGTCACATCTTCCGCTTGGCCACCGTGGACAGAGCTCTTCGGAAATAATTGATCACTATAAGCCAAAGCTATTGTGATCAATCATTCTCACTTATCCTCGGTCTTCCGCAATCTTTGTCAGTGTCCCACCTAGAAAATCATTGAGCCCTCAGTTCTCTTATCTCTGCTCAATGTCGCTGACACAAGCAAGAATGATGAAACAAGCTGGAGCTTGATGCGACCTTAATTTATAAGGAACACGCTGCCCCAAACATTGCATCGTTTCCGATATATCCTGGTTCACAGACCGCCTCTCTTGCAATGGTGTTTCCGTTCGATCTTTTGCTTATTCTTGAGCGGAAAGACAGACGCCGTTGGGTATTTATGTGCGTCTTGTTAGCGAGCAAGGAAGATATAATTGTACACTTCCCAGTACCAGTGTTACGAGTGTTTGCTTTGATTACGTCACGAAGAGCCACGCTGAGAGCTCCACAAGATTGCCGAGGCAGTGTTGCAGTCTGGCTCGGGGCAACCTAATGTTATTACTTCCGGCAAAAAAAAAAAGGCGCGACCTTTATTGTCGCGGCTGGGACCTCCACTCCAGAAGTAGCTTACGCTAATCCGGGTCTATAAAAGCAGCTGTGTCGGGTGAACTTAAACGAATTGACCCAGCAGAACTGTTTGATTGTGGGCTTCTGTTGCACTTTTGATTCCTATGCTTGAGGAGCAATAAGAGCGTTTTCAGTATTCAATTGATTGATTTATTGTTCTGCAATTGATGTTTCCCGTCGTTGATTTATTTTGGTAAATGGAGTCAGATGTTCGGCGCCCCCGTTATCAAATTACAATATTGGAACATAAATTTTGCTAAGAAGGCAGCTCCTTTTTTCCGTTATTGGAGTGATATACATGTGCCTGTCTTTATAGGCGATAACTTTTTAATATTTCAGCTTCATAACTTGAGCGCGGAAACGTTTTGATGGATATTTTGCACGAAAAATACGCTGGTTTTTAGGATATCAGCGCTACACTGAGCACCGACTTAAGCAAGACACATTTGGTTCTTGAGATCCCTGCAAGAGCGATTCAACCCCAAGAATTTTTCTTACAATTGTGAATCCGGTCTAAAGGTTCTGTTTTAGTAATGGTGATAATGCAATCCCCAAGTATTGTTTATTACTGAAACCGATTTGAACGCGATAGCATTAAAGGCCCCGTGTTGCAGAAAATCCAGTGGCAGCGTCGGCGGCGTTGTCCGTATCAGAAAATTTCTGTTTAAGTTTAGGTATATGTATATGCCGCGCCTTGATATAGGACATGGGGTGTCACCATTATATCACTAAAGTTGCTCATACACTGTCTTACGCTCTTGAAAAAGTTATTCCTCGGAATTTTGAGAATAACAGGCCAGAAATAAATGTCATGAAACGAAACACCGACATCGCATGCCTTTTATGGTAAACCTTCTCAGACTTGAATAATGAAAGTCCGAAAGAATAACAGAAACCTGAAAATTATGCAGTTTTTTTGTGACGGCTGTGCACACCTACGGTATCGGCCCACGCAAGAGCAGGCGTTTCTACCAGAAAGCTCGCCTTCGGGCATAGCGTTCGCCGCCCGCGTTTCCAGGTAAACATTACTGATACACAAGCTGCAGTTGCCGGGAAGTGTGAAGCAGTCGGGGATCTTTGAATTCTGTCGTGTTCCACTCTTAAACATGAAGCTTAAGTATCCTCAAACTTTTTCTTAGCTTCTTTTATTACGTTGAGGGGGCTGGTTGAGGCAACCTACAAGATCCTTTTTTTTTTCAGCCTCACTCACACTCAAGCAATGCAGTCCACATGGTTAACCTAATTCATCAATTTCTTGTCCACCTTTAGCACAAAATGCCCCGCATATTCAAAACTCCTGTTTGAGAAACATATATTTACGGCAGACTACTTTGAAGGTTGTCGAGACATTTCATTGCCTGTAATTCATTATAATGGCGTGGTACTTGAAGCGCACTGTATTCTCCACTGATATGAACACTGATAATGATTTAGGTATGTTTAAGTATTCAAAACAGCTAGTAGTGGCTTGCATCAGAAAAAAGATACAGCAGAAGAGGTGCTCGTTCGCCACATTTGCAACACGGAACCGTAAACTGTACGCTTACGCTACGTCACGCGCTAAGTCATTTTTAGGAAGAGCGTTAAATAATAAGCCTTCGCCAGGTGGGCTTTTCGTGGCGAGATCCAGCGCAGTTACACGTCGAAAACGAAGCACGACGTACATATTTATACGTTTGCTGCTCCGCTCTTCAAGAAGGAAATAAAGTGAATAAATAAGATGACAGAACCTTTTTTTCCTCGCCTGACTTTTTCTCTCGATAGTTATTCTTCACTTTTACAGCGGGTAATTAAGATAGCTGTCGAGTATTTGTAGATATTTGCCCCGGTATTAACGCAAGCTTCTTTTACTCCTTGATTACACAATGCCTTCATGACTGCTCATGTTTCTACTCAATGAAATGCCTTTATATAATTTGTAAAATCCATATAGGGAGGTTGTTTGTACCCCGCAGATTTCTCATTTACATAATTGATGACATAAGTGGTATCCACTTTTGAGCACCCCTTAATGAAGCCAGCTTGTTTTCATGGTTGATTGAAGTGATTGTTGCCCTGATTCCATTGGAAATTATCTTTGCGAATAATTCATACAGTACGGAAGGCAAGCTATAGTGGGCCTATAGTTATTCAATTCTTTAGCGTCTACCCTCATATAGATTCGCAAGATTCGCATAATGTTGGCATTCTTCCAGCTCTCTGGTACACTTGAAGCCGCGAAGCATTGCTTATAAAGGGCCACAAGCTTTTGTAGTATTCCTTCGTCTTTGATTAAACTGACTTTATGTCATTTTCTCCTGCCACCTTTTCCCGGGAGATGTCTTATAAAGCCCTTCTAACTTCGTCCTTAAAGCTACATGTGCCATCGAAAGTCTCCCGCTCTGAGGCGACAATATAGTGCCGCCTCTGGCTTGGGGTGTCGTTTACGAAAGCCTACTCGTTCCGCATTGGGATGGTGGACGCGCCCATGTGCGACTCTTGTGGAACCATAGCAACGATTGAACACATCCGATGTCTCTGTCCCCAGCACGAAGTCGAACTCAAAGCTCTCCGGACAGCACTGAACCAGCTGGGCTCTAGACCTGTCTCGGAAACGAAGATCCTTGCACCGTGGCCGTACGCATCGATGGCACGGAAAGCCACGAAAGCGTTGTTGAAATACCTCAAGTCTCCATACCCCTTCCCCCAGTGCCGGATAGCAACCCGACGTGCATCTGGTTCATCTCCCTGCCTTTCCCTCTCTCTCTCTCTCTCGCTGCTTAGACAAGCAGCCTCCGTATCCTGTTCGCTACTACTTCCTTTGAAGATTGCGTAGCTGTTCTGAGTGTTGTATAGGCCTGTATAGAAGTTCTCTGTGGAGTTTATTACATAATCTCAATTTATGACGAGATTATTTTGCTTATATTTCCCTGCATACATCTTGAGTTCTGCTATGCCAAGTTTTCTTCTCATCTATTTCATGCTGCACCAATTTTTTACTGCTTCCTCTCTCTTTCCAATGTTATAATTTCGAGTATCACTTATTTTCTTCTTGCTTGTCAGCTTTGCCAGTTCAATAAATTCCGTCTGATTTGTTGAGTTAGACACTTTCATGCTTTTAAGTTTCTTTATTAGGCTCTTTGTTACTTGGAAGAATTTACCTACTGGTTGCTGCCTTATTGCCCTACCTCCCACTTCAATAACTGCTTGTGATATCAGCCTAGTTGCGGTTTCATTCATCAACTCTATGTTAGCTTCATCTTCCTGTTCGAAGGTTGCGTATTTATTTGCAAGCATCAGCCCGAACGTGTCTGCGTTGATCCGTACTGCGTATAGGTTGACCCTTTTCTTCTTTACTTATTTTACTGTTACTTTCTTCAAATTGAAAAAAAAGAAGGCCTCACTACCCTACGGTTACTGCCCTTAACTCTACCTAACACTTCTACATTCTGCACTTTGCTGAGAGAGCAAAGAGTATAAAATATATTTCATTTCGTGTGTCGCTGTTAGGGCTTTTCCAGGCCCACTTCCTGTTATTACGCTAATTCGCAAATTATTTCCGCCAGTTCTATCAACATCTCTCGTCTACTGTTTCTAGAGTCGATGCCGTAGTTGCCGATCACCTGTCCTCTCGCCCGATTTTCCCGCACCTTCGCATTACAGTCGCCGATGACTACACTATATTGAGCTTGCCCCTTCCTCATTGCTAATTCAACACCTTCTTAAAACAATTCTATTTTTTCGTCGTCATGAGTGGAGACTATAGAGCATAGACCTGCACTACCGTTCATCTATATATTCTATTTAGCTTTATTACGACGACTACTACCCTTTTATTATTACTATAGCATTACCAATGTTGTCTACTATGTTGCTATGAATTAGAAACCCTACCTTGTACTCCTTTTTATTTGTAAGACCTATGTAGCAGAGAACGTGGCCATTGGTCAGTACTGTATAAGCCTCACTAGTTCTCCTAACCTCACTAAGGCCAATGATATCCTATATAATGCATGATAGTTCCTCAAAGAGTCTTGTTAAGCTATCCTCACTCGAGAGGGTTTGCCCGTTAAACGTAGCCTGCTTCACTTTTCAGTGGCGACCTTCTTGGATCTAGAGAATCTTAGCACCATCTGCCGCCTTGCAAGTCTGACCACCGTCTTGGTCAGGCACTTCACAGTCGCTGGGAATTGAGGGCTAGGAGTTATTTGCAAGAGTTATGAGGTAGGTAGTGGCAAAATAGAGCACCTGAGAGCCCTATTCCTGTTGTGGTGAGGAATTATACCTTATACTGCTGTTTATACCACTGTTTTATATAAGACCTACCCTTATTTCTTGGCGTTAAATTTCTTACGGTTTCTTCAAATCACGTATTGCAAATTCTATATAACTTTATTTGCGCGCAGGATTCGAATGTAACAAAAATGTGTCCTATTCGTCGTTGTCTAGAGAAAGTAAATTCTACGTGCTTAGCAACACATAACGAATGCGTAAGCACTGTTTTTGCTGTCATTCATTCTCCAAGTGGGTCAAAGTATATATGTACTTTCAGGCTCTTTGTTCATAGTCCCTGACTTCAGTCACCGACATCTTGAGGGTGAATACGCGAACACCGACAAAATGTTCGTACAACATTCTCCTAGAACACCTTCCGGTAAGGCAACATTAAGAGTAGGAAACCACCACCACTAACACCACCTCCTCCTCCTCCTAGCCCTCGGCGGTTCTGCTATGCCGCGTGATCACTCCCTAAATATATCGCTTCCTCTTGTGTATTTTTCTTATGAAATACTTGATGTGCAACGTGTGAAATACTATTTGTTTACAGTACACCCAAGGGAAAGAAATATCCATTATTAGATCGCCTAGCGCAACCAGCTAAGAAGAAAACCCACGAGACTGTGCTTAGCTTTTTCTCTGAAAAAA
The DNA here is from genome assembly GCF_038994185.2 of Dermacentor albipictus. NCBI lineage: Eukaryota > Metazoa > Arthropoda > Arachnida > Ixodida > Ixodidae > Dermacentor > Dermacentor albipictus. The sequence continues at coordinate 70,722,260 of NC_091823.1, read as the reverse complement.
TAGAAAGAAAGTGATCCTGCGTGCAAACAGAAAGCCTTAACTTGAATTATTGCTCTCAGTATTTGGCGTGCTTATTACGCTTGAATTTCCACATGTCTATCCATGGCGCCGATAGTTTTACAAATAGTGAGATATATCACTTCCTCTGAGAGTTATGCACCCTCGTCACTTGGACGTGATGATTGAAACGGGACTGCCGGAGAGATCGACGAGGCGCGGTAAATCCCGTTCCTGCATCGACGGAACGCGTCTGCTGAGGGCGTTGAAATTGTGGTTGGCGCTTTTGCAATCACCTTCAAAATTTCGGCGGCTGTATGTGATTTGCTAAGTGTAGCAAGTTAACTTTGCATGAACTTCGGGATAATTATTACCAGTTCTTTTTCTCATTTCGTCAGAAAATGCACATTTATGATACAGCTGCGGCATATGAAAAGCAGCAAGAGCGTAGTCATGATACTTACCAATAAACTTGCAAAACACTCTTAGAATGCCTCTCATAAACACACTAGGAATTTACTTGCTCTGCTCGCACGATCGAAGTTTTCGTTTCGACATAACTTGGGAAGTGTTTCATGTGTTTACTCTAAATGTGACCGTCTTTGGAAATGTTACACCATAATGCTACACCGAAAAAAAAATAAATATCTTTCTTGCCCGGTATTATTCAGTGACGGTGCTGCAATCAAGTATAAGAAAATACCTCACTAACCTTAAAGTTTTTGTTGTCACTGGCGGCGATGAGGACGACAGATAATGCAAATCTAATGTTTCTGAGCAAACAGTAAAACCTGCCGCTTTTGATTGTCTTGTTCTTAGCAGCGTTGTTCGCTAGTCAAACAGAACGCGTGCACTGTTGAACCTTGTAACGTTTTGTTCTTGTTATGGTTGTAGAGCACAACCATCAATTCTGTGAGTGGTGGCTTACAGGAGCGAGCTCCGACTTTCAAACAAGAACCTGAGTCTTGTTACAGGTCAATGCTCATGTTTTTTTTTCTTTTTCTCGTTCTTTCTAGTAGCAACCCCACTCATCTGGTTTCAGGAGAAGGGCACGTGGCAAACACTTCCAGTACAGTACGAGATTTGTGTTCCTTTCTGGCACCAAATATTCTAGAAAACCAACTGCACGGTATCTTTTAATCTTTCTTTTTTAAATTTTTGCCAAGGCACAGCTCAGTTTTGAACTAGAACAGCCCAAGAATGGGACAAAAGTAAGCAAGCCAGACGGTATAAAGGTCTTTGTGTAGTCTGTTCATTCCGTCCCCTCTCTTCTCCGTTTCAGTTGAAAAGTAAATAACGAACAAGGACTGACGCGCGCTATTCTCCCGATCCGGTATTCACCCATCGTGCCAGGTACGCGTACCTGAGTGGAATCTATAACATGTACTATAAATGGATTGCGACATAGAAGGATTCTGTTTCTAGAACAGGAAATGGCTGCGTCCTCGTTGCACTGCAATGCACTTCGCATTAGCTTTTAGCTAGTGTATCTAAAGGGAAATAATTTATCTACATATGTTCATTTTCGTAGCCGCATTGCTTTCTTCGAAACCGTCTAACCCCCCCCCCCTCCCCCTCCCCCCCGAACGCTAGCCTCCGTCATCGTCCCCAATAAACAATAGAGAAATGGATTTTCTGTTTTAACTTACGGTCTTTTCCCTTTCTTTCGTATTTGCCTATCTCTCTCTTTTTCTCTCTCTGCTTACCAGTCGAGGGACAGGGGTAGGCGTGAACTTACCCGAAAACTCATCCATTTTCTTGGCAGACAGCGCACCCCGAAATGTTGGGGGGAGACAACGCCGCGGGTACTCTTCCCAGGGGTATTCCTCTAGTGGAACTTTTTCTTTCGAACACGCTTTTCCGCAATTGCAAGTTGATATAACTTCTAATTGAAGAACGACGAGCGGCTGCAGTATACTCATGAAAATGGGCATTCTTCACGGAGCTTGACACGTACGAAGGATATAAGCTTTTAGCACTAAAACAGCGAAAGCAGTTTTAATGGTATGCATGAGTATCGAATGCATTGAGCTTAGCTCAAGTATGACCACCGTACACAATAATACTGGGCGATTTCTCTGGGCACGTTGGCAACACCAGTATGTTTGCGTACTGTAAGCTTTCACTGGATAATTGCCTGCTCACAATTTCTGTAGAAACGTCGAATGCAGCATTGAGAGGACTTCGGGCATTTCTCTGGGCAATCTCGCGCCAATTCCGTACCATACCAGGGTCGACCGCTGAGAAAGTCAATGCAATTCTAACAGCTTTACGGTTGTGTTCAGCTTGTTGGTAAAAGAAAGGACAGAAATTGCCTGTCTCCTTAGGTTTGCCATAGAAATAACAAACTTTTTTGATGGTGTGCTTATATTAATTTGTGCGCAGGTTTTGCAGAAGTAGTCACCTAAAACGCCTTCAAAATCCATTGGTGGATTTATAGATGAACACGAAGAATTGAGCTTGGTTGTGTTGATTTTCAGGCAAGATAATATTGGCGAAGGTTGCAAGTTTCGTTCCAGCCAGCGCCGTGTACTTCGGTGCAGAAGCGAAAACGAAAGCTATGAAGAGATATCTTCGCGATCACATTTAGCTACGACATTAAGTGGTTCTTTTAAATGATGTGGCATAGACATCTCACAGAGGTAATTAATTTATCTTACCGCAAAGTCCGTTCCTATTTTATGTCAGTGTAAGTATTTCACTACGATGGTCTAAAACGAGCAACATTGGCAATGCGTATCAAAGCAATTGTTGAACTCACCAGACAAAAGCATAATGTGGGGGGATTATGCTAGGTAATTAGGACACTCAATTATTGAAAGCACCAAACAGGCTATGAAGAAGGGTTGGATCCTTGTCCGTATTAGACAACTTGCAATTCAGTCATTCTACAGCCACAAGCAGTCGAAACTTAATTGCTGGCACCTTAATAATATGTTCTGCTCTGCAACTTCTCTCGTTGCTCCGTTAAGACCCCAAAATCCGAGCACCCCCTTTCCTTAAGAACCCACCGTTCCGAAAGAATATATATATAGTTGTGGCCCAGTAAATCACGTTGGCCCCGGTATTGCAAGAAACAAAAATAGAGTATTTATATATATATATATATATATATATATATATATATATATATATATATATATATATATATATATATATATATATATATATATATATATATATATATATATATATATATATATATATATATATATATAGTTGTGGCCCAGTAAATCACGTTGGCCCCGGTATTGCAAGAAACAAAAATAGAGTACGGCGTACGTTGGACTTGCACAATATATTATACCGATGGTTCGGCTGGCGGACCAGGTTTTGTCAAATATACAGATTGCGTACAGACTTCTCCACCAGCTGAAACGTCAGCATAATATATTGTCCAAATCCAACGTGCGTCGCAGCATTAATCATGTATATGTGTGTTATACTCTAAGCTAAGGAGGAAGCATACAAACGCTCGTAAGCGAAACTCGAAGTAGCTTCGTTATCCGCGTCTCAGCTACAATAGACTAGCGCTGACATCACTCTGAGAGGCACAGCGGCTCCAGAGATGGAGTATCGAGGAAGCATAGCTACGAGTAACTTGATCTCTTCGGAGGGCATCTGCGCACTCGAGGCAACATCGTAAACAACAGTCGGGAAGGCGTAGCGGACATGGCCGCGCATCGCTGCCCACGCACGCTATACCTACCCACTCCGACATGACAGCGTAGGACACGGTAGGGATTAATGCGAGGCCGGCGTAAGGGGAGGCTGATGGACGCGCTCTTCATCCGAGTTCTGTTCTTATAAGCATACAATGTGTTTATGATTTATCACTCGACTGAAATGAAATGTTGCAGCATTTATGGCCTGCATCGCTTCAGTGCACTAGGCACTGACCACTCGATTCTCGGAGTGTCCAGCCTCTGTTATCAGCCTGCTCGCTCTTCCGAGTGTAGACAACTCACAGGATCGGCCCACTCACTGCGCACCACTCACTACTTGCACGAAGATGACGGATACTTCCGCTATCAGATACACTACGGTTTAGATTAAAAGAGACGCCCATCGATATATGGTTACATTTTTTATTTATATTTATTTATTTATTTATATTTATTTATTTATTCATTTATTTATATTTATTTATTTATTTATTTATTTATTTATTTATTTATATTTATTACAGCTAGAGTTGACTCTGGCAGTACAGAAAAGGGGACACGTAGTAGAAAGCGATATATGGCTGATATTTAGTTTAACTGGCTGAATCAACATGAGATAGAAAGCCGTACAAGATATGGAAGTGGAAAGAGCATGTTCTTCGCCAGCTGCACCACGAGAGAAAGTAAAGTCTTCAAATGTACACGTGTCTCTAAACTGGACATGCTGTGCTAACCAGGTGTCCTGCGCCAATTCCCTATTTCTTTAATTTTCGAATTTTAGTCGATGTCCTGGTGATCGCGAGAAGTTGCGCCAATTGTTATATGAGCACTTCCATCCGGCTGCTGCCCAGGTGGAAGCGTATTACGCCCCTGCTGCATAAATGAAGTCGATGTATTCGGCGCTTCCAAGCTGGTCTGACGTCTTATGTGTATATAATTAAGTGCAGTCGCTTTGACACGTGATCATATCATTAGCACCATATCATTAGATAAATTTAATATTGACTTCCTGACCCCAGTTTTTGGCAGGAGGCTGCAAATCGTCTTTTAAAAGAAATATGCAGCAGATTGCGGCACACTACGAAACACGTAGTGAAGTTCCTCGCATAGAAAAGAATGTAGCCTGAGAGCAATAAATCGTACTATATAAGTATGATGAGGCACGAGGGCTGTGACAGCTGGGATGTACTTAACTAGTCTGAGTCCTAGCGCCTCAAAAATACCGAATAGTATGATGAATATCAAATTTGCTCGTTGACAAGAAACTCGCCACAAAATCTGTCGCAAGTATGTGGTCGATATATCTGCAATAGTCTTCTATCCCGTCAAACAACTGCACTCCTCCCCTCTCCCGTTCGGTACATCCCTTTCGCTCTCTGCGAAACCACCTACATAATGAACACAGATAAACCAACAACGCAATGTCACCATTGTCCCACATGCACGTCGGCACACGCCTCTGACGACGGGCTTAATTGATGAGCCAGACGACACATTTTCTTTCGCAGAACCCCGATTCTGGGCAATCATAAGCGTGTACCCCTTGAATATTATTTATCACACGTCTCTTTCCAAGGGAGCGCATATATATATTAGTGATGGCTTTGCTAATCACAGCGAGGGCTTTTTCATTAGTAAGTGACATGACGCATGGCGTATTGACAAACCATATTTCGTACAAGCACTGCATGGTCAGACGAAGCCGATAATTCATTTAGCCAACGTCCTCGCTGCGCTCAAACCTAAATTGTGATCTACACATTTTAGAAAGACGATTGATTAGGAACACAAAATGTATTTAAACGAATGAGAATCAATACACGGCCGAAATATGAGAGAAACTTATTTACAAGGAAAGCAATTCCATTAGACTCGGTAATTATAAACAGCGCTATCGAACGGTAAACCTTGAAGGGACGTATTATAATTGCCAAAAAATAAATTTCGATGAACTACATAAAATAAAGAATACATGCAATTGCAGGAAGACAAGTTAACGAGGTGTTTAGTGACCCTCTTGATAGATTCGTGTCCGCAGTGGGTTTCCGCTACACCGTGGAGCCGCACTGATAGGGAACACTTAGCGGTGTTTATGTGCCAAGTTGCGCGAACAGATTTGTCGTGCGATAATCGTGTTCCGTGAGCAAGTCGATTGCAAATGCAAAAATGGGGTTCTTCTGGGCGTCCCACGTTACGGAGGATTAATTCCGAAAATTCAAAAGAGTCACCGTTACAGAATGCTGCTATTCCAAAGCTTTCTCGGTCATGATTTGTCAATCCGCGGATCAATACGAATATACTTCTCCGAGGCAAATATTCTCAGATAATTTATGCTTATATGAAACCAACGCAATGCTGTTTAGATTACTCGATGTGCATTCGGCTGACCCTTATCCCAATAGAGAACTCGATTATGACACATGTTGCAATCATTGTACTAATGCTTACTGTATTATCACTCCCATTGTATGCAACATTCTTGCGCTAAAGTGCCCAAGATGGCTGCGAAACTACTGGGGCGTTTCTGTCGCTAATGCGCATCCTCGCGGACATTATGCTTATGTTAGGAAGTAGCGCATTAGACTCTTCTGTAGGAGTGTGTATCATCAGAATTCAAAGAACAAAAGACACATTTCCGAGCACCTATCCATATGCAGACTATTACAGCGAAGCGGTTAAGGCCTAGTTCCACCAGGATCGTGTCCGTGTGTAGAGACGAAGCTCCCCATACCTGCGCCGATCCCGAAGATAGTGCAATGCCAGGCCGAGCCGCGGCGGAGGTGCAGTTCGCCATTAAGGGGCCCACATACACAGCTTCGCTGGTCATCCTTTCTTACAGAGTGAAAAGGCACAGATTTTAGTGTTGTCAAGGAAAATCGCCCACTTACGTTAGGGAGCCTTAGTAGGCACGCCAACACCATTGAGCGTGTGCACGAAGGCTCTCTAACTTAGGTACACGTGTGGCACCCTCTTTCAGATGAGCTACATACGGCAAACATATACGTGTGAACAGTGGACGGCCCAAAGCAGATAGAGGAACTTGAGGCTTAAAGGGGAAGGGGAAAGAGAAAACCAGGAGGCAGGGAGGTTAACCAGAATAACGTCCGCTTGGCCAGCCTACACCAGGGGAATGAGAAATGGGAAAACAAAGATGACAAGGAGAGAGAGGAGGGAAGGGAAGAAGGAAATTAGCGGTGAGTTCGCTGACGCGTGTGGTCTAATAGAATTGCACTAATAGTCACAGTCGCTCACATCAGCCCATCGTCCTCAAGAAGCACAAACGCGCCTTAACCGCTTTATAGGCTGACGAGCGATGGGGGCGGTGCTCCTGCAGCACCTGCACAGAAAGCGGCCGATTGTCCAGTTTTTCGAGGGCGTTAGCAAGTTCTTGTCTTTCTGGGGCACATCGTGGACAGTGGCACAGCAGGTGGTCGATATTTTCATCGGTACCGCAGATCTCGCATGCTGCACTTTCGGTCGCTCCAATTAAAGTATATAGAGCATGCATATGTGAAGGCAACTCCTAACCAAAGGCGACAGAGAAGCGTAGCTTCACTTCGAGCAAGTCTGAGTGGGAGTCGGAGTTGCAGTGAGGGGTTTAGTCGTTGCACAGTCGTGTAAGTCTTAAGTTTGGCGAGTTCCACTCGGTCAGTGAGAAACTGTGTGCCAGGTGTCGAAGCTGCCTTGCGGCGTCTTGAGGCTTAAACTTGAGGCTTAAACTATTAGTTCCCAAAGGAGCTTAAGGCTCCAGCTAGGGCGATATTTATGAAAGGGCGTGATTTCTCAAAGGTAACTACTAGCACAATTATTCAATGGACAAACGGCTAAAGCGGTATTTTTCACATTCGTAGGAGCGTTTCATGCATCAAACGATGTCGCGTTATTGGTGTAGGTTGGGGTTTGGCTCCTGCTGGTGGCAACTTGACTGTCTCCACAGCTCAATGCGCCTTCCCCTCCCCCCTCTTTCTTTATTGTCATGAATAGCGGAAGGTTATCAGAAATTAAAACCTCCTTCTTAATTCGTTGCACACTCTAAGCAAAAAAGAAGGGGGGGGGCGATACCGGAGTAGGCTCTATCGGGGACGAAGCCGTGGTGGGGTACGTGGAACATTTTGTGCGTGCGGCAGAGAGCGTGTGGGCACAAGGGTACAGAAATGACGTAACTAAATATACAACTTACATTTATTCCCGCTTTAAAAATTTCACATGATTAACTTCTCTTACAGCTTCTTTACTGTGGCTATCCGCTGCGCTTACACTTCCTATGAATGCAGACATGTTCCGCCGTGGTCAAAAGAAATGGGCAAGGATTGGTGTCCCTCCGTATTTTTGCTGCCCGAGTCTCTGCAGGCCATTTCTGCACCCTACCCGTCGAATGCGGAGGCGCCCTAACCAAGCAAGCGCCAAAAAACGGCAGCAAATTGCACGATCGTAAGCCTTATAACCCCTGCTTAGCACGGAATATAGTTTGATGGATTGTACCCAATATGGCAGAGTTAGGTCTCTCAAACGCGACCACTCCCGCTCGGGTCGACGAACGTGCTGCCAAGCTATGCCTCTCTGAACACCGAGTGAGAGGATGAATTTAGCTCTGATTCAGTCACAAGTGACGAGACAACAGCGACATCTGTGCACGCGACACATGCATTTTCTAGTATTTGCTTCTTTCCTCTACACAACGATACCAATTAAATAAAGCGCACGGATAGTACGGTTACAAAAATATAATCCAGAGTTCGGTGGAAGCCCGTCTGGTCGGGATGAAACATGACAAAGAAAGACGTACACCGACTAAACGGGTTTCAAACGAGACCGTTCCACTGAACAGTTGCTGCTGTTTCGAGCCAGTATTTACGGCAAATAATAATATCCCATCAAGGGGGGTCATTTGCCCTTGCCGTGTCCATGTGTCCCGAACTGCGCATAAATCCGTTTATCGGCGAAATGAGAACGTGCGCCCATACGGAACTCTGGTTGACAGTGCATTTTTTTTCTTTATAACCCATTACATAATATGCAGAGCCCAGGCTTTCATTTAGGGATGTTGACCAGTAATATCCTACCACCGCCTCTTTTCGCCTGCCCCAAGATTGTTCACTGCATCACTTTTTACGTATTTGTGGTGTTACATCGCTTAGCACCAAATATTCCTGGCCAGACAAAATGTTAGTGGCTACGAAATAGTACAGTTGCATCTCACAGTGAATTGCATTTTCGTTCAGTGTCAGATCTTCCTGTTAGGATAAAATAAATAATCCTACTTCAATCAGAGAAAATAGCAGCAAGAATTAAGGCATCCAGGAAGCGTCTCCAACTGCATAATTCCCCCTTTTCACCATGCAGAGACCCCTATAAACATTAATCGCAAATGCTACAAAATGAAAACGAAAGTCAAATGCACTTACTAGTTTGATTATCCTCGCCCGCGTTCACTGTGACAACTTGAGGTACAAAATTGCAAGAGTTGTTTCAGAACATATGTAGGCTCGGGCCTCTCTCCTAAAAAGCTATGCCGACATGGCCATTTAACAAAGCGCAGATGCGCTAAAATTTCAATTGCCCGCCTTTTTTTTCACTCCGAATACATTATGTTTTACTCCCGGCCCAGCCATGTAATGCATTTTTACCTTATTTGGTTGAGTGAACAATGTATGCCATGGGTTTATAGCCCTGATAAAGAGAAAGGCGTCAGCACTTGCACCATACGCTCTATACATAATACGGTCTTCGCGGGAGCAACCTCGGTGTCGACATTGGTGTCATCGCGCGTTTGGGCGCGACCAGTGGGATGTGATTTTTCGGTGCATGTATAAGCACATCGCAGTAAACTTTTACCATCCCCGGTAACCCATGGAATAGTTCCATCATGTCGGGCAAGCGTGTAGACTCGTTTATGAGGTGTCCCAATTTATTTTTCCTTTTACAGGTTCCGTATGATTGGTTTTGCGAAACCAGGTTACAGCCACAACAAAGTCGCCGCCCAAATTGACGAGGACCGCAAGCTGGCAGGTTAAAAGCTATAGGGCCGCAGTTCTCGCCAAAGTGCCTTGATAAAGGCGACCTCGTAACGTTGTTACCGGAGATATAAGGGAGACAACCCACCCTGCGTTGGCACATGGCCTTTGTCTTCCCACAGTGTGCCCCAAAACTAACGCAGAGATGTAGAATGTGATGAATTCAAAGGCCCAGACCTTTCCAGCAAGATTTGCTGTTGTGCCATAGTAAACGCGTGCGGAAGTCGCCATAATGCTCTGTAAGCGGAGCCATCGCTGTGATCAGTGTGCTTGAGGTCAACGGAATCCAGAACAAGCATGGCACATCGATAAGGTGCCCAGAACAGAGATGTTACATATCGCCTTTCCATACCAGTTTTATGTGTGCATAGTCGTCGACTTCTTAATAGCGGGGCAGAAGTACGCGACACGGTGTGGCAACAGCGTGTCATTCTGTCACAGGATAGTATCACCGAAGTTGTTGCAACGTGATTCTTATTGTTGTGATGATGGAGGAGGTAATGGTTTTTCTAGTACAGGCGGTCTTGGTTAGGAAACACTGTCGGCAATTACTCCGCCTGAACGCTGTTCTTCAGAAGACAAAATGGACTACCACTCCTCCAGTGGCTTTAGGTATGAGGAAAACCGCAGTTTATTTAGGCTAAGCATTGGGCGACTTGGTACGCGATCAAATAAAACAAAAATTAGGGAAAGAAACGCGTAAACTGCAAAACAGTGTTCGTATCTAGAACCATAATTGCGATGGCTATAATCTGGATGCTGATGTGTGTAACACATGATGGTTGTTGTGCTGCTTTTGGCTTTCGCATGCGCTTGGTAGGACTTTGTAGATTTACGCAAAAAAAAACTACAAAAAATGTATGTGGTAGACGATCAAAGAGAAAATCTTCCTGAGCGAGTTGGAGGTGAAATTGGAGCGGAGTAACTGTACCCTGGCTTGGATTGGAGCGGAGTAACTGTACCACGGGCTTTGGGCCGTAGAACGAGCGTCGGACTAAAATTTCTTACGGCGCCATATTCGCGACTGGTGCATATTTTTAGACAACCTTACCTTCCGTATCAGCCATGACAGTGGCTAGAAACACACATAGGTGTTACGGGAAAAGGAAGGTAAGTCGCTAAGAAAGACATTGTCTTCAGTAAAGCTCATTCGTTGGTACGATATTCGTCCAGCGTACTCCTTGCACCTTGCGTGTCAAATGAGACACTTGTACACTTTTTCCGTGTATGCCCACTCTCTAGTACTAATAGGTAAGTGATATGCACAGTGCTGAATATACTGGCCAATCTTTCGCTATCAGAACACAGAGATCTAGGCCGGCACTCCAATAGAAATTCCCGAAGAATGATATATTTGCGCTACTCAAGTTCCTGAGGTCTACACGGCTTCGTGATGCACTTTAGGAATGATGCCTGCTGCAGCTGTATAGTGAACAAGGTTACGCTGTTCGGCCTCGTCTCCTACCTCCCCCCTTGCTCTCTGTACTTTTACGCTCTATGTCTCTTTTTATTCACGTACCCCACTACACCGTGCATGGTATCCAAGCAGAAATAGCTCCGGTTAAACCTCCTTCCCTTTCTGAACATCCTTTCTCTCTATCTTTATATCTCGTGTATGCGTACTTTTTTGTTCTTTCTTTTCTTCACTGCTTCTTGTTTTAACTTGAAACTGTGGTGTGGGGCAGCGGAATAATTTTGACCACATATGGTGCATGAATGTGTATTTAATAATAACGATATGATCGTATTTGCCTTTATTCCTGAAGCAATGATATCGTCGCAGCTTAGAAGTGAACTTGCAACCTGGTAGTCATAGCCAGAAAGCTACCACGGTGGCTCATCGTTGTGCGCTTCGCATGTTAAAAAAAGGCACAGCAGGTGGTGCACTCTAAGCCCTGATTGTGTGTGTCATCGGAAGTGGCGCGGTGCTAATATGCGTAGCAATGATATAATTTCCGCGCTTTCCGGATTTTTTATGCCCCCGGTATACTTCATCCCTTCTATTCTGGTAACAATTACTTACACTCGACTTACGAAAGTGGAATTGGTTATTGCGTTCCTCCAGACATATTCTTAGTTGTAGGCAGCATGAAATCTTGTAAAGTCCTGACACCTGGTTTAGCTGTGGCATGCAATGACTTGGGGCTGGATTTGCGAACATTTTCGTTTGTATAACTGCTATTTGCTATTGTTCGGCCGTCTTGTCTACTCCTATGTCCTGCACCACTGCTGACTGGCATATACTCTTCAGAAACAGTTTAAGCATAACAATGCATTTCTGAGTAACCCGACGCGGTAGTCCCGTGGCTGCGGCAACTACAAGTATTGGGTTCGACCTCGGCCATGCCAGCCCGACTGCGGTGTGGGCGAAATACAAAACACTCGTGTACCTTCCATTGGGCGCCCCTTAAAGAACTCCACTTGGTCAGAATTATTTCGGAGCTCCCCGCTGCTGCGTGTTTCATAATAAGTTGACCGTTTTGGCACATAAAACACGAGAACCTTGAGTGTGTGCGTGTCCCTGGTATAATGTGTGTGCCTCTATTATAATGCGCGCGCGCGCGCGCGCGCGCGCGCGCGTGTGTGTGTGTGTGTGTGTGTGTGTGTGTGTGTGTGTGTGTGTTTGTGTGTGTGTGTGTGTTTGTGTGCGTGCGTGAGTGCGCGCGTGGGCGCACGCACGCGCGTCTGTCCCTCGTTTTGTGTGTGTCCCTGCTACTTATGTGTGTCCCTGGTATAGTGTGTACGCCTGTGTGTCGGGTGTATGTGTGTCCCTGGTACGGGCCCTGATATTTCATGTGGCGTTTTACATTTTCTTCCGAAGATGGGTTTCAATAATATGCGGCACTGAAAAAAAACCTATTCTTATTTGTAGAGAAGAAAAGGTTGGCGTGACACTGATCCAACATCGGCTTTCACATCGCGAAGCTGTACTTCGTGCACCTTTTCAAACTACAAGCACTGAACAACTATATAAGCTTAGCGACGTTTCTTTTTTTTTTCTTGCATACATTTCATATTGACTCAAAAATCTCGATTGTTGACGTTTACTGCAATCCAACGTGTATGAATCACGGACTCCGCTTGGCCCTGAGGGCTCTAATTCTGTGTAGAGCGCTTAACGAAATGCGCTTGCGACAGAGCCTTTCTCTCAGGTCGCGGCGACCTTGGCTTACTTCTCGCATTAAGTAAGACTGACGCAATGACGAGCTTTATTTGTTCTTCTGTGGTTACTTTCTCGTTGAGCGTAGGTTCCGAAAGCTTTGAGCCTCGTCCGCGCATTGTCGGCACTCGCCGCGCCTTGAATGGTGCGTGGATTACGCCTCGCAATCTCTGGTATACGCGGGAGAATTACAGGGAGTTTCCACAACGCCCGTCCTCCTATATCCGCCCAGGCAAGGAGATGATTACGCATGAGGTGAGAAAAGAGAAGTCGTCGTCGAGCGAGGACCTCGTCTTTATATAACGCTCCCCGCTCGTAGCCGCGGCCGCACTCCCATGAGACAAGAGCAAGAAACGCGCTCACATGGGCCGTCGTTGCGACGGACCTTTGCCCAGGCGAGATTTTGTCTTTCGAGAAGCGTGCAGTGCTTTCGCAGCAAGGAAGTGCGCCAAGCTGCCGCAGAGTACGGCGCGCTGTAAAGAACCGTCATGTAGTGCCGGCTCACTGTACCCGCGATTTGAAGGACGCTGGAGGTGTATAGCCGAGGTGTGACGTCACTCAGCGGGCCATACGGCAACATTTGACATGCAAGCGTCATCGAGTACGACAGGTTCTTAGTAAACCACAGTGGCCTCCTCTGCACGCGCAACTCCATGAATGAGACTCGAGGTGGAACAGGAGTAAAGCGAGGAGACAGGTTTGCCTGCGTGCAACCGACTTGATACCTTGTGCAGGTGTAGAGGACAAAATGAATAAGGATAATAGAAGACTATAAATGAAACACAGATGGATAAGAAAATACGGGTGATCAAGTCTAATACAAGTTCACATGTTATCAAGTCGCGGAGCAACGCGTTTAATGTCTCCTGCGCTCAGTAACATTCAAGACAATAGACAGTTCTAGCCTGTTTGCAAAGCGTATTCAAGTTACTGAACACTGGGCTACTAGAGAGACATACGCGCGAGTTGGCGGCGCTATTTTGTAACGGAAGAATTCAGAAGAAGCACCGACCTTAATTGGGGTGAACCACAAAATTATAAGTTACTGCTGCTGCAAAGCGTCGGCTTCGACATAATCGTTAACCTTTCTTTAAGAAAAAATATTTTGACAACTATATCCACATAGATGAAAAAAAATCTTTTAGCGCATTGCAGTTGGGCAAAGCATCAAAACTTTGACTACTAACTTGCTTCTACCATCCATGTGTTCAGTAATGCAGTGTTCTGCAAAGAGAAATAAATCGATGCGGACAAGCTGAAACTCGCCAATCAGTTCTCACATGGAATATCCACATTAGTCTATAGCGCGGGCCTTTCTCGCGCTGGTACGAAGTACAAAGCATCGTACACGACATTTTGCCCGGTGATGCAACCTGTGGTTTTCTTTGGTTTGTAACAAAAACTGACCGCCAAAAGCGGTCAGTTCTTCTGCAGGGCTTCAATGCCGGCTATGGTAGCCGCATTCCCATGGGGCGGAATGCAATAACGCTAGGGTACCATGCTTTCGGTGCAGAATAAAGAAACTCCGGCGATCAAAATAATATTAAGCAACCCTACCCCTTCAACCCGCGACATCTCTCCCCATGCGTTTATATCTCAATCTTTGATGTGTCAAACTCACTCACTCACTCACTCACTCACTCACTCACTCACTCACTCACTCACTCACTCACTCACTCACTCACTCACTCACTCACTCACTCACTCACTCACTCACTCACTCACTCACTCACTCACTCACTCACTCACTCACTCACTCACTCACTCAATCAATCAATCAATCAATCAATCAATCAATCAATCAATCAATCAATCATCATTGCTCATCTTTATCGCATGCTGTAGGGCAACTACACATAGGTCAAGCTAGGTTTGAAATTCACGTCACCTAGTAAGTACATAACACAGTAAAGTTCCATCACGTAGGTAATAACCTGGAAGTTCCGACGTTTTGACACAAGTTCATTATAAAATAGTCTACGATAAGCGGTTATATAGGTTTAATGAACGCTGGTTCTTAGGACGTTTTGACAGCTCTGCGTCTTAACTACACCAACTCAGAAAGATGTCAGATCTTTCAAAGATTTTCGAGCATGATGCTAGATGTGCTAGTGTTAAAGAATCACTTTGCTTCGTTTTCATCCTACTGCGAAATTTCAGGGCAAGAAATCTGGCTTGAAAATGCCCAATATACACGGGCTGCTAGTGAGTAAAAGAATTCGCCTTTAACTAACAGACTTGCGGTTGTGCTAGTGTGCCGGGAACATCGGCGGAAAACACTTGGATCCCACGTAACGCGTTTCTCAGCGACGCCTACCAACCACAGCTCCGACAGCGCTGTACCGATTTAGAGGCTCAATTGAGTCGCAGAGAAGTGAGCGAGCGCGTAAGCGAGGAGAGCTCGCCGCGCGCAAGGTCCCCGAGGGGCGTCGCCTCTTCGCATTCGGTGGTGGCCCGCTGAAATGAGGAAACAGAAGTGGCGGTGGGCCGTCGGTGACTTCTGCCATCAACTATATGTAGTGAGGCTGCGCTCGGACTGCTCCTTTTGCTCTACTTGTTTGCACGTGAGGCGCCAGTGCTGCTTGCGGTTACTGCCAGTCCTACTCGGAGTTCGGAGTGAGCAGGCAATGCTTGCTCTCGTTTCGGGGAAGCGGAGATCTTTCCAGAGGTGGCAGCATGTCGCAGCCATTCCACGTGCGTGCTTTAATTTTTTATCGCTCCAGTTTCTGATACAGACGTTTGATATGAAGGCTGGGACACCTTGTGTGTCGTAAAGTCAAGGTGCTACGGACGCGCGCAAGCAGTCATTTACGTGCGCAACGAGATGAGATTGAAAGCAGCTAGCGTTGCGATACACCCTCTCCCCAAAAAAATATATGAGAGAGAGAGAAAAGGTACGTGGCAATGCAGAAAGTGAAGTGGTAATACAGAAATCCCGCGCTTTTCATTCGTTCTTTTTTTTTCTGCGTGAAAGGGGACAGTATTCGGATCATGAAACTGCGAACATGTGATGCTTATTTATTTTGCTGCCTCCTGATGGCATCAACTTTTTCGTATGTCTGCTATATGTGCAAAGCAGTTCGTTTGTATCTTTCCAGAATGTGGCACACTCTGGTATTCGTCGTGATATAGGACACTTGCATAGGCAAAAAGTGCGTCGTAAGAGAGTCGAACGAGAGGCAGCACTAGATTGTAAGAACTTTAGTGAGGGGGAAA
Source organism: Dermacentor albipictus (assembly GCF_038994185.2). NCBI lineage: Eukaryota > Metazoa > Arthropoda > Arachnida > Ixodida > Ixodidae > Dermacentor > Dermacentor albipictus. The sequence continues at coordinate 70,706,208 of NC_091823.1, read as the reverse complement.
CGCTGCAGAGCGTAATGCAATAACTATTATTGGAGTAGGTCGAATATTGGCTTCTTTAATTGCCTGGGAATAGCACTCTGGAGTTCTTTCTGGAATTACAAAAACAAACAAACAAAGAATAAGAAACACTGACTTCTTTCAAAGTACTTTAGCAAAATTAAGGCTCTGGTGTGCGTGCTTCATAGCCAGAACAATGTTAAGCCATTTGAGTAAGACTTTAGTGATGACGACGTTAAGACGGAGAGTTCTGCGAACATCTGCGTGAAGAGTAATCATGCAGACCACAGTTAATACGTAGACTTGAACAGACGAACAGGGTATATATATATGTATATACCAGGTGGATCTTCGTGGAACTTTACACTATGTGACAATAGTTAGGCAGTTTACTGCAGTGGTACTTACTGTGCGTCTTAATAGACATGCAAATGCAAGCACAGTAGCGAGATTTGGGACACGTGCAGTATGGAGGTTGAAAGAGTGCATGAAAATTGTTTTGGGCAATGGCCGCAGTTTGTCGAACCGACGCCGTCGTTCGTGGCTTCGCAGTATCTTCAAAAAGCCATTGGTTCTAGATATTCTGTTCGCGTAACGATTAATATCTTTTCTTTGACATTTATATTCAAGGCACACGCTGGAATATAAATGTCAGGAAACTTCTAACTTTGTGGGGCAGCAGCAGTAGCGCATTACACGAGCACAGCCTCCACACCATTAGCTGCTTGGGCCACGAGGATGAAGGCGATGTATGAAGCTTGTTGAGGAGAGCATGTTGATGGAAAGTCCATTAACAGAGAAGTATGACAAACATCTAAGTATATTTAGGGATTCTATTTCCCTCGTATCCCAGGGGCACTTATCCGTTTTTGGGATTGGCCAAGAAGCGGTACATATCCAGTGGCACGCACCTTGTTGCCCAAGTTGTTACTTATTGGAGCACATACCAAACGGAACATGCCAAGCATCCAGAGTGTTTGTCTACTCGGCAAAACAGCAGCCGGCACGCGCAATCATTGGAGAGAAGGCAAAGAAAGTTTCGATTTTAAACAATACGCATTGTATAACAAAAATAAACGGACCTGTCTGGCTGGAACTGCGAAAGCAATCCTGAAAGCTACACAGACATGTTCAAGCTGCCTTCTTTTGTATACGTATCGACAAATAATTGCTCTTCGTCATGCTCATGAAAGAGCTAAGGACCATGCAATGATTAATGCAAGACAAGATCATAGGCCTATCATTAAGCCGCAGGGAGAACGGCAGTATGAACGAAGGATGGAAGCATGGGATAGAGAAAAGGGTGCTGCAGTTAAAACTAGGAGGAACAGCTTGGGTTCGGCAGGCCAGGTGATGCGCAGTATAAATAACTGGTGGTTAAATACAGTCCTATATATAGCAGACGCCAACTGAAGAAAAATGTTGTCTCGGCTGCAATCGAATGGGGCTGTGGGCTGAGATCAAGGCGTTTGCTGGTGCGGTGGCACAAGAGAAGTGTAATTTGAGGGGCCTTCTTCCCGCAGTGGACGTAAAATAGGCTGACTATTACGAAGACGTAGGCGCGCCATCATACAACTTGTCCATTGACCGGGACTGGGACACGGTCAATGTACAAGCCATTAACTTAAAATATTTAGAGGGACCCTGAAGGGATTTTAATGATTTGGTATAAAGGTATTGAGCGGTTAGGGTAGATTCTTGTGATCATTCAGCGACGCATTCAGGCGCTCCATGTAAAGCGAGTAATTCATTATAAGGTTTTAAAACGTGCATCGCTAAGGATCACAGCGGCGCCGCTCCCCCTAGCCCTCAGCCGCCCCTCAAATTGACGTATTAGCTCTATTGACGTCAGCGGGACGAGCTATGCGTCTGGCTACCTAGGTTGCGTCACTAATAATTTTCGCAACTTGATCGTGAAGGAATGTTTTTTGAACAAGTTTGAATGTTGGTTAATATTTTCCATAACAATGTACCAGAAAGAGCATGCACAATGACAATTTGCCGCTACGCTCAAGCACTTCTGGCACACAGTAAGTATCGTATGCTTGGGTTACAACGTTCTCCGTATCGACGCGAGGTGCGCAGCTTTCGAGAGCACTATGGATCACCCTTGTTACGTTGTGAGCTGCAAATCCACTGATCGGCGACATGTCAAGCTGCGACATCATGTCCCTCTGCAAGGAAATAGCGAGCGGAATGGCTGCCGCGCATCGAGGCATCGGTATCCGATCGGCACCAAGACCTACGCGTTTGTGGCCAGCACTTCACGATGAAGGATTACTACCAGAATAGAGAGCTTTAGGGTGTCCAGTATTCGGGTAAACGCAAGCGCAAGCGTATTGGGCGTTTTACCTGATGAGCGGAGGTCTGAACGTGAACGTCCTGCACGGTGCAGCCACCAGGTATCACAGAGCTCAACTAGATAAACACAGATTTAATACAGCATTAACCACGTATATTCTACTTTGCTGCTGGAGTAAACTTTCGCTGGAGCCTAATCGCGAAGACGTTCTTTTTAAGTGTTTAAAATGTTCACACATAGTTACAGTAGTAGTAGCTCCGTGTTTGGCTGGTTAAACTCTGTGCCACCAGGGAGCTGCACCGTGCAGGGCACACGTTTACTCTAATGCCCCTGCATGACAGCGGTAGTATATGGAGGGGCTTTATCTAAGAGGAAGCTTTAGCACAGGTGCTCCTGTCTAAGTACATAAAAAAGGAGAATTCATTTTCCTCGGCAACAACTGGACCAGATTTGGCGAGGTTTGTTGAATTTAAAAGAAAACTTAAAATCTAGTGTCTATTGGTTTCGAATTTTCGGTTTAGGTCATCAAACTTTTATTAAAAGTTTGCACAAATCGAACATTGTCAGAAAATGAAACTATGAAGTTTACAACTCTGTAACTCAATGAAATACGATATCACAATTCTGTGAAATGCATCTAATAGTACATTTAAAGCGGACAAAATTGATATGCTACACATGAATCTAAAGAAAATAATACTATAAAAATACAGCTTCTGCAGAACCCTTGTACCCAACGCACAAATTTACAAATTCAACAAACGGACATAATAAATTTGTCCGCTTTTAATGATCTAATGCTTTTAGTTTACTGAAGCGCAATACCTGTTCTTGATTGCAGAGCTATTAAATTGTAAACATCATGCTTCTATTTTTTTTCAAACTTGCGAATTTTCGAAAACCTCTTTAAGAATATGCAGGCCCTAAATAGAAATTCCGCTTTCAACAATCACTAGAATTTCTCTTTCAAATGATACAAATGCCATAACCATCAATCAAGGGCTTATCTCGTAAAAACGTTTTTGCATTTTACATGTATTTGAATAGGCCGCGTCGGAGTTGAGCCCGAGCTAAAGCTTCGTCTTAAGCAGGAGACACACGGTACGATTCGGTGTCCGATGCGACGTGCGGCGCCGCATGCTCCGGAATGCGGCATACGACGATTCGGGGCGCACGGTGCGTGCATCCGAAAGATTGAGCGGCGCGTAAGCTCCGCCCAGAACCAGCTCCCCAGCTTGACTTCATAACCACGTTGAGAAACGCAATATAAACAACTCTGCACAACACTGCGTTGCTTTACGCGAACACTGTCAATAAAATTATGCCCCTGCGAGTGACAGAACACTTCACGACGGCGCGTTGTACACTGACGACTCCGCTAACAGCCAGCGATAGGGCCGGTATGCCTATAGATAGGCAGACGCCGTGGCCGACGGCGCTTACGATCCAACCCGAGCTCGTCGAAGAGCGCTTATGTTTGCCAAAACAATTACCAATTAACACTGTACACTTAGGTCGCCCGTAATTAAATACAATTGGTTTACTCAACGCAGTCGTTGCGAAGGGCAAACGTGCAAGCGAAGCGAGCAGCCTCGCTCAGGCGGTCGGTGTGTGATGTCATCCCGCGAAATGCCCTCGCGTCGCGGCTCCCGATCTCCCCAGTAGCTTAGTGCTAGTGTACTAGGCGCTGCTTTGCATAACAGGCACACGTTCGAGATAATTTTACTGGACTGGTAACTATATCGTGTCGGAAACAAACTTCAGCAGGCAAAGAAAAAAAAAGAAACACTGCGAGAAACCGGGCAGCCAGCGCCGCCTCCGTAGAGAGAACGTCACAGAACGTCACATGCCAGCCGCGCTGTCATTGGCTGCGGCCAGACGACGGTGCGGTTGTCGGACGTATCAGACGATGAAAATCTGCCTGGTTTGTCGAACGCCGGAAGTCCGATCCGGCACTTCGGCACGGCAAAACACCTCGATTCCGGCTGCCGTTCCGGAGCGTCGGACGCCGGATCGGACACCGAATCGGACCGTGTGTCTCCCACTTAAATCCGCGAATCCGTCAAAATGCCCAGCCGTCGTTCGGTTAGCAGGATACCGGACATGATCGGCGCTGCGACAGAACGCTTGGAACGCACGCGTCTTGTATAACTCTGGCTGGGGATCGACGGCGAGGCGGCTTGCGGAGAGGTTGCAGAGGCTACGCGACTTGGCTCCAAGACAACCGGGAGCAGACAGCATGACGTCACATCATGACGCAGAGCCGCGTTAGTTTATTTTTGTGAAATACTTGATTACCTTTTATTTGGGGGAAAAATTGCACTGAAGTTTCACCTCGTGAACGCGGGTAAAGTGCAAGCGTATGGACGCTTCAAACATGCGCGGCGAGCACCACGGCGTCGAAGCAGAAACTGAAAGGACGCTAACGCGGTCGCGGACTGTACATTAATCTCGACTGTGGGACGCCTGCTGTGCTGCAGGAAAAGCGTAACTGCTAGACAAGCAAAGAGACGTCGTGAACATGCGCAGCGAGCACCACTGAGTGGAAGCACAAACGGAAAGGGCGCGAACGCGGTCGCTACATTGATCACGATGGCTGAACCCCTGGTGTGCCGCAGGGAATGCGCCATCGCTACACATGCAAAGAGGCGCTGCGAACATGCACAGTGAGCACCGCGACGTCTAAACAAAACGCTATGCACGAAGGCATGCTTTCTGTTGTCCTCTGGCATGGGCTGATCTTTGTTATTGTTTCGCGCTTTTAACATTTCAGTCTGATAACATTTAACAGAAAAGGCATGCGCTATCAGCGTTCTGTTTCGTGTCATTTGTTTGTGGGCTGTCATTCTCGAAATTCCGAGCAATAACTTGGTAAAGAATGTGAGACAAAGTATGGGCAACTTTAGTGATAGAAGGAACAACTTTAGTGCCGTATTGAATGCTTCATGGCCTCAGAAAAACACCGCCGATTCGACGAGCTGGCTAGTTGCGCTTGTGCGTAAAGAGCCTTAACGCGAAAGCGTTAAGGGCCCCGTGTCGCAAAAGATGCGTTGTCGGCGTCGAACGTCGCTTGGTGAAAAATCATTCGGAACCGTAACCACGCAGGCCTTCCGCATGGCGCCGAAGCGTTACTGAACTAATTGCATTCCTCAAAGTAAATGCGTCATAAAAATCGTAAACTGCGACGTAACCGCAACCTACAACCAGGATAGCGTCAGAGTGTAATCTCAGTGTACCAGAAAAACGTAATTCTGTTGCGCGGAAACTCGTACACAAACCCTTTTTCTGAGTGGCGCGGCCCACTCGGTTCTTTACAACACCATCGTGCTCGGCTCCGCGCATCCGCAGAACAGCTGCGATTGCCGGGAAGAGTGACAAGCACTCAGGGATCTTTGAAATCTCTCGCGTTCCACTCTTAAAGGCGAAGCTTAAGTGTCCTCCAACTTTTTTTATTAGTAAAAGAAGTGAACAACTTTTTCTATAGCCTTTAATTTCACGCTCGAAGCACAGCACAGTTGTTTTAGTATGACACTACAGATGTGGAAGTGGCTCCGCATGCTTGGCCATTGTTGTCCGGAATATGTTTTTAAGGACCAAATTTCGTAGTTGCTGGCATTGCAACACATGGTTGTGATGAAGTAATTATTAGTGCCGAGCATACGCTGTCGAAATTTTTTGACTTCATGAGGAGATAACGCGGTAAATTTAAGTGAAGTACATCTTTTTTGTGCTTGCCTTTTTGCTGGCTTAACAGGATTCCGCTCGCAGCTAGAAAGCCGTTTCTGCGATTTCAGTGATGCAATTCAGTCCTTCTAAGCAGCTGAAACGTTTCACTCCACCTATCATCTGTCATTCATTTAGCAATTTAATGTTGTGGAGAAGCAGGCGACGTGCTATATTTGTTGCCAACTTTTGTGCCAATCAATCAATCAATCAATCAATCAATCAATGAATCAATCAATCAATCAATCAATCAATCAATCAATCAATCAATCCATTCTAGTTTAATTCGGGATAGCTCCTTAGATCTCCTTTCTGTAACACTACATGCTAGCAGGCGCTACATAATTAGCGTTCGCACGGGTGAAGTATGGGTCCCAATAAAGAAAACAATTTAGACAGGATAGTTAGAGCACGCGGCCACACACACACACGCACACACGCACACGCACACATACGCACACACACCCACACACGCACGCACACACGCACACACACACACAAACACACAAACACACACACACGCACACGCACACACATACACACACACACGTACGTAGTATGTATATTATGAAAGGAGTGTGCCACTAGATGACAGTGAATAGTTTGGAAGTATTTACGCGTGAAAGAGGAAGCACTTTCTGGTGTTATGAACAGGATAAATGCTGATGCATAAGTCTCGCTAAAAATTTTGGATGCAAGTAATTGTGCTTAAAAATTCAAGATCATTCCACCTTGCGAAAATGGATGAGCAGTGGAGCTGTAAACGTGGTGTTGAGAAAACATGCTCACTCTCACTTAGCAATGACGATCACAATGACTTTGTTTTCGCTATGATATACGTACATTGGTCGGCATACTCGCAACTGCAAACACCTTCGCTGATAATCTCAAATCGATGCACGTACGCCGCTGGGTTGTCGGATGGGCCGGATCGGTGGGGCACCGCAAGTTATACGTCTCCAAGGCGAAACGCATAAACCGTCCCTTTTCAAATCGACATAACACGTTGAAATCACTGACAACGATCACAGAGGTAGTGTCATCGCAACTAACCCATGCAAAGTGAGTAGCCATGAACCTTACAGGGCTATGGTCCATTGCAATATTTGCTAGCTTGCGAGGGTATGAGCCATTGTTTACGGGGGCATGGGCCATTGCTTACGGGGGTATGAACCATTGATGATAGTTTTTGACATGCTGCTCTGTATGATGCATGCGTCATTAGAAAGATGGTTAGCACTGTTCGCTTCACTTTGCCTAGCGCTTATAGCCTCTGTCATACGGGGTTATGAGCCATTGCATTTTTTGCTTGCTTATGGGGGTAGGAGCCATTGATGATTATAGTTTTTGTGTCTGGACACAGAAATTTTATGGTACCCTAGCCATATACAGCTCCCCTGTAAAAAAAAGTTATAGGAAGCGCTTAGTGTGCCTCATCAAAAGCGCTAAACTGGTGTGTAGTCGAAGCGATGTGTTTCACGAAGGGCTCGCATAACCATAAGGTCGATTTCAACACAACGACGTTGAAGGTGTCAAACTGCTGATTTCATAGCAGCCATGATCTCAATAATCAATACGAATGTCCGACAAAATCATCCAAGTACCGCATTTCTCCATATTCACAATTAATATGCTGCTGTTTTTGCCATAAATAACCTTTTTTCTTTTTCTTCTTCGTGCGCCAGCTGTCTGCGAATAAAGCACCTACCAAAGATATGTCCACTTGCCATATATAGCCTGCGGACATGTCTGGGACCACCTTCTGCTTTTCCTAATGCTTAGCAAGGATGCCTACGACGTTAAAGTTGGTGCTCAGTGAAGCTGATTGCGTTTAACCTGCTTGCGCACTAAGACCGCCGATAACGTAATCCTATATCTCTTGAGACTTGTAAGGTTATGGAGTAAATACTTTTTTTTCATAATCGTTTTCCGTTTCAGTCGACCACGACGTCGAATTGGCCGGAAGGACAGCATTTTCGCTTTCTACGGCGCACTTCCGCACGAGGCGATCCAATAAGACCTTTTCCTCCAACGCGTTCCCTTTGTGCGAAGGGAACAAGAGCGAACCAGAAGAGCTGCAAGGCAAGAATGAAGACTCGCTGCCCACCCCAATACTCGGCTGAGGGGTTTTCTTGGGTAAATTGAACGTCGCCTATTTCGGGGTGTTTGGACGCCGGCCCCGAACAGACCGAGACGGACAGCGCTGCCGTACTTCCGGAGTTGGGTGTTTGCGCGACGTTTGTAGGAGTGCTTGTACACCGCCTACGCAGTCTAAAATCTAGGCTTAAAATTGCGGAGGTCATCCTAAATCCGTTTTTCACGTTCACGTGGGCGTGCAGAGGCCGACGCAATGTTTTCGTAGCCGTGAAGCCGTTAGCGTCAAGTGGGTGCGCACACATGCAAGAATAGAAATAGGCATTCTCGACGTTTTTCCTGGAATCGAACGAACTATTTTTTTATGTGTAGGTGTTATGTTGTTTTTGATACTTAGGGAACGTGGCCTTTCAAGCGCACTACCTCCTTTCCATAAGAGAGCAAGAGCCCATTTCGCATCGCTTTGAAACGTAATGCATGGTCATGAATTCAATGAAATACTGAAGTTCGTTGTCGTGCACGGCGCCTGCCTAATGAAGTGCCGGGTCGGAAATAGAGGGGACAAATGATCAGCATAGCTTCCGGGAAATTTCCCCCGGACACTGAAAGCGAAGGTCCGTAATATCGCTATTAGGCTGCGGTTGCTCAGGTCACTTAGTGCAGGACTCGTCGCCGAAGTTTTATAGCTGTGGGGCGGCACGCGCGTTTTATTAATATATAGAAATAAAAGAAGAAGCCCCGGCGAAAAAAGGAGGAGAGAATCGTGATACAGACGGCGAGCGCGTAATTTAGCCAGAACTGCTCGATGTGAGGTTTTAAACGAGAGCAAATATATCAGCGACGTTCAAGGAAAATTACCATAGCCATAGCTCAGTCTAAAATAAAAAGGAGAGGGAAGGGTCATATTAATGTCCACGATAAATTTATGGAGTTCCCATATAATTATTTTCCGCTTCAGACGCCGTTGTAATAAGAGGTAATGTTCAGAAGATTTTTCCTGGCATTGCACTTTCTGGCCTGCAGAAAAATACCAATAAAGACATTTATGCAGAAAACACGAGATACGCGGTATTTCGTTATAGTTATGTACAAGGTTGTTAACTGGAACCTGCCTGTTGCTTGTGCAGTGATGTTGGTGGATAAGGGAATTGCGGGAATATAGAGCCCACCGTCAGAACTTTACGAACTGCTCCACAGGAAAGCGCTGGCGTAAAGAACTGTTATATAAGCTTCCCTGACATGTAGGCGCTTACATCTGCGAGGTGCCCGCAAAAGGAAGCACGGAGGTATCGTAAGCATACACATCCACCGCGACTTGGATTTTATAAATTTATGTTGCACATTTATTTCTAAACCGCTTCTGTTTTATATCTACGCATTTGTCTACCCGTCGTCAACGCAATGATACCAGCGAGACCAGCGCCTAAGAGAAAACTTGAATGCTGGCTGTGATTGGAAATGCTTGGTGCGATATCTCTGTTTCAGATGTTATGCGCGATAGATCAAAGCACCTGTGAAGCTACGCTTCAACCACTGATATGGGAGGGTATTTCACATGTACGTTCTCTTCCTTGAAGGTTGAGCGGCAATGGACTGGTGACATCAAGGTGCAGGCTTCAATTTCTGTAAACGTTGCCAACGAAAGCTCGCAGGACGTCACCAAAATGACGCCTCAATTGCTGCGATTCATCGTGACCGCCTGCTCGAAAGCGCAAGGGACATCGACTGCATATGTGCTTCCCACGAACGTGAACCAGCCCAGATATTATGTTTGCCCGCACCTCGATGGGGAAGTCTGTACCCACTCCTAGTGCCACCATTCCAATAAGTGTGGAATGTATAAGCATGTGCCAAAAGCCACCCTGTTCGGAGACTCAGGTTTCCAATCAAAACTCCACGTGAGCAAACAGCAATGCAAAATGGAGCCCACCCGAACCTCCCAAATTTTTATTTTATTCCTACGCCGTCTTTATGAGCCGTGGCATTGTTTTCAAATTGCATACAAGCAATCATTTAGTTATTGAATTCTTGCGCATGGCCATTCGCACAAAATCTGGGCAAGAGTACCTAGAAAGAAATAACAATTGGACTAAAAAAAAAAGCAAATTACCTGTCATAATAACCATCTGCTATCCTGCACTGCAGGGAAATTCAAATATTCAGCACTACATAAGCGGCGTTACGACGTATGTTTATAGCTCCACATTCTTGTAATTTCGCATCTGCTCCATAAAAACTTTATTGGATGACCCGATATAAATAAAAGTGAAAAGCCAACTTACCAGCTTCGCAAATGTTCAGCCACTTTAGCATACGCTAAAGAGCTTGATGGCCTTTTTGTCGTATGGTAAATGTGAATCTCTCGTAAGCCTGCCCGCTCACCAGACATTCATTACATTACTTGACATTTTCATTCTAATGCGTTGCTACATCCTATTACTTGTTTTCTCCCACCAAGGTCATTGGCTCGAGTGCCGTAATTAACTGTATCTTAATAACCCAGGCTTTACTTAACTTCACCTTAATTAACATCAAAGGAAGTGGGTTGGACTCATGTCCTCCACGCTGTCAATTGGAATCCAACTTGCAGCTATGGCCGGTTCACCCATATTTGCAAGTGTGTTCGGCTCCCACCAAATGTCGTGAGCACGAGTGCGCTAATTATCACTACCGTAATCAAGTTACACCTAATTAATTTTGCCTTAATTATTCCCACAGGTCGTGGGTGCGACTCGACTGGTTCGAGTGCCTTTATTAACTTCACTGTAATTAACATCAAAAGTCGTGGGCTCCACTCCTAACACAGGTCGTGGGTTCAACTCTCGACGTTGGCGGTGCCGATTTGAATCCAACTTGGAGATGTGGCCGCGTCGCCGATATCTCCAAGTCGGTTCGACTCCCACCAAAGGTCGGGGGCTCGAGTGCCTTAATCAACCTGCATCTTAATTACATTTGCCTCATTTATCACCTCTGACGTTTCTTCTTCGCCTCGGCTTCACACTTTCTTATATAGAAATTGATGGACTAATTTCCCCTAATTAACACCGAAGGTCCTGGGTTCGGTACCACCTAAGGTCGAGGGTTCGTCTCCCTTTGGATTTAAGTGCCATAACGCCAGACGGCGTAACGCCGGGCATCGGATTTTTTGTCCCATGTGCCGTCTAAGGCTTTCGCCTTAATAAAAAAAGTTTCGGCCTCTCGCATTGTTAGAGAGTGCTTGTACTGTTACTTCATTGCAGAAGACACTGACGTAATTATTACTCATGGGTAGAGGCCGGATTATAGACACATGACTATTTTTTCCCCGTTTCAAAGCCCACCATTTTGGTGTCTGAGCACGAAATATGGGTTAGAAGGTGGTTCATAGGTAATCATTATCATCATTATCATCATGATCATCATCATGATATGCATCATGGTCATCATAATCATCATAATCATGCTCCTATATTATGCCAGCTGAATACTTATTTCAGTCCATTGTGCCTATGTAGGGTGTCTCAACTATCATGCACCAAGAATTAAGGATATGCCAATGCCACGTAGATGGACAGAACCAAAGTAATCTTGTTTGCTGCAAATTGGTGATGCTCAGATTTTATTTTGCATTCCGCCTAATTACATAATTAGTCTTAATTAAGTACCAACTTCGCAAATATTATAGTTAGATAAAAAGGGTCAATAACAACATTATAGAGCAACGTGAAGAACTCCCGATGCAGCTTTCTGTTGCCCGACACGAACTACATAAAAGCATTTTTCCGAGCGTGAAAGAAGACCGCGAATACACGCGAAGTGCCTCGAGTGGCTAGTCGCATGGCAATACAGGGCGTCTGCGCATTAGTAGACAATTCTCCGAAATTTTCTTTCTTTTTGCCTGTTTAAGGCGCCACCTTAAGCCTGAAAAATGTAGTGGCCTAGATGAGGATTCCAACTAACGACCTTGAGAATAAAATACCAGTGCTGTGATTCTATTGCACGCCACGCGGAACCCAAATTGGCGTTTTCTCGATTAGTAAAAAAAAATATCGTTCTTTTAAAGAGATCGATCATAGAAGATGAAGCTTGCGGCTGCTGAAGGTGCGGAGGTGTTGCGAAAAAAGCTAAAAGGCATGCGGCGTGTAAGCTTCCATGTAGTAAAGCAATGTTGTGGGCTAAGCCGTAAAGCTGAAGAGTGCATGATTTTACGCAGCAACCATTAAAGAAGCCTCCGTGCTGAAGTAGGAGTCACAGTAGTTGAAATTCATGCGCAAATAACTGAGCGAAGGAATAGCATTGCTATTTTACGAGCTTTTCCTCTAGATACGCTAGATGTGACCTACTACAAGGTAGATTCTTCTATTGCGCTCCTATTGACAGCATAGTCACATGGCTTAGAGCAGTTAGCGTTACAAAAAAAAATGTCTAGAACAGTATACCTCCCAGCCCTTTAGCTCATGTCCCTTCTAAATAAATCATGCAGAAAGGTCATTGTGAGGAGGCTAGGTTAAAATGGTGAAGAACCACCCGTCGGAAAGTGTTCTCTTCAGGCTTGATGCTGAAAATGATACTCATCCCTGCATACAAGAAACGCGGCGGTATCCAAAGACAGATGCGTGAATGAGTCCTGCAGTTAACAACGTAATAGACAATATTGCTTCGCTAATAGGTTTGTACTGCAGGTTTTAGATGCGCCCACCTTAGACAGGACATAGAGATAACATACAAGCGCTAACTTAAAACGCTAGAGCGCTTGCCTACTCCTTTGGCCCGTCTGAGGTGGGGGCTTTTGCAAACTTGCAAATTTTCTGACGATGCGACTAATGTCGGGAAAAAGTTCAACAGAAGAACTGCCGAAGGAATGTAGTTTAATGGAACGTGTTGCTTGAAATTTACAGCTGAAAAAAAAAAAGCTGCGAAAGCTATCTTACGATGACTCCCGACCGTAATGCGTTTTGCATTGAGTCAATATAATGGCACAACGTATTGCTACCGTCGAAACGAGTTGTGAATTAGGCGTATACTGAACCGTAATTCCTCTTTCACGCTTTCCTACAAACACTAGGCTCCATCTAGCGCCGCCTCCACGTAGCCTGCACGTAGCCTCGGAAATTCGTGGCAAGCTTTTACGCGCGAACGTTGAGAAACGCGTCATGCGACAACAAGGCTCCTCTCTCGCGGTTCTTAATGGAAAAGATAACTTACGAGAGACAAGCCACCTGCCATGAACAAAGCTCTTCTTTTGCGCGGAAACGCAGAACAGCAGCAACCAAAGTAGATCGCCTTATCGGCGTCGCGTCGGAACAGCGGAGCCATCGCGAAAGCCATCGTGGTCTGTGACCCTGGCCGCAGCATAACAAGTATCTCGTCCCGATAAACAGCCCGCTCATGCACACTGCTCCTCCCCGAATCGCGGTCGACTAGGCGCGCACGGTCACCGAATATGCCCGTTCGTGCGGCCACCGAGCTTCGATGAACGGGGTCGCTCCGCCTGTGTTTATGTATAGCGACAACCTCCCCAGGGCTGCCATAGCCGTGCACTTTCACTTTAGTGCTGGTACGACTGCTGTTGTTTGTGGAAAAGCTTTGCTTGTACCATAGTCGAGTTTTCGTGCTTTCTGTTTCATCTTGCAGGGAATTTTATGTTATATATTTACACTAAGCATACCATCAGGATGCTCCTACGCGTCCCCGTTCTTGTTCAGAAGGATTTCTGCGCCTAGGCCCTCATTTGTACTTCCCGGTTGATATTCAGAAAACATCTGTAGTAATGAATATGAGTATCATGAGTATTGGCGCGCATACGCTAGCAAGAAAGGAAGCGCATTGCTTGAGAAAGCTTTTGTGAATACCGCCTTCTGAATAGAGAATACAGAAACAGGCTGTCGAAGTCAAAGCTTATTAACCATGTACGGCGAATTCGTACATTAACCCAGCATGACGGAAGACGTACCAAAATTAAAACACAATAATGCGACCTTTCAAAATATGTACACACGAAGAAACAGATATGTGTGGCCAAATTTAAACAATTATCTTGCTTATCACGCTGAAAGCTGGTAGGAAAGCTTGTGCATGTCGTCACGCTTATATCTCTTTATACTGGTGTGTGACCTAACCTGGAATAAGGGTAAAAAAGATGAATAATTTTGCGTTCACGAAGATACAATACTTGCGCGCTCGCATATGTACAATACCTGTCTAAAAGTTATAGATCCGACCACGCTCCCTGAGAAAAAAAAAAAAAAACAAGCGTCGCCTGGTAATCTCGTCATCCTAATTCCCCTCAAAATAGTTTCACTCTGCTCCCACTCATCGAGTACCATGGTCCTTCCCATTTCAAAAGATTCCACCACTGTCAACTCCTCGAAACTTCTAACACAGCGGACATCACATTGCACTCGCTGTTCTCTCAAATTTGAAAGCATGTTTTTTTTAGGTGCATTTCAATTTTGGGGAACAGCCAAAAAACCACATGGGACCTAGTATGTAGAGTAGCCTGACAGGCCACCAAAATATTGTGCTTTGCAAGCGGCAGAATTCTTCTCACAACGGCTATCGACTGGAATGCGAATAACATTTGTGAAATGTATCACCTTTATTTACCACATGTGGTGGTAATTCTCAGACTTTTGTTGCTTCGCATATATATCACACATTTCGACATCATCGCTCTTTGCTATAGCACTCACTTGCAAAGGTCTAATATGAGCATGGCGGCATGTTCCCGACTGTATAACGCCGATGCATTGACGATGAAATGACGAAGCAGGAACGATATGGATGGGACAACAAAGGTGGTATAGCGGCAGCGACATGACGACAATGAGATGTCGATTATATCAATTAAGCGATGCTATAACGACACTAGGGTGATTACGACACGAGGACCACGTGATCACTATATGATGACGATGGCTTGACGACGACGATATGACGAAAAATGGGTGAAGAAGCTGGACTGATGACCATGGCACGACCGCGGCGACATAGCGACGATGGTATGACAACCACAATTTGAAAATTTATGACGATTTATGGCAATTAAGACAATTTTCGTTCGCAGTTCCTCTTCCTTAAACGCCAGCTAGGCGCGAGAGAATACAGCGAACACGAAACCGTCAGCTATATTCGGCCGGCTAGCCTTCGAGCCCACTGCAGACTGCCTTTAAGATGAGAGGCGCTCGGCCGCGCTCCACCACCGCAGCTGGAGTTGAAGACGAGATGCGCACTAACCGCCTCCTTCCTAGCACGCGTACATCTTTCCACTCACCCCTCTGCTCACGTCAGAAGACGGCACGCATCCTCTCCGCACTCCTGCCTTGCGAACGCGGGAAGACACTGCCGCGTCGAGCCGCCATACTTCTCGGCTCACCTTCGCAAGCTTTCGCTCGCACCTACAGCATATGGCGCGCGGGCGCGACACTTATCGCACTTGGACTTTATACGGAACGCCACGGTGACTCTACTGACGGTGGCGAAAATTCGCCTGAAGAGCGCATATAGTTGCTATCTCTATAAAAAATACTACGTGATTACGGCCTCTCGTGCTATGGTTCCTCAATGTCAGCGCCGCCTCCATCGACTACCCTATCCTGCACCAGACAGCAGTTCCATCAAGCAGGCTTGCTCGGAAACCCCACGAAAGTATGTATATATATAAAAAAATTAAATAATAAGGTTTTACGTGCCGAAACCACTTTCTGATTATGAGGCACGCCGTAGTGGAGGACTCCGGAAATTTTGACCACCTGGGGTTCTTTAACGTGCACTTAAATCTAAGTACACGGGTGTTTTCGAATTTCGCCCCCATCGAAATGAGGCCGCCGTGGCCGCGATTCGATCCCGCGACCTCGTGCTCAGCAGCCCAACACCATAGGCAATGAGCAACCACGGCGGGTGAAAGTATGTACATAGGCTGCAGAGTTACCGCTTTATCTGTTGCGCCCCTCCCGTGACAGGAACAAATGGTGTTGGCGCGGAACGAGTGACAAGAGCTCTCGCCTCGTTATCTTTTGTGTTGCAATGCCTATCATAATACTTTACAAGCCCAGGGACCTTGTATGAGGGCGCTGCTTTGTGATGGATGTGGGCGCGTATTCGTGTCGCATTTTTTGTATTTTGCGCGATTTCTCTAGCACTAA
This sequence comes from Dermacentor albipictus, assembly GCF_038994185.2. NCBI lineage: Eukaryota > Metazoa > Arthropoda > Arachnida > Ixodida > Ixodidae > Dermacentor > Dermacentor albipictus. The sequence continues at coordinate 70,689,969 of NC_091823.1, read as the reverse complement.
AAATTCAACACTGTAATTGTACCTTGCTGGAAACATTACTGTTCGACGTTTCTTATAGCTGTCTACAGCTTTTTATCAGATGGCTTGTCAATTATCAAAATAAATTATGAATTCGGTAAGTATCGATAAGTACCCAGTTGAGTACAACCAACAGAAATTACTGGGGCTTGATAACCTCAATTCATACTCATACAATTTCTTAAGTTTCGTTCACGCAAACTTATTAATCCTTTTCAGAGCTTTGTTCATGTTAGCTGCGACACCCAGTATAGAAGTGAAGCTTGCGAATGCGTCCTCAGATATTTACTTCATAACAAAACTGAACGAAAGAGAGAAATACTTCAAAATACCGCGAGTTTTTTAGCGTGACAGACATCGCAGTGCGGCACAAGAGTATACGCCCTGATCAACACGATTTATTGAAATAGCTGAATGCTTAGTGCAGTTACCGCAACTAGTTATTTAACTACAGTAATAACAACACGAAGAAGCAAAAGAAAACAACGTAAGGGCACTGTGATGAAGTAAGTAAACATCTCAGGCCCATTAAATAAAGGCAAAACAGTGCTCAAATACCTCTTTGCACCAAGCGCTGTCTCTGTGTATCTGTTTCTTTCTACGTCCTCGTTCAGTCGTGCTCATACACTATCTTTGCACCAGCCATTTGAAATAGCACTTAACAAAGGTGCTGAAACGACACGTGCTTACTCTTCGTGTTGAATAATATAAAGCTCAGAATAATATTCCTGGGTGTTTGACTTTCTTACTAAAAACATTCCTTGTGCTTCTGCGCTCACTTCGAACGAGGATTCTGACAGAGGTAAGCCGCGTGGGGAAACTCGCAGGTGACGCACTCGTATGACTGCGTACTCATCAAATATTGTCCTCGACGAGAGCCCAGTTCACAAGGGCGTGGGCCGCTGTCGTTATGTCGTTCAAATTTCGCTAGCCTTCTAATGCCAGCTCAAGTGTGGAACAACGGGGAGACGGGGAGACCGAAATGGCTCTGCTGTTTTTCACGTGCCGGAACACTGAGAGCATAGTTTTGGCGGCAGATTTAACAGCGCGTGAAAAGTTGGCGCAAGATAACGTGAACAAATCGGCGATGACAAAGATCAGAAATATTGATTTCATTACCTTCCGCTTGGCGGACTAGCCTTCGTCGGAGCATTGGTCACCACTTCCTAGTTTACCGTCCAAGCGTCCTTTCTAACATTGTCAGAATCCTTTTTGTTTTTTTTTGTGCAAAGCAGCCACTGATAGGAATTACCTTTCCAAGCACAGTACTTGCTCCAGCCGCTCAAGAATATTCATTGACGCTTCTTAACATTCCTAGTGACGGCACGTCAGTGCGATGTCGTTCTCTTTTGTTTGTTTGTTTCTTTTTGCGTGTATTGTGGCTGTTGTAGCCGTATTAAATTTCTTGAAACTTGCTAATCTTTATTTATGGCTGTTTTTATGTACGCTTTAGTTCATCTCTATTGATAAGCAATTAACTTGTTCCTATGAAAACGCATAAAGGCTTCTGACATCACCGTGGAGTGATGCTGTAACTTGAAAACGGTGCTGCTACTTATATTTTGTTTTTGCGTCTTTTCTTCCTTACCAATCCTCTGCTACCATTAAGACCAGTGTTTCTTATATTTCAGAACGATAATTTACTATTACAGTTCGCATTATATGTCTCTGTAAAGTACGTAAAACTTTTTTGTTTATTAATGTGATTGGTGTGAATTCTTGTTTATTATTTAGGTCTCAACGACGAAAATTGTCGAAAAATGAAAAAAAAAGAACATTTCCACTAGTGTTTTCTTGCATTGAATCGAAATTTATATCATGAACTGGCAAAAAAAGCAGCATATGCTTCTTCAGAGTTCCCCATTCACAATTATTACGGTGTGAAACTATTTGAAAAGCATTTTTGTGTCACTCAAGGCTGATTATACGCATTAGGCAGCAGGCTAGAAATATAGTTTGGAGCTCTGGGCCGTCCGGATGGCCGAAGACGCCGCCAGAAAGCATGGACTGGCCGCCGTCTGAGGAAGAGGGGGATTGGGGGTTAGTCTCCCGACCCCCGCCACTCCTGAACCCCATCAAGGACATAACAAAGTTTTATCTCTTTCTCTGGAGGCCTAAGCTCCACGTGATGAGCATTTGCAAGGCGCGTCATATTTATCTCCGGCCTATAGGCAACAAACTTTGTATTTACCATTCCTGACGCCTCTACTTTTCAGAATCTTTCTTTTTTTTTAAGTTCTCGAGTTGAGATATTTCCTGAAAAAGAAAACACATTTCCAAGGAGTAGTATTGGACCAGAAAGGGTTAATGCGCATTGTTATTTTTGCGCTATTCCTACGTTATGCAACATGCCAGCGGCCGCATGCAGCAATTTAGAGGTAGTAGAACCCCTACAAAGCATACCGAGAGGGCGGTTTAAAGGAGAAGTGCCGGGCGCATCAATGTACGGCAAGTGACTTTAGGCGATTAAACATTGTTCATGCTTACCCGCCGTGGTTGCTCAGTGGCTATGCTGTTGGGCTGCTGAGCACGAGGTCCCGGGATCGAATTCCGGCCAGGGTGGCGGCATTTCGATGGGGGCGAAATGCGAAAACACCCGTGTACTTATATTTAGCTGCATGTTAAAGAACCCCAGTTGGTTGAAATTTCCGGGGTCCTCCACTACGGCGTGCCTCATAATCCGAAAGTGGTTTTGGTACGTAAAACCCCATAATTTTATTTAACCGTTCATGCTTCTGCCACTAGAGAACGTCTTTTTGTTATACGCGTTAAGCGTAACATACGTGTCTCCTGAAAAGATAGTGTACTTTTCTTTGGCAAAAACAGCATTCGTGTTCTCCAAAGACGAGGCATCTCGCACATTACATAAAAACACCCACATTCACCGTTGCTTTTACCAGAGCCTATGCGCTCCGCATAGGGATGGCCGACACCGCAACCTGTGACCACTGCAGTGATGAAGACGCTAATGGCAAAATTTTGTGCGACTGCCTGCAGTACAGTCAACAGAGGGAATCCCTTCGCCACGAACTCAACCAGCTGGATGACCGACAAATGTCGGTAGAAGGAATTCTACGCTATCGATGGGACCTAACGTCGAAGAAGGAGGCCGTGCAAGCGCTACTGCGCTTCTTGTGATCTCTAACTTGCGATCTCTAACGTCTCTAATTGGAACGCTCTTCGTGTCTGTGTTTGTGGGTGCATTTTTTAATTTTCACTTCATTATTATTTTTTAACCCTTTCTTCTCTATCCTCTTTATAATCCCTATCTCCTAACCCCAGTGTAGGGTAGCAAACCGGAGACTAATATCTGGTTAACCTCCCTTCATCTTTCCTCTTCATCTCTCTTTCTTGGATTCACATCACCCCAAACATGATGGCCAGTGATGCCAAGATTCAGACTACAAAATTAAAAATGCTGGGGCCGTATTCGTAAAGCCAGAGTCCTTTAAAACTATTTGTGTTTAGCATTAGCTTGACCCTTAAATGGTGCTCTCTAGCTCTTGTAATGGTGGCTCTAATGTAGAATTGGTAATAACGCAGTGATGCACGCTTTACAGGGGACTTTACCAGGGGACGTAAGCGGGCTGTTCGATAGGATGTACCAGAGTCCTTCAATGCTTTTCTGGTCACGAAACTCCTTCCTAAACGCTATGGTAGAGCTTGATATGTCGCCGCAGCTGCCACGCGGCGGCGCTGGCACCACGTTGGGGGCTAGACGAAAGCTGCGCGCTGCGTCAGTCATTTCATTATTCCATGGCTGGGCGCCCAAGTAGCCCAGCAGTATCAGCAGTCGGTTTTCCTCACTTCAAGAGATAATTTGTTGATCAGTACCGCATTGTCGCTTCGGCTACAGAGGTACGAGCGAAAATGCACCATTATTTTGTTTGCCTAGTGGCACTGATGAGCGGTTGAAGTGGAAACGTGTAATACCGCTACAGGAAGCTGGCGGCTTTACCTTCGACTCTCAGCAAGTCACAGTGTGCGAAAAAGATTTTGACACCTCGGAAGTTGTTCGAAGCGATAAGTTCATTGTGAAAGGAGACGCCATGGCCGGTGCCGTTCCTCGGCTGTTCGAAGGGCTGCCGGTGCACTAGGCAACACGGCAGAAATTTGGCCTTTTTTCTCATATGCCGTCTGTACTTCTTCGCAAGTGAAAAGAACAAACTTGCATGGGCAAGTAAGCGCGCAAGATGCCCAGCCGATGGCGGCAAAAAAGTGATGTGCTGAACTGCTTCCTGAATGGTTTCATCCACGCAAACAGGCAGCAGTTTTTTTTCATTGCTTTTTCTCAATGCAATAGATAATCGCAAGAATATGCATTTGCATCTTTTCATTCGCTATTATGTCAACCATGTTCATTTTTGTATCTATAAACTACTTCGTTAGAACTATTTCGTAGCTTGCTGTTTTTTGAAATGCTTTCCATCATATTATGCAATTTACATTACTGCCTTGTTTAATGTAATTTTTTTTTTGCGCAACAGTGTGATGTTCACGAACATATGTAATGAAATGTGCCATTATACTGAAGCTTGTGACGCAATGGCCATTAGTGCCTCCTCAGCTCCACACGTTTTGGGATATTTTGCTCCGTGTTATGTGGTTCACATTCTGAATAAATCGGCAGTGCAGCAGCGTCATGCTCGTGAACACGTGTGCTTATTGTTTCTTTAGGTTGTAGTGACATGAAACACGGCTTCGTTTCAGTTAGTCAAGTCTCCCCAGTGCAGTCTTTATTATGCAATCTCATGCTATACACGCGTAGTCCGTCCAAGCAACACACGCTGTCATCATGAAGCATGCAAAATTGGAGTGGAGGTGACAGCAGGACTGGTCCCAGAAGGCGAGACGTTTGTGAAAGCGCAACCAATGCGATAATTAGAGCTGCACGGATGGCCTTGCGTAGCTGCGCAACGCGAAGTTAGACGCACTTTCGCTCGTGCAATGCCTACGTAACTTGAACTGGTCAAGGTTACACGTTGGAAATTAACAGACCGTGGTTGCAAACTCGGTGTTATGGCTAGGTTAGAGATCAACGTGTATTCATGCGACACACCGGCGTCCCTTTGCGAAAGCTTCGTCATTCCCGCTTTGAAATGTCGCCGCCGCTCTCTGCGATAGGTTGCAGCAGAGTGATGTTAGCTCTTATAAACTGTAAACAGGGAAAATAAAGTAGCTTTTCTGTTTTGTAATGCAGCAGCGGCAAACTCCCGTGGCGTAGACGGTCTCATTGCAAATGGCTAGCGCGGTCGGCGATCCTTCAAGTCTCGCTGCGAGGCTTAAATGTTCGAGTACTTGGCGAGTTTCTTAGGCTTGCACAGTGTCACAAGCCCAAGCAAACGACCTATTCCTAAATAAATAATCTCCTGCTCCTCTGCCTGAGATAACGAACTGCGCTGCAACGACACTTACATTGAATATTGCTGTGTCGGCACGACTGCCTCCATCGTAGCCTTGTTATTTTGCAACGGCAAGGGAAAGTAACTTTTCCATGCGCACATGCAATATTCGCATTGTATGTAAGGCAAAATGTGAGTGGTAGTAGAATGTTAGCTGTTTGATGAAAGAAACAATTGCTTCGAATCGGTACAGGAGTTTCAGCCGAGTGCGGTGTGCGCGGACACGGAATGCCCCCACGCTAACAGCAGCGACCCTAGCGGCTGCTTCTGTCCCTGTAAACACTGCGGGCGTAGTTTCGTGACCAGAAAAGCATTAAAGGACTCTGATAAAGCTTTTTTTATGAGAATAATCTCGCAATGGGCTGCCGCACAGTCGCCTGTTCCTTATGACAGCGATTGGTGACAAAGCGCCGATCGCTGTGGCGATTACCAATCCTGTATATAGAGCGGATGCGAAAGACATCATGTGAATACGAGCCTTGTCGTTTTTCTATAGCGCTTGTGATTGATTTGTTCTGCCTGGATGTTGTTGGCAGTCTAGGAAAGTCGACAACTATAGGCACAGTTCGCGCTTCGATATATTATTCTAGACGTGGACTGAGTAAAGTGCATTGCGAGACCATCATCAACTACGTAGGCTTAGCGGTATCTGGGTAGGTGCTGGTGCATTCCTGGTAATGATGACGACAATTGCACGCTTGCACTATATTCTCAGCTTGGCATGTGTCTTAAAAAAATCACAGTTTATCTTGCTACTGACAACACTTGCGCTTTATCCTAGATGCGCATTAAAGGAATGCACGGGTCTTAAAAAAATTACCAACCGCGGCTTGCCTGTTCACATTACCGCGGTTCAAAAGTCAAAAAGCGCGAAGTCTTTCTTTTATTTACTTATTCCACTCTTAAATCTTTCCTATAGGCTTTGCGCTATCGACCAGATTTTGAACAAAACAACAAACACATGCCTTTTGACTGCTTGTTAGTTCTCGATGTGTACTCAACATTTTTACCCTGATTGCATCTATATGGACACTCCAGGTGAATTTTCGTCACCACCGCCAGCGTCATTGTCGAAGTTGGAGTCGGCGTGGGATTCCACATATATTTAGGGATATGTTTTCTATACGTTTACGCATACCGTATAGGCAAGGTATATGCTGTACTGGTCATCCACCAAAGTTGCTTAAGCAAGGTCTTGCGTTCTTCAATGAATTATTTCTCAGAATCTTCAGAATGACAACCCGCAAACAAATGCCATGAAACATGCCATTCACAGCGCATGACTTTTATCTGTAATCCTTTAGAGCTATCTGATATTAAATGTGCCGAACCATTCCTGGCGCTCGAGCCTGAAAAAGATGTAATTTAACTGCCGTGGCCTTTTACGACCAGCTTAGTGGCACTTATAAGGTTCCGTTACAGATAGGCCCAATATGTCGTGGGAAAAGTTTAACGCTGCCATAAATTTTGGCGCACCAGCGTATGTCGCATCTGCATTAGTTGGACTGGCATATGGTTACAAAACCAACTCAGGCGTTCAAGCGCAACACTAAACCTTGCATTCATTGTCACTGCGTCACTCTTCGGGTTAAACTGCCAAATGTTTATTTACAAATGTAAGTGCAGTACTGAAGGTATTGTGAAGCTATACACTCTGCGCAAAATTTTGCGACGGCACGAAAAACGGGAAGTACCACGCAGTGTCCCAGGGCCCTGGCACAGACAGAGCATAATTCACCAGTACAGGTTAAGAGGGTCGCCATATCACCTTTCACGTTCTAACCATTCACCATGTTGCCCTTCATAACACGGCACCTTAGTGCTTCGTCTAGAAGATTACAAACAATTGGTAGGCGTACTTATTATTTTGCTTTTGCCATGAAAAATTATTAAATACGTTACATTTTGCTTCATTTGGGCTGCTTCTTTTATGATTCCATGAGTGAATGGTTCCGTGAATCATCTTGACCCTTGTAGTTTACTTCATAACATTTAAATGCAGTACTTCCAACTGCGACGGTGCACTCGTATCACAAGATATTCAATAAAAGCACGAATTTTCACACGAAGGGTATTGACTGCGCTGCTATGCATCACAGATAATCACAGTAGAGCCACTGATACCTTTGTTAGTGTTAAAGGACTCTCCGCAGCGCAAATTTTCACGGATGGCCTAACAACTCAACCCCGCTCATCGTGCGGAATTTCCGTGCCCTCTACAGGACAGCGACTGTCGTTTCGTCTTGAGTGAGTGACATCATCTACGTCAGCTGAGCAATATGACATCAATAAGGAGGCCCTTGTTTATGTACTTCGACAGCAGCTGCCAAAAACGTGGGTGATATTCACGGGCTCGAAAATAACTCTACAATGTATGTGGAACAGGAACAACCGATGTAATAACCAACCTGCAGCATTTGAGAATGCCGATCTTCACCACAAAGCTAAGGTTGCTGACCATTGCGTCCCGTTCCAGGGGATACCTGGCCATGCCGGTATTTCGGGAAACGAAAAAGTTAATTAAGTTGCCTGAAGTGGATTCCAATACCGAAATTTCAGAATACCAAAATTTTAGAAGATTTTTTTTTCCAAAGTGGAGGGGCTCCGAACATGCCGAAAAAGTGTGCCTATCAAGAAAAAGGCGTCCTCTATAATCTGTCGCTTCGCCAAGATAGCTTTCTGCGTTATATAGACTAAGAAATGAGATCAAAATTTCCACGACCACTTCCTCGACACTTAGATACGTTGTACTATTGTTTCCGACTGACCGTGGCCTAAACGAACAATGATCTGTACCGCATAGGATGTACCACTAATTGCTACTGTGATAGCTGTGGCGGTTAGGAGACGGGGGAGCACATACTACTTAAATGACCCGCGTACCGCAACGAAAGACAATTTTGTGAGCGACAATAAATGGAAATGATTTACCACGATCCGTTAACGTTACACAGCATCTTAAGTCCAATTCCCGGCCCCTCTAAACAGCGGCAGATTTTGAATTTATTGTTCAAATACCTATAAAAAATTGGTCTAATCGGAAAGCCCTAAATTTCACGATTTGATACAGAAAAGACTAAATTTACCCACCATCTCCCCTGCAAATGATAGTATCAGGTCCACTTGCGCATTTAATATTTATTTTATTTTTTCACTCTCCTCTGAAATAATTTAATCCCTTTCCACATACCTACACAGAGTAGCATGCCAGCGGTTATATACGAATCGGCAAGAATCTGTTTTTCTAACAAAGAGCCTCCCTCTCCGAGCGTGGCGAAAATTCACAGCAGAAAGCTATATATAGGCGATTGCGGCGCCACTTGTCAGGCAATCTACCAAGTGTATTTCTGTACAAGAAAGAAAACTTGGGCGTAGAACGGAGTTGGTAGTAATTCCTGTTTTGCAAAGGAACACCACTAAACGGACAAGGACATAGGGAAAGAACAGCGCCAGTGTCGGGTTCTTCTTTGTCTAAGTCCCTGTTCGTCTAGCGCTGTTACTTTCCAAAACAAGTGTATTTCTTCATACCGTGTTCATGAAGCAGCGCACTGACCAGGACAAGGCGGAAGGTCGCAAGAATACACGCCACGGGCTTCTGACCAGGGAAATATGAACTGACCAGGGAAATAGCGGAATCTTTTCAGGTTTCAAAGAATGGAGAGTGTTGTATCAGTCAACCATCTGTTCTTCTGAGCAATCGCGAGGTCACCTTTCTGCAAGGGCACCTAAAAAAATTGTGTAATAAAGAAATTGTTAAGGGTGCAAAAAACAGGATAGGATTGCGCACCATGGTAGATATGTTGCCTGTCTTTAACGTCTGAGTACGCGCGGGCAAGTGAATTTGAAAGTGCTTTTATTCTTGCGTTGCTTATCTTTGACGTCTGAGGGTGCGCAGGTATATAAATATGAAGTGTTTGTTCCAAAATAAAGCGGTGAGTGTCGTCTATTCTTGTATCTCTCCGCCTCGTCCTGGTCAGTGCGCTGCTTCACCAACACGGTATGATGATTAATCACCAGCTTGCACTAATTTCCACGTTAGTAAAGTGTATTTCGTTTGTAAAGGATGCTTTTCTCATATAGCATATCACTCTATTCACTGAAGGTTCGACTTTGAGTGTGACATCGTTTTGGCACTTCCGTGTTGCTTTTATTTCCGGTCTAGTGCCTGGGATCGTACGCTCACGCAAACTTAAGTTTTCCTTTAATTAACCGGGAACAACCTTGGCTTTGCGGTAAGCGATGCGAAGGTAACTACCAATGCATGGTTCTTGGCCGAAATGAGCTTTGACGGCCTTCTAGCGGGCCACTTACGCTACATAAAATAAAAATAAAATTAAAAAGCAAGTGTGGGGTTTGAACAGCTGAAAGTTGCTTGCGTAAAACGTAACGACACCACTGGGAAGCGGAAACCTTTAAAGTCTTCATTTTAAAATATCTGGTATCCTGTGCTCTGTTACAACCAGCCACTAGCATATTTTCTTAGTAACCACGTCTTAAGAGTTGCGTTCAGCGCGCCTTTAAAGGCGCGGTGAACATTGTTATGGGCGCCTGCATGTCAATTTTATCCCTTTATTTTTCCCTTTCCCTTCCCCTGCCAAATTTCAACTCCCCCAGTGCAGGGTAGCAGAGCTGGTGCAGTGCGGTTAACCTCCCTGCTTTTCCTCTTCTTTCTCTCTCTTTCCACACAAAATCGAATGGCCCTATGTCGTAGTACACACGCGATCTCTAGCGTTTGAAAAGAAAAAAAAATCGTAATCCTTTCCATATCACATGAAATAATAAAAGAAAACGGCACAATGCTTAGTTTTGACTTACCACTTGAACGGCAAGTTTCATTTCCATGTCAATTCACCTTCTCTGAAGTTGCAAACCAGGCATATAGCAGAGTTGACATCTTCAGGGTCCATTAATTATCTCCCCATTCTTTCTCTCCTGCCCCCCCCCACCCCCCCTCCCATTCGAGCGTTCGGAAGACATCTACAGGAATATTTTACACCTTTCTTTTCAACATCTCCCACGCTACAAAACCTTCCACGTTAGCTCATACTTGCTCCATACCATGTATCCTTTTACATTAATAATTAATCAGCGCAGTGTTCACAGATGTAAACGACAGTTAAAGCGCAAATTGTGCGCTCTGTTCTCAAAATGGTTCCTTCAGCATTTGCACGTTTATCCGATCACATGTCAATGTGTGGTTCATAATACTTCTCTATTCCATGATGCCGACCCACCGAGGTTAGCCCAGGGGCAATGGCGATGCGCTGCGGAACTCGAGGTCGCGTGTTCCGTGCCAGCCATGGCGGCCGTATTTTGATGTGGGCGAAAAGAAAAAAAAGCTCGCGTGCTTAAATGTAAGTGCGCGTTAAAGAATCCCATGTGGTAAAAAAAAAATTCGGAGTCTCCCACTACGGCGTGACCCAGAATACGTTTGTGGTGCTGGTGCGTAAAAAAACCCAACAAATAATTTTGACTCCCGTACGCAGTAATAGCCGACAACGGGAGCAAAACAACGCAAGACTCGTGCTTTCGCGTTCATAACAGTGCGCGAGGCTTAGCGGACATCGCGGATGGAAATGCGGTGGAATAGCAACATCTGACCGTCTACGTTTCTGAACCTCTTCTGATTGGCGGACCCATATAGCTGCAGCTTCCACTGCAGCGGCGCGTTATCTGAAGCAGGATATGAAGAGTAGTTGAATCATTTTTCTATGTTTGAATGATTGTCTTTGATAAATGATCATATGTTATGACTTCATTAAATAAAAAAAGAAACTTTCGAAGCGATGCGCAGAAACATGCTCCGCACATGTAGCGATGCGCAAACTTTAGAGTTCATCGTGAAAAATGCTGTTTACGTTGCAGAATGATAAGCTATGCGTGATGTAGATGTCAAACTTTTGACCTGTAATATATTTTCTCCAGGTCATAATGAGCTGCCAGAAGCGAGCTTTGAAGAGGTGCTGGTGTGTTATGTTTCCTAATTTATTTGTTGCTAACTGCACTTCTGCTTTCGCTTAGGTGTTTGTGCAATGGTGGTGTAAAAATACCGGGCGTTCTGAAGGAGTATCTCACATGAATAGCGGCCTAATAAATGGTCTCGCCAAAATACCATCAGTCTAAACGCCGACAGCGATATTGTTTTTGTTTGTTTGTTTTTTCTTTTGTGTCGCTTGAAAAATGGTTTTGAAAGAATATATATAACGCTGTAACGCAGAAGCTTCGAATCCAAACTAACGAGAAATAAAGACCTGTGACTGATAGGAGACTATAAGTTAACGCGAGCGTTTCAGAAAATACGATGTAGGCACACTTGAAACGCAAGCCTTCCTTTTTTTTCGTGTCCTTACGCGAGACTGCGCACGAATGAAGCCTAACCTTTCTGAACCATTAATTCGTAGAGCTACTCGCGACTCTTTTCGGCAAACACTACGGTGACAAGTGCCCCTTCGCAGCATCCTCTATTTTCTTTTAGCATACTTTTCAAGGTGCAATGAATTCATGTCCAGCGCTGTACCACCTTTCTGAACTTCTTTCCCTAAACACTGACCTGAGATTCGAAAAGTTCCCATCGACATTTTTCTCTATCGTTAACACTCCGCGGCAGTACAGTATGTTATTCCTACTGATTTCGTATCGTGTTTTCATAACGAAACGTGTCCATATGTCAGGAAGCTTCCACAGACAACAGTGGCACAGTTGACAAGCCCTGCTGTATTACCACACGTGGTCGTCTACAAACTGGGAACATGAGATTCTCTCCATCACCAATGCGAAAGTCTGATGTTTTCATGTTCTCGGCTATCCATCTGCCTGGTGACCACATAGAGTGTCATATAACTCTGAACATGTGTCGAAGACGACGAAGTGTCTTCAGGCAGAACGCCGGCTCTTCCAGCTCTACTCATTTTGTGAATTTCCTAGACTTTGCCAGTGGACTGCTATTTCCTCCTTAGCCGCGGCGGCTGCCTCCAGGAAGCGCAACGGCACCGAGAGCGACACTGACAGCGACGACACCATGCAGTACTATGTCAGCGGTGAAGATTCTTGTGACGACACCTTCGAGCTGGTGCGGAGTCGTAAAGCAAAGCGAAGATTTCTCAGCGCATCATCGAATTCGAGTGAGTCCACCGTGAGATCTTCGCGGGATACCGAGGAGCTCACCATCCTGTTCTCGCCAGTTCTCGCCACTGACAACCTGAGACGCCTCAACAGGCAAGCCGTGTCTTCTCATCTAGAGGCGCTGGTTCCAAACGAAATCAAAGACATCAGAGTGAACACCCGTAAGAACGTGCTAGCGATTGACGTAGAACACGCGGCTGTGTTGGATTCCTTGCGCAAGATCACGGAACTTGGCGGGATGAAAGTCCGCCCTTATATTCCGCTGGGCAAACAAGTCCGTACTGGCGTAATTTACGATGTTGACGAGACCATTGTCGACTCCGATCTGTCAATCTTAATCAAGCCAGCTACAGAGAACACCATCATCACAAACGCGTTTCGTCTCGGCACGTCACGGGGTGTGAAGATCATATTTAAGGGCGAATCCCTCCCATCGCATGTAAAAGTGGGCCACTTCCGACACGCAGTTCGCCCCTTTATACCAAAACCACTGCAGTGCTGGAAGTGCATGAAGCTTGGCCATGTGAGCAGTGTGTGCAATAACACTACCGTCTGTTCTCGCTGCACTGGGCCCCACACCACAAACACGTGCGAGGCCAGTGTGCTGAAGTGCACAAACTGCAGCGGCCCTCACGATGCATCTTCGAAGGAATGCCCTTTGATTCGAAAGGAAATGCAAATATTGAAGAAAATGGTTAGAGACCACTCGTCTCACCGAGAAGCAGCAGCATCTATTAAGCGACGACGATCACGTCGCCGACGTCGATCAAGACCCTCCAAAGCCTCTGCAGAACGCCACACACGTATATCTCCACCCACTCTTCCGCCCAGGCCAACCGCAGTCAGCTTAAAGGACACGGGTGCATCGAACAGCACGGCTGCTGACGCGTGGCCTGCACTCCCGATGCTACATGCCCCTACTGAGCGAAGTGATACTTCTACAGCAGGGGACACTTCGTCTGTTCCTGATAAATTGGCGGACCAAGATCAACAAATTGTTGTTATGATCAGCTCTCTGGTGAGTGCTATTCGTGTTCTTCTGGACAAGCTACAGACACCAACAGCTCGAAGTGCATTGCAAGTGCTGGATGCCATCAGTCCGGTTCTAGCGAGCCTTCAGAAGTCCAGTGCTTGAGAACTTCTACAGCAGAACCATGGCTCATCGACAACAACAACGATCGTTCCGGGATGATGTGAGAAGTGCCTCCATATTCCAATGGAATGCAAGAGGCCTGAGGTCCCGTATTTCGGATTTTAGACAGTTCGTATTTGCAAACCATTTTCCTATACTGGTCATCTGTGAACCGAACTTATCAGCCTCCATAAGACTGTCGGGATATGAATCTTTTGTTTCCAACACGTGTGTCCGTAGCAGTAAGGTTCTGGTCTACATTCGCAAGGACCTTACGTATTTTTCCCAACAAGTAGCGCCACACGACGGTAACCAATACGTCTGTGTTACTGTGAAAAAGAAGAAGCTGTCTTTTACTCTTCTCGGCGTCTACCTTTCCCCAACAAGTCAGTTTGATAGAAAAAGACTGGACTATATTATGGCTGCTACTCCCGGTCCTTGGATAATAACAGGGGACTTCAACGCTCACCACCATATATGGGGAAGCTCCAGGATAAATTCAAGGGGGAGGTCACTAGTATCCTTTGCATCAGGCCACAACCTGTGTCTTCTAAATGACGGAAGCCCGACATTTCTGCGCGGAACTACGTACAGTAGCTGCCTTGACTTGACTTTGGTGTCACGTTGCCTGACTTTGAGCGTGCAGTGGTTCACTGATATTGAAACGCATGGAAGTGATCATATCCCGACCTATGTGAGAATTGATGGACTAGACGCCACATTACCGGTTGTTTCTCGCCAAATCGACTGGTCAGTCTTTCAAGATCGCGTAGAAGACACATGCAAGACACATATTGCACGCAGATTGGAAGACATAATTGCGGACGCTATGCAAGATTGCACACGCTGCTTCACACATCCATCAAAGCGTACAGAGAATGACATTGAATTGGAAAGGCTTCGTGCACTACGTCGCCGAGCTGAAAGGAGGTACAGGCGCACGAAGTCAATTCTTGACCTCAGAGAAGCTCGGCGCATGCAAAAGAAGATCAAACGCCGTATGGATAAGCTAGCGAATCAAAGATGGAAGTGTTTTTGCGACTCACTAGACCCCCGCAAGCCATTGTCCTGTGTATGGCGTACCCTACGGGGTCTTTGCTCAAGTCCCCAGCAACGACACCCATTCAACGCCCTTGCTCTCTATCAAAACCGCTGTGAGATAGACGTCGCAGAGGAATTTTGTGCGAACGTCGCCGGCGGCACAGTTTTAGTCCCTGACATGGCTCTAGGCAACATCCCCGGCCCACGAGATGCAAGTATGGACGCTCCATTCTCTATGGAAGAGCTAGAAGCTGCTATGGAGCTCTGTAAGTGTTCGTCTTCACCAGGGCCCGATGGCATAACATATACTGCTTTGCGCCACCTAGGCAGAGAAGCACGAAGAGAACTCCTCAGCATTTTTAATAGTTCATGGCAAGATGGTGTCGTCCCACAGGAATGGAAACGTAGCCGCCTGGTACCGCTTCTAAAAGCAGGAAAGTCACCGCTCGAACTGGCATCCTATCGGCCTATAGCTCTTGCAAGCTGCGTCGGGAAGCTCATGGAACGTATGATCCTCATGCGTCTCGAATGGTACCTCGAACACTACAAGATTTACCCTGACTCTATGGCGGGATTTCGACGGGGTCGTTCATCGATTGACAATGTCATCGATCTAGTAACATCTGTGGAACAACAAAAATATCGGAAGCGATTATCAGTAGCACTCTTTCTTGACGTGAAAGGCGCTTACGACAACGTTTTCCATCAAACCATTCTAGACGCACTTTTGACAATCGAACTAGGGGGACGAGTATATCGATGGGTCAGTAACTACTTGACACAAAGGTCCTTGTTCGTACGAACGGAAGATGGTCCGACTACCGACCACTACACATGCCGAGGCGTTCCCCAAGGTGGTGCTCTAAGCCCTATTCTTTTCAACCTCGCGCTTCTTGGGCTGGCCGAATCTCTACCGGAAACAGTGAGTGTTTCAATCTACGCCGACGACATCTGCATCTGGACTTCAGCGGTCACTCGCCTGCAGGTTCGCGCACGGTTACAGAAAGCAGCAACACAGGCATCTGACTACCTTCACGCACAGGGCCTTACCATCTCAACAGACAAATGTGCGTTAGTCGCTTTTACGCGAAAAACGATGACTCCTTATCCGGTATGCATCAATGGTCAGCCTATCTCCTACAAGAGAAATCACCGGTTCTTGGGCGTCATTGTAGACCGAGACCTCACTTGGAGCCCTCATGTTGCCCACTTAAAAAAGAAGCTCACATCTATTGTTCACGTTTTCAAGTTCATCGCCGGCAAAACATGGGGATCGTCAGTGGGCTCCATGCTACAGTTATATCGAGCACTGTTCATCGAATTCCTACGCTACAGTTCTCCCGTGCTTGCTAAAACATGCAAGTCTAATCTTCGAGAAATTCAGAGCGTGCAGGCGCAGGCACTACGTGTTTGCCTAGGCCTTCCGCGCAGCGCCTCAACAGCTGGAACCCTTGTAATGGCTCAAGACCATCCGATCACGACTTATATTAGTACCGAAACGCTTAGAGCCCATGTTCGTCATGTTTCACGGATGCAGTCAAGCTCTCTTGCGTGCCTGCCGGAACGACTACCACAGGCGTCCTTCTCCAACAAGGTCAGCATCCATCGTGCCTCCTTACCATCGGGTTTCACACCCTCTGCACGTTCAACCTCAGCTTTGTGGTGTTTAAAACAACCTCAAGTGCGTCTTAC
This sequence comes from Dermacentor albipictus, assembly GCF_038994185.2. Lineage (NCBI taxonomy): Eukaryota > Metazoa > Arthropoda > Arachnida > Ixodida > Ixodidae > Dermacentor > Dermacentor albipictus. The sequence continues at coordinate 70,673,562 of NC_091823.1, read as the reverse complement.
GGTTCCAGGAATAAGAAAGAAGACCGACCTGCCTACCTTGGCCTTGAAGCAAGCAGCTCTGGATTGTTTGCACACTTTCTACTTTGATCGAATACACATATATACGGATGGCTCTTCCACTCAGACCAGCTCCACCAGCGCAGTGGTTATACCATCACGATCACTAAGCATCCAATACAAGATTTCTCATTTGACAACATCGACTGGTTCGGAGCTTGTTGCCCTCCGAGGTGCCGTTGATTATATTAATAACCAACCGGCTAATCGGTGGGCTATATTCTGCGATTCCAAGGCGGCCTTACAATGTCTTCTGGCATCTCTTCGTCGCGGGTCATGTGAACAACTCGTGTCGGAGATACGAGAAATGCACCACCTCATGATCGCGAAAGGACACGACGTCGTGTTTCAGTGGCTGCCTGGTCATTGCGGTATCTCCGGCAACGACCTCGCTGACGAAGCTGCTAGAAAAGCACATGAAGGAGCAACCCTTGTTTCAATACCTTTATCGCGGACCGACGCAGCCCAACACTTAGGCAAGCTAGCGCACTCTTTGACATTGGAGAAGTGGCACACATCTGAATTCACTCACCATCGCTTGCATTCTCTCGATCCCTCTATGCAACTGCGGCTGTTGCCAGGTCTTCCGCGAAATGAGGAAACAGTGCTGTGCCGCTTACGTTTGGGAGTCGCATTCACAAATGCTTATGCATTTCTGATTGGAATGGCTGATAGCGCCAAGTGCAATGCCTGCGGTGTCGAGGAAACCATAGAACACCTACTGTGCTACTTCCCATCTTATGAAAACGAAAGGCAAGACCTCTGCACAGCTCTCAATCAGCTGGATGGGAAGCCGTTCACCTTGAAGAAGATCTTGGGACCATGGCCTCGCATATCGCAGCTACAAAAGGCCACAAAAGCACTGCTGCGATACTTGAAAGTGACCGGATTGAGTGAGCGCCTGTGATTCGGACTGAGTGACCGACTGATATCTCCAGTGGACTTTCTCTTCTTTTCATCTTTCCGTCCCCCTTTCCCTTTCCCCAGTGTAGGGTAGCCAACCGGGCTCAGTCCTGGTTAACCTCCCTACCTTCCTTTTATCATTTTCTCTCTCTCTCTCTCTGAACATGTGTCACAAACATTAAAATGACTATGCGAAGTCTTACAGCGCTTGCGTTCAACAGCGCCCAATTATTGTAGCCCCTCCAGAATTCTTGGTGGTTATAAAAAAATAATTTTTCCGGGTAATGAGGGGAGGATCTATCCAGTGAAAATGTCACATATATAATAATATGCTGATGCATAAGAGTAAAACAAAAGTACTGCCCATTCATGAGCTGGAGCTCGAGCCAATAGTCGCCATTATCATTGAAACTGAGCACTAAAGTGCGCCATGTGACACGAAAAGAACAAAAGAAAGATGGCAGATCCCAGACCCTGTGGGAATCGATGTTATGCGAACGAAGTTAACGCAACGATCAAGAGAGCATCAAGACTTATGTGGCTATTGCAGAACCTACATGACAGGCATATCATGACATTCATATCTTGACCTATCATTTATGTTCGTCATACGCTCTTGTCATAGTACGTCAATTTTGGTACCTCCCAAGTTGACGAAACGACCATGAGACCACCTAGAAGTAGGTGGCTGTTTCATGACCTACATGGCACACATGTCATTATATTGATGTCGTGACCTATCATTTATGTATGCCATACACTCTTCTCACAATATGTCAATTTTCGTACATACGAAGTTAACAAAACGACCATAAGAACACCAAAACGTAGGCGGTTAGTAAGACAGATAGTGTCAAAAGGGCAAATGTTCACCGAGAAATGCTTCGCATTTAAAAACTCAATAATATGTTGCAGAGTACTGGTTGAGGCAAGGTTTATAAAAGGTTTCCACAGCTCTCTCGCAAGCGCCAAATGTACACATGCCTTAAGACAGCGCGATGCGACAGCAAGAAATATTGACAAAACGAGCCCATGTATGTTCCAGGCCATTGAAAGAACTTTACGCTTTTTGTTGAATTATATCTTGAAGAAAGCTACTAAAATGTTAGTGAAGTTGTTCGAGAAAAAAAAATAATAGTAATTTACGCATCACATATTAGTGACAATGTTGACGACACGACGCTTTCACTTGTGCATCTTTGCCTGTTCCTATAATGGGAACTAGTGCAAGCCGAGCAGGCTTCATAGCATTTAGGCTTAGCGTATGTAAATATAATTTCAGTGTTAAGGGCCCGTACAGTGAGCATACCTGTACATGAGTTGATAAGGAGTTGATAAGTTTATACTGTGTCTCTAAAAAGAGATGCCCAAACAACCTACCTTTAGCTTCACAGCCCACAAAGAGGTAACTCAGCAGCTCTTAGGTATTTTCAAGCAGAGACAGAGTTGCACGAAAGAAGTAAGAACTCAAGCGATTTGCGACAGTAAGGAAAGTTTATGCAATTTGTCGAAGCTGGGAATAGGCGTAGACTCCTTCTACGAGGACAACGGCCCGGTGTTGGGAAACACTGTGGCTTTCTTGCCTCGCCTCGCCATTGTTTCCTCATCTAGAAACTTTTCCGAGCTGAGGAAAATGCCCGTTCCCTTCCAGCTGGCGCCACATTGTTTACGCGTTTCGCGCACCCACGCCACACTGAAACCTAATATATGGCGTCCCTCGCCCCAAGGAGGTGTCAAGTGCAGACGATTATGTGCTTAAATATGTGTACGTAGTTGCGCCAACCTGGAAGGTTGGAATCAATAAAGTCTACAACGTACTAAGACGTGTTAACAAAGCAACCCATGCTACTACCTTTGTGAACCTCCTCCAACACCACCTGTACTTCACGACGTGTTTTGAAAATGTTCATTGGTAATGGCGATGAACATGTGAGGAAGACAAAAAATTAGGTAATTATCTCGCTCCATCTTTTCTTTAAGGACGATTAATAAATTCGTTGGCAGAGTGAGCGAGGGAGAGAGAGAGGTTTATTGTGATGAAAAATCTGAGGAGTCACCTGGATTTGAAGTTTTGACCACCTACAGGGGCCATTGTGGAGGCGACATGGTATTAAAAGGCGAAATAGAGTAAAGCGGTCATGAGAAGCCTTGTAACTGAGCCTGAGTAGCGAAGACAGCGAAGACACATACATTCAAACATCAACACGCAAACACGAAACCTGGTGTCCATTTTCGTCCTTCCTAAAATGTTCGGTTCTGTCTGGATGGTCTTATCATAAACCGCACATGTCGACTAATGATTCTTCAGACTTCTCTGCAGTGCATTTGTAACCACTGCTAAAAGGGTAAAGAAAGAAATGGACGTCCTTCACTCTAGATAGCACTACCAAACGCTTGTGGTCGCTAGGCAAACTACTTGTTTTGTCATTAAATAAGCCGTCTTGACAAATCGAAGTATCGCGCTAAAAACACTCAGCGTTAATAGTAGGCACCGTGTCCAACTGCAGGAGGTGTTTGGAACACGCTGGCTTTTCGTGCTGAGAGGGCGCGTTTCCTTTCGGCCCCTCTTCACACGGCGTTTGTGCTCTAAATGAATCAATGACTCAGTCGACGCCGGTTCTCAGCCTTTTATGGCACCTGGCGCCCTATAACGTAAAACTATTCTAGTGTGTTTTTATTCCAATCTCCTGACGTCAAATGTACGCAATCGCCGACGCACGCACCGGGCAGTGCCGCGCAACGTGGCCTGAATATTCCAATGAAACGTTCTCCTCGTTTATACGAGTCACTTTTGTTTGCTTTGAAAATGAATAAGCGTTGCCTACCTTAGCAGTTTTTTTACCTAATTGGCTGACAAGAGGCGAGAAGCTGGCAGAAATAGAGAGAGTTTTGGTGAGACAGGGCTAACACAGTGTAAGGAGATAATGGGTTGAGAAGGGTAGTGGCGACGTCTGCGATTGGCCCGATTCTCCTTGCTTAGCTATCAGTGGCTTTCGGTGGTTAACAAAAAGTTCCTCCCTGGGTTTAGTGAACAAAAAGGACAAATTTTGAGCCTTTGGCTGTAACTAATAAAATATCAAATAAATGATGGAAGTGCTCGGAAATCGTTCCCGCATTAGATTTGCATGTCGATTTGAACTGAACTTAGCAATAAGGTTTGTCTTAGGAAAGCAGGTACCTGCCATACGTAACCAAAAAGAGCAACCGAAGAGAGGCTTTGGAGGTTCTTACCTTGACCAAGCGCAAACTAACTTTATGCGGAGCGAATTGAGTTAAGCATTGCTTTGCTCGCTGCCTAGCCTTCAGACCCCTGCCTTCACCGCCGTGCTTGACAGCAGCCTTTCGCTAAATAGAGACCAGGAAAATGCAAAATTTGACATTGGTCTGACTTTTGTATGCGAGCACGTTGTTGTTCCCTAAAAGAGGGACGTACTAATGCCCTACATCTTACCAATAGGGAGTTTCCGATGTTTGTAATTTTTATTCCTTTAGGTGGGAACAAGTATTGACTTTGTGATAATTGGTCTGCCACTATGGTCTTAAGGTCAGTTATGTAAACCGTAAATGAAAGGGAATCCTGTTAATTGCGTTGCGTCTTCAGCACACAATTCCGTGCATCCTTTTCTTTGAGCGCTTTCTGGAATATTTCGCCATTGCTGGAATTCTTCACTGAAGTGCACAATGTTGCGAAGCGATCAATTTATTTGTCTATTTGTTTACTTTTTCTGCCATCGGTGTGACAACTTCACTACATGGCGTTTATGGTCTATAAGATAAGCAACCCTTTCGACATTGGATTATATCCGACTTGGTTTACTTCTATCTACATTGCCGAATCACCATAATGATGCCTCTGTCATCATGCAAAAGCGATAAACGATGAACTTCAATGGCTAATAGCAATAACACAAACAGGTGTGGTATCAATCGCTTAGAATATTACATGGTTTTCCAAGACCATATCGTACACTATTGGGTCACTATACTGTAAAGTTAGTCCACATTGTTTCTACGTTATTCGCGCCATTGGCCCTTCACGATTCTTGAACATTTTTGGGGCCACATCCATTTCTTTGAAAGCAAACAAAAGTGATCTCCCATAACGACTGGGCTCTTCAAACATCGCTAAAGGTCATTGCTCGATGCTTGTGTCTGAGTTTACGCAAATTTGGTGTCAGGAGTTTGGAATAAAGTGAAAATGAAATGGTTCTACGTTATACGGCCCTTGGTCACGTTCCACAGAAATGCCAACTAATAAGAAAAAAAGTTTAATTTCTTTAACTTTCTTTAGCAGCTTGGCTTACCACACGTGTGTAATAATATAAAAGGGTGGAGGCGCTACTCATGCAGAAATTGTAGTGGTGGTTAAGAAAACGTATCGGCGATGCGACAAATCCTACAGCTGCCTAAAAGATTCATTTGTAAAACCTTTCGCACCTGTTGGTATGGCAGCTCGAGTAGCCCTAATCCTAGGCAAAGTCACAAAGCTTCAATTAGAAGTTAAAGGTTCGCTGTTCACGCTATTGCCGCTCTATTGGCCTCGGCAGGCCAGTTGAGTGGCAATTTTGCGTGAACACGCGGGTTTCTTTCACGCTCAGAAAAACATCTTTATATAGCACGTGTTGAGCAACACAAAGCTGTATAGAGAGTTTTTCAGGGTATTCTGCAATTTTCCCATTGACACTTTTCATCTAATTGTAATTTTTGAGAAGTTGATTAATTGATCAAAAGTTCAAACTGTATCGGTAACTATTACCTTTACAATACACGTATGCAGGCATTCCGGGGATTATAAGTGTGTTTCACGAACGGTGCCGAATTAAACTACCGTTATCACTGGCATCGAATTTGAGAAAAAAAAAATGAGGGTATCCTATCGCCTATGTGCATGCGAAGTTTATTGCAGGTGGACAAATTACATTTTTTCAAGGGTTTGAAAGGATTATACACCCTTTGTCCTCACTGTTCCATAGTGTCCTAAGAAAACTGGGTACACATCCGGTGAAAATTGGAGGAACATTAGCGGGGATTGTCACCAAAAATTGACGTCGCTGGCGCAATTATGATCGTTGCAAATAATTACTGAACGCTCAGGATGCAGCTATATTGATGAGTTATCCTAGGCGTCGGCAGTGCACTTGATCATATAAGCGAGTCACCTTAAATGATTGTGTAAATAGGAAAAAAATAAGGGTGATTTTCAGGTGAAATTCAGAGAATCCATGCCAGTAATGACGTAAATTTATGGCTAATGCAACATTATGTCTTACGTACACAAAGCGTTTGGGTGAAGTACGCTTTCTGCTATAAGTTACATGAGCATGCGCTCAGAAACGATACATCTTATTACGTGGCCAATGTTGCAAATGACCCGCCGTGGTTGCTCAGTGGCTATGGTCTTAGGCTGCTGAGCACGAGGTCGCGGGATCGAATCCCGGCCACGGCGGCCGCATTTCGATGGAGGCGAAATGCGAAAACACCCGTGTACTTAGATTTAGGTGCACGTTAAAGAACCCCAGGTGGTCGAAATTTCCGGAGTCCTCCACTACGGCGTGCCTCATAATCAGAAAGTGGTTTTGGCACGTAAAACCCCATAATTTAATTTTAATTTTAATGTTGCAAATGAGTGAGGCTTATATGCTGGCAATGTTCTAATGTTTGGGGTCTTGCAAAGGCAAGTGATATTTTTTAGTGCGAAAGCTTCAAAGAAACAGCTTTGCTGGAAATGCTTTGCTTTGTACTGCGATTCTGCAAGGTCGCATAATTCTGGTGTCTTTTGTCCTATAGCTTCTAAGAAATATAGGTCCTACGCACCATATATTGGCAGTTATAGTAGCAGCAAGCTGCTACATTGTAAACTTCAGCTCTGGATAATATCATAAAATGTACGAAGAGATAAGAAACGTTGCAGTATATTTCCATATCCTTGGGCTTCATTAGTTGTCGTGGCGCGAACCAGTCTGAAATTGCGCTTTGCAAATCATACGATTCAGCCTTCGAACGCATTGCTACTTCTCTTGTTGACAATTTCATATCGTATCCGATCTTAGAAAACCAAAATAAAGTAAAATTTTCCGCCAAGCTTTCTTTTATTTCTTACTCTTCTAGGAAAAGCCGCCACAAATATACGGGCTCCGTCTCATTTGTTATTGTATGTGACTTGGAATTTTGCAGTTCCACAGAAGCACAATTACAACCCCTTTGGTACGTGTTACCGCACTGATGCTGGCCCGCAGTATAGAAAGCTAGCATCGTAGCTCTCTCTCTCTCTTTCTATATATATATATATATACATGTATACATATATACAATCATTTGTGTGTGTGTGTGTGTGCATTTATGTTCACCCTCGTTTGCAATCGCACGGCCCTTCTATTCAATTTCCCCTGCAATCTATTCCTTCCCTATGTGAAAAAATAGTAGTTGTTTTGAAGCGTACGCCTGGGCCGACATTTAGCAGTGTGTAAGCCTTTTTGATTAGAATGGCGGATAGTACCGAATGAAACGCCTGTGGCGTGAAAGAAACTCCAGAAAATGTTCTTGTTCTGCTGGTCATTCCTCGAAAATGAAAGGCTTACCCTCCGCAGTGCCATAAACCTGTTAGGCTGAATGCTTTTCTCGTTCTGTGGCCATGGTCTCGCATGCCATGTCTTCAGAAGACCGCAAAAGCACTGAGCAAAAACTTAAAAGCAACTGGTCTTAAAGCAACTGGTCTTAAAAGCAATTTGGCGCTTGTCCTGTGTCGTTCTCCCCTCTTGTGTTCGTCTTAGTTGGCGCTGTTGCTTCCTAATTCAAGTATGCACCATCTAGCCCAAATGAATGTTCTCCTGAACTATGGTCTAAGCGAGCACGCGTGAAACACGGCTGAGAATTTTTTTCGAAACGAAGCTTTGCGAAACGTTCGGGACTTTTCCCACCGTGGCTTCTGGGTGCTTCTGCTGCTGCTGTGTCACCGAAAAGCTCACACCTAAAAATAAATGATTCAATTACATGCTCAATGGCAGGACAGAACCTCAGTCTCCGAGCACAGAAGCCCGGTGCTCTAAACAATAGGCCACAACCGCGTGAATATTTCTGTCGCGCCAGCGCCAGCTATAGCTCTTTGAGATTATCGCCGCGTACGTCACAAGGCGTAGCACGGTTGCGCGAGAGCGCATGCGCCAGTTTTCCCTGCGCCAGTTTTCCCTGCGCCAAAGACGCAGTACTCAAATTGGCACGTTTATAGCCTTTGAGAAACCGCTTCACATAAGCGTCGCTTCTACATACCTTCCAGATACGAGTGCTGAATCTGAACAATCTTTGTTATATTGGCATCACTCATTGCGCGTCAACTCAAATTTCCTGCCTCTTAATTTTCTTTCCTCTAATTTCCCCTTCCTTCCATGCAGCATACCCAACCGTGCTTTGTCCATGCTGTGTCCATCCATGCTTTTCATTTATTCCTCTCTCTCTCTCTCTCTGCTTTCTTACTTGCAATCTTAGCTCTTCTATGAGTGCAAGTCGCAAAAAAAGATTTTTTCTTGTGTTCTTACGGTTTTGCACAGGGAGACACCACTATGGCATTTCAGGGCAACGACCCGCTAACGATGCCTAATGGGCGTCTACGCGTGCATGGTCGCCAGTTTCTGCCGCCCTTCTGCGCACAGTCGTCGCATATCGTGCTCCAAGTTAACGAGTTTTGTGGCGAAACTTTTGTGCTCCTCACTCTCGCCATCGAGGTAATTGTGGTTTGAACTTTACCGCAACATTTACAAGCGCCCCTTTACCGCGTGGTCCTAATTCCTCGCCAGAATGCACTGCGATCACTGTCTTCCCTCGTCAGACTATCACAACACCAACATGAATAGGTGATGCTTTACCCCGTCTATGCTCACTCAACGTCACGATTCTGTCTGAGAACTTGTGCTTTTTTGTTGCCTTTCACGTCATATACAAAGAGCAGCCTGAGTAGATTATTTTGACATGCAGAGTACAAGACAAGTACGCAGACTAGAACACGTAACAGGCAATTATGTAGCCTAAATGTAATTCGCGCTTGGAAAGAACGCGTTATTGCACGCGCCGACACACGCAGGCACGCACGCGCGCACACACTTCCAAACGCATCCACGGTCATTGTGCAAAATAGAGCGCTTTTCAAGCGATATAATATATTTATTTGACAATAGGCATATTTCGTGTTATGCAACTACAATGTCAGCTTCACAAAAACATCTTAAGCTTTCTTGCCTAAGATGTTGGGAAATTAATCTTCATAATTGTCTAATTAGGCAAAATATAAAAATAGCATGACACACTACATACAAAAGGGAGCAACATGCATTTGGTCGCGTCGTTTTAGAGTGCATCGACATATCTTTAAACTCCGGCTAAGTTTAGCTGAAACGCGCTCCTTCTATATATATATCTATCTATCTATCTATCTATCTATATATATATATATATATATATATATATATATATATATATATATATATACGAGTATATATATATTTAAAGGCGGCAAACTTGCAGCATTCAATTGTATTTCTCTGTATTCCTCACAGTAGCATTCCAGGCAACATATACGGAAAGTTTTGTACGTGCGGCGCAAACTGAGAATGGTACTTATCTAATACCTTTCTCACATAGCGATGCGTTCAACACTGTACGTCACCTGTCCATGCGCTTGTCGAGAGATCGTTGGTCTTGTTGGTCTTTAAAGCGGTGGTCGAAACTCCGTTCTGCTTCAGATAGACCCAAAAATGCCGTTAGATACTCCAGTAAGGGTCACACGTTCAATGAAAACAGTAACACAAAGATTAAGTCTAGGCACAGCATGCATGAATATGCATGCTGTGCCTATGTTCATGCATATAATGGCATGAACCAATAGAGCGGTGTGGTCTTTCTCAGAATCATAAAAAGATATTGATCACCTCTTGTTGCACGATACATATGTTCCTACATAGTATCTCTTGTGCCATGGAGGCATATACCCTTTCTGAAGGATAGGCCGAGAACGAAGACACATACAGTGACACACACCGTATGTTTAACTCAAAGAAAATGAAGTAAATGAAATAATTTTTTGAATGTAATGTGCTACTTCAATAACAAATCAGTGTGGTTTAGAGATACTTCTAAGCCGAACTTATTTATTTATTTATTTATTTGTTTGTTTGTTTGTTTATTTATTTATTTATTAGACGTACACTGGTAGTACAGTGGCTATGTCACTGTGTTGGTGAGTTTGAGCCTATGGGTTCAACCCACACACGGCGGCCACATTCTGATGGAAGCGGAATGCAAAAAGCGCTGATCTCACATGCATTGGGTGCACATTGAAGTATCCCGGTTGGACGAAATTAATGCGAGAGTCCGCCAGTGCCTCATAAATGGATCGTCGTTTCGGTACGCGAACCTGTGGAATAATTGTCGTTTTATTACGCATAACAGAATTAAGCTTACTCGCAGAACTTGCTTCGGTAAACATACAGAAGTTACACAAAAATGTGAGCTGCTACTAGTATTCGACGCACATATATACTTGGTAATATATGTTCAGAAATATATCCATCCGCCCAGATACGGACCGACCGAGCCGCAGAGAGCCGCAGCGACCACGCCAAACCCTAGAAGGTTGTCTAAGATAGCTTCGCTTCAATAAAAGTATGAATGCAGTTGTTGTGGAGTATGAAATTTGAGAGATACGAAATGTGTCTGTCGGAGACAGTTTTGGGTAATACGAAAATTGCCTTGGGCAAGCTTTGAACAATGAAGATTTAGTGGATGAGCAATGAAAATGAGCAATGAAATATACCAGCCGCTATACTGACCTCGCTTTAACGCGAATCTGTTGTTTGCATTGTAAATCAATGTCCCTCAGTGGCGTCAGCATTTTCAAGAACTAGCAGCGTCTTCTGTCTTTCTTTTTTCTTTTTTGAATTGCGCTGCGCATCTGCTACGTTATTCGTTTCACCTCGGCATGTCACGAAAAGAGGGCATTATCGATTTATGCCCCGCCGTTGTAACGCTTAGCGTAGCATGCACGACGACGAGCTATTTATCACTGCGGCGCTAGTGTATCACTACGGCTCGACCTGCACATGCTGCAATTGACAGATGTTGACGAGTCGACGGGCGGACAAGAATAAGTTTCTCCCTTGCACCGTAAGCCAAAATAAGGCGTCTGCTGTTTCACAAAGTGCGATCAGAGTCGCCCAGTCGTTGGGAGAAGCTAACTTCGCGTGGAAGCCTCAATTTGCTTCTTCTTTTTTTTTTCTTCTGGCTCATGTGGTCTGCGCCATTCACTGCGATTAATCGTACCCTTCAAACTCGCGTACACTGCAGTGCACGCGAGTTTGAAGGGTGCGAGCTAAGCACTCTCTGTGAGATAAAATGTCGACATCATATAGTTGGATCTTTCTCACGCAATTACTTGCACTTAATATCAACCTCGTCTTTGCAACTTTTGTGAAAGGTAGTAGAGAGAGAGAGAGAGAGAAAAATGATAAAAGAAAGGCAGGGAGGTTAACCAGGGCTGAGCCCGGTTGGCTACCCTACACTGGGGAAAGGGAAAGGGGGACGGAAAGATGAAAAGAAGAGAAAGTACACTGGAGATATCAGTCGGTCACTCAGTCCGAATCACAGGCGCTCACTCAATCCGGTCGCTTTCAAGTATCGCAGCAGCGCTTTTGTGGCCTTTTGTAGCTGCGATATGCGAGGCCATGGTCCCAAGATCTTCTTAAAGGTGAACGGCTTCCCATCTAGCTGATTGAGAGCTGTGCAGAGGTCTTGCCTTTCGTTTTCATAAGATGGGCAGTAGCACAGTAGGTGTTCTATGGATTCCTCGACACCGCAGGCATTGCACTCGGCGCTATCAGCCATTCCAATCAGAAATGCATAAGCATTTGTGAATGCGACTCCCAAACGTAAGCGGCACAGCACTGTTTCCTCATTTCGCGGAAGGTAGTAAGTTCCGCATGTACAGTATGAAAGCTATGCTTCTCAGAAATAGCGGGCTAATTTTATCAAGCCATTCGCAGGGTTCAAGGACAGACCCAAACGTATAACTCATGAAAGAGAGAGAGAGAGAGAGAGAGAGAGAGAGAGAGAGAGAGAGAGAAGACAGGAAAGGTAGGGAGGTTAACCAGACGCGCGTTCGGTTTGCTACACTGCACTGGGGAAAGGGGGTATGGGGATGAAGAGAGAAATACGCATGATATACTAAATAAAATGCGGTCCTTGTCAAGTTCACTTATTCCTTTATTTATCCCACGTGCCATTCGGCTCTGGAACAACCTCCCCGACAACACAGTTGCGGAAATTGACCGTGAAAAATTCAAGCACTCACTGAACTCGCTTAACCGTTGTTAACCGTTAATGTCACACTCAGCGTTCTGTGTTACTTTTTCTCCCTTGTTCTTGCAATGGCATACGTTTGTTACAAACTTATATAGTTGCTTTTTATCGTACTCATATGCAGCTTTATGTAGCTAATATGTTTCTCTGACTTTTAGGCTGTGCACTTCGCTGCTGTTTTCTTTTATTATTGTTGTTATTAGATTGTATGTACTTGATTGTATGCCCCCCCCTCCCCTACTCAATCCCCATGTAGGGGCCTTGTAAGGTATTTTACAAATAAATAAATGAATGAATGAATAAATAAATAAATAAACAAATAAATAAATAAATAAATAAATAAATAAATAAATAAATAAATAAATAAATAAATTACTTCCATTGGAACGCGATACTTAAAGGCGCCATAACTTGGGAATGTAAACTTTTTGATGGTTACAAAGCTACCCGTGCGACTAGGTGAGCCGCTGGTTTTTTTTGTGTGCGCTGTTGCAGTCGTGAACTGAAAGTACATATTCTTTTTACATACGACTGCGCTCCCTTTTAGTTTTTCGCATCGCAAAAACGTTCTGCTCAAGCAAGAGGAGGTGCAGGAGAAGGATGAGGAGGTGGAAGAAGAAAAAGATGGTTCAACCTACCGGCGGATCTGGCCTTGCAGAGGCATGCCTGCTATTTCTCCGTCCGAGTGTCTCATTTTACCACGTGGGGATAAACATGCCGATGTCAGTATAGTGCGACTGTAACAATGTGTAGGTTACTTTCTCACTTAACCGAAACTGCTTTAGGCATCAACATGGACTTAAAAGACTCGAGAACGAGTTGGTATTCCGACATCATTTACGTGTTATTCTCGACACGGCTCCTCTGCTTGATGTTACTTCGTGAAAGTGCCGAAGATTTGCTTATTTTACTTAAAAGCAACTGTAGGAATGTCTATATGAGAGCCTACCAAGAGTTAGTTTGTCGTCGTTTGAGGTGGACCGAAGAAAAATCCGAGAAGGAAGCAAGCGAGCGCAGGCCAATGGCATTTCCTTTTATTTGTCCTCCCTTGCAAGCAGCTTTACGTTTCTCCGCCCCGCCATTTATTGCTTGCGCTCTGCTGAAGCTCACGTACAGTTGGACACATCATTGGCGCACGTGACTTCCTAAAGCGGCGCTTCCTCGCTTTTCCGACGGCCGCCAAATGGCCACATTGGAAGCTCCCGAAGAAACTACGAGACTTGCAATGGAACTTTCTGCACCGTACTGCAAAGAAAGGCCATGCCAGAAAAAAAAAAAAAAATAGACGGAATTTGAAAAAAGAATCCACCAACCCGTGATGCAGTCAGCATCTTTCCGCTCAACTGTAAACATAATCTACAAAACAAGAAAGAAAAAGAAGGCAGTGAAAAGTAGATAAAGGAAGAAAGAGAAAGGAGATAGAAGCCGATGGCCTTTGGCGTTCACATCTGTAGTTGCCATGTGGATCACGTTAGACGACATCACGTAGGCGAAGTCGAAATCGTCTTTCGGCTATCCGAATGCAATGGAAATACGAAATAGAGTGCGTTCGGTAACAAACGCCGCCGGTGATGATTGTGCACATTCCACCACGGTGCATTCGACCATTTGTGTCAAGCTGTAAGCGTAGGAACACGGAGAAAGGGTTCCTCTCTAATTTTTCAATGCTACAGCGCACAGACACGGCTTGAACCATTTTCGATATGTGTTTGTCATCATAAAAAGAAAACTAGTTTACGGCTTACCGGAGTGTGTTTTGGTGCAGCCGTAGTCATTCCATCAGGATCGCAAAATGAATCTCATCTCATTGTCACCGCGCAGTACCAGCGGACTGCTTGTGTGAGGCGTAGAGGACTCTGGCAAACATGGTAATGCCTTCACTCGACTGTACAAGGATCGAATTAAGTGTCCTTGCCAAGAGCACTCAATTGAAAAGCAGCAGCGCAACTATATCGAAGCAGTAAATACGCTGTGATGACGCTCATATGCGATTTCGGTACAAAGCATGCGCAAAATTTACTCCTAATATCAGCATGATTTACAAGCGACCATATGGAAGGGCGTTTCTAGAGCAATCCATCATTCCATGTGAAATCCGAAAAGCGCTGCTAGAAACGTAGTGGCGGCACTCAAATAGTGGTGATGTCTTTCGTTTGTCGGAGCCGCGGAGGGTCGAGTGCGAGGCTAGCTTGTGGCTACAACTCTCGAGGTGTCGTTGGAGCTCAACAATTCAGTTCGGTTTGCCAGCTACGTATGATGCAGTTGGTTCCTCACTAAAATGACGCAACCGACTATAGGGTACCTATCATTATTCAGGTTTTATGAGGGCTCAAAAGAAATATTGGGGGAAAATAAATAGAAATGAAAAGAGTAACCAAAACATTGCGAAATTAAAAAAAAAGGTAAGTGATACATATTTCATGTGAAGGATAATTAAATATTGCAGTAAATAAGAATGAGAAAAGTACGACAGAAAATGGCATGCAATTCTCGTCTCGCCGAGGAAATTGCTGATTTCGCCACAAACTTTCCTAAGGCTAAATCCAGATGCGGGAACATGTGACGGTGGTCAATATTGTTCTTCCTCTTGTAGAGATGATGCGTGTGTACCTTTGCCATCGAACCAGGAAATACAAATGTGAAAATAATCACTCTACAGAAAATATTCAAAATCGCAGCCTGTCGTTGATAAATGTGTATGGGCTCGAAATGCCATTCGCCCTATTTTAGCCGACAACAGGCCGTAGCATTCGCGAACATCACGCAGTTAATGCAGAAATCTGCTAGTTAAGCACGGGGAAAAGAATGGCCCTGTCGCCCGTTCGTATGGCATTGTTCATGGTGATCATACAGGTAACCAAAGAAGCACGTTATATAGTGAAGTATGCAATGGAGACTACAGCTCAAGTACACACGGAGTAAAAAGGCAGGCACAACGAGCGACTCCTGTGTTTACGGGCTCTCATGCATTTCCTATCGTCATGCTTTCTTCCCATGCATTTGCAATGCAATAAACGTGAATGATACGCCATCGCAAGAAAGTGCCTTGCCCGTACACTGCGCACCTGTACGGAACGGACACTTCGCACAAAGTGGAGTTCTATCCTCTACGGACCACGGCCGAAGCATGGCCTCCGCCGGGGCCGTCTAAATTTGTTTTACTTGCTCAATCTGTTTTTGAGCCACGAATCCTTTTTGCTTTCAGCCTGGAGCACTTGTTGTTGTCAGAAGCCGAACCGCGCATCGAACGACTCGGAAATTCGCTTGCATTCGTCAATAAGCTCGCACGGGTGTGAGTTCCCGACGTCGTCCTCGTCTCGATTTGCGCTAGGCGCTTATTAAATCTGAAGTCTGAACGTCATGAGACTCGTTGAGGTTGACAACACTGCGTAAATATAATAATCCCGTGCCCATGTGGGCTGTATATCAAGAAGCTGCTTGAGGTAATGATATGGTTATCACGCTACATTCATTTTGTTCCTTGCGGCATTAAAGCGGTACGGCGTCAAGAAACAATATATATATATATATATATATATATATATATATATATATATATATATATATATATATATATTCGCACACTGCAGAAAGTCGTGGCCTGTTTTGACCCAACAGGGTTATAAGAACCGTAACCTATAGGAATAATTTATCGCCTCATATGTAGTCCTTTGAGTATGCATATGTGTCAGTCATAAAATGTTTCGATGCATAGCATTTCTTTTTACTTCAGTCCGTTATCGCGTTATTGTCTCCCTATCCACATTCCTTTATTTGAGAATTATGTTAAGGCACATGTTATTTTGTACCTTATTGTTATTATCTATGTCGAGTTCTAAGTAGTCTGTCCTATTTCTTAAGACGCATTTGGCTGACAAGCATCACAGCTTGTTGTTTATCTCGAGATCTCGGGCATAAAGGCGACGAGAAACACGAGAAATAGTATAGGAGTCACTTAGTCGCTTGTCGACGCAAGAGTGGGAAGAGCGACAACGAGTGCACAGGTATACCTGCACTGCTCGAGCTACGGCATGCAACGCGATGGAATTCAGAAATGTATTCTTGAGACGATAGCGCGACGAAGATAGCATTGCGAGAAGTATGCGCGGAGCGCCTAGTGTTTCGCAGTGCGCGTTCTCAATATTCTCGTCGTCTAGACTTGATGCCGTAAGTTTGCCGTCGGCGTTAGAGTATTTACGATTGCAGTATTCTAGGTTTGAGAAGTATAACCCAACTTAAATCGATGTTACGGATTCGTTCCACTGTTTTAGCAGCGTCGCGGTCGTCTGACCCCCTTTGCCAGATGTTGGAGTCCCACGCTTGGCCAGCATCGCTAACGACGAAGGCCCTCAAATTGCAAAAAAAGAAAGAAAAACAAAAATTTGCTACGCTGTCCGTCTACAAAAAGTTCGGTGGAGGCACTTAAGACTGCGTGCGTCGAGAATGCGAAAGCATTGTAGTCGCTTTGGGGAAATGTTTTCGCTTAGGCATTCATCCGTATGTCGTCGTTAAAGTTGTAACCTTGCACGGCATTTCTTTTTGTATTCCCTTGCTTCGTCTTTTGCGGCGTGCTTCCGTGGGCACCTACGTTTCACAGATACCACTGAAGTAGACGCCTTGGAGCGCATCCCAATAGACTAAGCACCGATAAAACCCGAAGAGTAAGTGACGTTCGCGAGGCAGCGATCTCAATTATGCAATGACGCACCCACTAGGCACAACTTGAGTCAGCGTCACCATGGTGCCACCGTGGCGTCGAGCGAGCATGCTCGTCTCGCACACTGAAGGCCCGGGCTCGATTCACATCCAGACCGAAATGTACCGAGTTTTTTTTTCAATTCCTTTAATTAACTTTGTTTACAGAAAGCAGCCTGACAAATTTTAAGTCAATCTGAACATTTCTGACTTGTTTTTACTCGTCGCGCCATCGGCTATTTTTGGTACCATCTTTCGGTCACGCCGTCGACGACAACGGCGGATTTTCGGGTAATGGGGCATATATTGCATTAAAATTCCGAGTAAAGGTTTTGAAGCCCAATGTGGCGAAACTGTAATAATAAAGCATTATCTTCACATTCGTAAGAAGTCAACAAGAAAACGAAAACAGTTCTATTAAGGTGGCGATGAATTCCTGGGGCGCTCTAACGTAAAACTATTCCAAACTTTTCTATTCCAATTCTGCTATCAGCCCTTCACGATTGGTCAAAAACTTTTTTCGACCACCCCCACTACACCTGCCTGTCACGCGGCGTCACGAAAACCGCCATACCTCCCCATCTGATATGACGTGTACACACCGATTATGCATGATTTGACAGAAAAAAAGAAAAACAGTTATTTCTGATTCGACCCCTTTTCGCCATTAGCTCTCGGCTATTGGTAAAACGTTTTCGGGCTGCACCCACTTCACCTGCCTGTCACGGACGTCAAAAAACCGCAAGCACTCACCGCGTCAACGTGACGTGTACGCGATATAGATGCATTAATATGCTGAACGAAACTGAATTTTCTTCGGAATAGCCGCAGGCTGCCCCGTTCTGAAAGGAATAGAATGTGGCTGCCGCCGATCGCTCAGACGCTGTCTACTCGCACCTGCCGGAGAGCATGGGTGTATTTGCGTATAATAAAACTTCTTGCGTGGCCGTGTAACGTTTTCGAGCACTCTCGGCACGTTTATACCCTCATTCTGCCAACTCTTCTTTGCTAAGGGTCTGTATTAGCGTCATTCTTGAGCTTCCGTAGCATGCCGCCGCGATTTTCGACCAGCCACCGTATGCTAAGTAAGGGAAAGCCGACCAATCGTAGACGCCGGCACCACCCTCTTCCTGTGGTTATCGACTTTCAGTGCAGTGGCTCGGCCCCATCGAATCCCTTTCCACTTGAGCGTTCTCCTCGCCTCTTGTCAGCCAATTAGATACGACAAGCCGCTCAATGTAGGCAATGTTATTCGTTTTTAAAGCAAACAAAAGTGACCTCCTATGAACGAGGAGAGCATTTGATTGGTCTGTTCAGACAACCCTGCGGGTGACCGCCTGGTGCTTGCGTTGGTGGTTACGCAAATTTGACGTCAGGAGATTGGAATAGAAACATATTGGAATAGTTTTACGTTATAGGGCCCCTGATTGATTTCTGATATGAAATTAGCAGAAACGACTCTGAAAGGAAGCACTTAGAAGAGCTTAAAGTAAAGATACCGCTAACAGCACTATTCGTTGCA
The DNA here is from genome assembly GCF_038994185.2 of Dermacentor albipictus. Taxonomy (NCBI): domain Eukaryota; kingdom Metazoa; phylum Arthropoda; class Arachnida; order Ixodida; family Ixodidae; genus Dermacentor; species Dermacentor albipictus. Next base: position 70,655,042 of record NC_091823.1, on the reverse strand, counting down.
TTCCTTCCGATGCTGAACTGTTTAAGCTAGAGATCTTAGGAGTAGCGTTTAGGCTTCGGCAGTGACGTAGTCAGATGTTACTGTCTCATGCTATCGAAACAGGGAGTGAGGCATTCAATTTCGAGAACTTGCGCACGTGCTCGAATGTTTATTGCACCTTCTCGAACGTAAGACTCTATCAAATGTTGTGTCGTATGTAACAGAAGCAGTCGTTCTTCCTGAATTATATCACACAGTGGTCGGCGCCAATGGGGACCAAAATAAGGTTACGAGGACGTATAGCGCAAACTAGCAACAACAGAACGGAAAGACAGAGGGTCGAGCGTCAACTTCCAACCAAAATTTATTGGGTTTGTCCCTGGCTTCGTCGTCCTACTGCTTCCAGATCTAGATATACGCTCTTGTAACATAACGTGTATACTGCCAACCTGCCCAATCTACCATCCTTCTAAATGAGGTGGGGACGTTACCCAGAGGCACGTCGCTGACTCTAGATAACCAGCACACGTCCTGTGTGCAGGACATATGGACACCAAAGGCTGTTCAGAAGACAACGAGGTGCATTCATTGATATTGATGTGATTTCAGCCGTGTCTATCTAATTTAAGAGCCCGTGCTTGAAGCACTCGTTGGCTGCACGGGTTCTTCTTCGCACTCCAAGTTTAATGTCTTTGTTTGCCACAAAATGACACGTTCTTTTGAATGTGCGTTCGCACGTCTCGCATTTAAGCCGAGAACGCTTTCACAAAAAAGAAGAAGAAAGAAATGAAGGAGGTAACCAACTGTGTCTTCCTGAAAACGAATTGGCAAAGTTCCACCCCCGAAATTAAGTAAACGGAGGAAAAAGCAAATATATTTGCGCGCACACTCCTGATTGAATTCTCTCAGCGACAGAAAAAAGAAAGAAGAAAGCCGCGAGAACGGATGCAACGAAATGAATTAGATACGACAGAAAACTAGATCAGACACTCTGTGCAGGAATATTTTAAGAACTGATCGCTACTACATGCAGTTGAGGAAATGGAAAAGACAGAGAAGGAGCAGCTTTCCGCCTACTAGAACGCTTTTCTTTGGAGCGCATTTTCGGTGCCAATCCGCTCCAGATTGCTCTTATCCCTGAGCAAAGTGCGCTTTGTATTGCGTGGTCAGACCACTTCTTTCTGATTACACCCCATGTTAGGAGCTCCACTTATAACAATTAGGCCTGTATTGAATCTTGCAACTGTTGTCTGCATGAGCCAGTAGTTTTCGCTATGAAATTAGTGTGTTACTAGAGGCTACAGCAAAAGGTACAGGACGAGGGCTGTTCAACCAGATTGCTAACAACAGAAGGAAGGCGACCGCTATGTACCACACATCACGTTGCATATTGTGATACAGCACTATCAAAACATTTCACAATTTTTTAGCGCACGTAGATTCCTATGTCCTTTAAGATTTCATCACCTTACTAGCACTCCTATTTAAATATCCTTGGTGTGGATGCCCAAAGGCAAAACCAGGCGACATGCATTTATCGCTCCTTATTTACTTATTAGTGACAACCTTGTAGCTGCGAATTTGCGCCGTAAATTTTAGACTACACTTTAATTATTCCAGCACTTCTCTGATGCCACTCGTTGTTTGCCTTGCATCGTTGTAACTGTGTTTTAACATATGACTTAGTTGTCGATACTGCTGAAAAAAAAGCGCTTGCTCTCCAGGGAGCACAAATAACTTACGTATTGCCTAGCGCTTTCCGCAGTTATTGAACAAGCTAATCGATGCAGCTGGCCGGACCCTGACACAAGAGGGGAATTAACTTTTGAAGAACGCAGATGGCGCTACTCTGTGACATCTGTGCTCGTCGACCCGTCTATGCAGTTCTGCCTGCGGGGGGTTTCGATACGCTGCACACTAATGGTCCAGCACGAGAAACCTCACTTCTCCAGTTGGAACTGTGCACTTTACGTGCAGCTCGGGCACACGACAGGTAACGCTCCGCAAAGGATTGTGTTCACTTGGGCTGGTTGAAAGCTTTACAGCGAAGCTGTTAGCTTCTAGTTGGTCGAAATTTTCGGGTCCCCTTGCGTGGTGCTCGCACAAAAATGTGGACCGATCCCGGTGAAATTGCAAAGAAGCGGAAAGACCACAGTGTGCTGCTTCTCCGAGAGGCATCACATGACGTCACCAGGTGACGTAATCACTTGACGAAGGCGCCATCACGTGACGTCAAGTTTGACGTGATGACGTCATCAGATTACGTCATCAGACGATATAGTCCCGTGGCGATGCCGTCATTCCCGCATATACGAATTGCAATCCGAAGCTATAGCATGTCAGCAGCGTGTGTGAAGTCGTACTTTACGAATTTTCTGACGCAATCGATATTGAAAAATTGAATTAGTTCAATAAGGCACTTGCGCTGTGCGGAGGGCTTATAGCAATTAGCATGTATGCTACAGTTTCGCACTCGTGCGCGCGCGAAATACGTCGCTTGTGGTGGCGGTTTTTGTCTAACGTCGGCAGCAGCTTCACTATACATTCACTTTCCCATGAAGGAATGGAGGCGGATTTTTATTTTTTTTTTACAATAAGCGCCGCAAGGACGAACAAAGGTAAATCAGATTTTGTCGATGAAATATGATCCGTAGTTGTCATACTGAGAAGCTGCGCAAATGCGTAGCGTAAGATGCGAGTTCGAGAAATAAAAGCGCCGCTTGAAACACGACGACGGTTACGCCGCGTCTGGCTGTACGGTACCGAGAAAACAAGAAGGAACTGGTCCGGAGACTAACGCGGACAGACGGCGACGACTAGAGCCCATCGACAAAAATAGAAAGTATGAGACGCCAAAGAATATAAATTAGAAACATGAGATTGGGGTTCGGAAAATCTTTCTCGTAGGAAAGCGTGTCGATTCCTTCGCGAGTTTGAAGTGGCGTTTACTTGTGATTTCCAGAAAGAAATTCTAAATGGGAAAAGAAGAGAATGGCTCATCGTTATCCTTTAGCTTTAAGGTGGGCTCCTTTTGTTCAGATTTTGTTCACAGCTAGTTTTGTGCCGTATTTCCGCTAGCAAGCGGTGCAGACAATTGCTCGCGGCCGGAAATAGACCTCCTTTTCTGGGGCAAGAAAGAGGAGGTCCGTGCGCTGAGCGCAGAACGCTCTGCAATGTGCCACGTGAGGTAGAAATAAGATGATAATTTTATGGTGAGACCTAAATAAACATTCAACCTGTTTCCTTCTTTTGTCAGCAACGCTTTGCTATATAAATTCGCATTAACAAGCACATACGCGTCTCTACTTCTAATAATGATTTCTTAATTTGGGGCCATTTTTGTGCAAAGCTGCCACAAATAAGCATGCCGGCATCGTGTTGGCAGCCCTTTATACTTCGTGCAAAGTCGTCATCACTGGAGCTGGTCGCCAAATTATTTGGCAGTATGAATTTTATGAAAGCTCAGAAACAGATTGGAGTTGTAGATGAGGGAGAGAGAGACAAGTCTATCACGGAATGCAGATAATTCTGCCTGATTGTATTTACATGTATACTTACTCTGAAGAGAGAGAGAGAGAAAATAATGCAGAGAAAGGCAGGGAGGTTAACCAGAGTTAGTTCCGGTTGGCTACCCTGCGCAGGGGGTAGGGTTAAGAGGGATAAAAAGAGAAACAGAGTAGAAGGGGAGATAGAAAGGGAGACAAGCACGAACAAAGCGCGTACACTACAGAGCGGTAAGGGGCGGCATTCTTAGTCTGTCGTGAAATTGCGTAGGGAAAATACTCGGGCATCGAAACCACCTAGGAAGAGGAGGAGATGCAATTTAATTAAAAATATAGAACGTTATGTTGCGCGCAGCCGAAACAGAAGTGAGTGTTGATATATATATATATATATATATATATATATATATATATATATATATATATATATATATATATATATATATATATATATATATATGTATATATATATGTATATATATATATATATATATATATATATATATATATATATATAACTTGAGCTTGGCAATTAAGCTGATGTCTTGAAGGAGGAAGAACAGCAAATTTAAATATTGACTTCACTTTGAAGAATAAGTAGCACACATAGGATTGGATTTGAATATATCAGGGAAACATAAGCCTTCTTACATTCACTGAGCAATCGGGATGGATCTCCCGTTGATTTCTTTCTTTTACAGCGAAACTGTATAAGGCTTTAGTATTTTTCGCGTGCGTCGACAAAATGTATCCTCATAAATGGCTCATACCCTTGGAAGCACTCATGCCCCCCTAACCAAGGAAAAATGCAATGGCTCATAGCCCCGTAAGCCAGAGGTTACAAGCCCTCAACAAGGTGAAGCAAACAATGCTTACATTTTTTTCTAATCTCGCATAGAACATACAGAACAGTATGCCGAATACTGTCATCAGAAACGGCCCATACCCACCGGAAGCAATGGCTCATGGCCCCGGAAGCAAGAAAGAAATCGTTTCCGCCTCTGATTAAAAGAAAACTTTGTCAAACGGCGCATACATTTACGGCCATCTTGAACATTCTGACTGAAAATCTCACGTCTTGACCTCAAACTGTGTGATTAATTGGGTTCATGTGTCTTGAAATCCTTGTTAAAGATCGACGGACCAGACAGCGTTGAGAGTTCAGTATCGACTTTTCAAAGTTGTCAACTCGGGCCACATGAGTGTCGATGAAGAGCTACAACCTTTCTAACGACCTGACAGAAGTGCCTGCAACATTTCTGGCATCTGATTGATGCGATCATCCACGAGAATTCAACGGTCATGGCAGTAAAGGAGAAGACAAAATATTGGACATCTTCAAGGTATAGTCACGTGAAATGTGACCTGCAACATGGTACCCGTGGTTGCATGGGCCACAAGATTGCACGCCGGTGCCTACATACAAAAATTGAGGAGTGATTTCACTCTGTGAAGGTGGATCAGCGAAGCTGTAGCACATCACACAGGCACTGGTATTTACCCTTGTACTTGTATAAAAGGGTAAATTATTTATTTTAACATTTGGTAAAGACATTGACAACATCTTTGTAATTACTGTGATATGCACTGATTGGTTCGTTTACAATCTTGCACATATTCTTCGTCAAAGTTGAGTCTATACACGACCGTTGTGGAGTAGTTCAGTGACTTGGAGTAGTGTGGCACTTCAATCCAAACTTTTCTGGCACAAACTGAGTGAACCATTCCTTGTATGATCCTTAAATGTCCACATTGAAGTCTCCAACGAACATCACAGGGGTAGTGTCATAGGGGTAACCCATGCAAAGTTTGTGGTCATAAAGTTTTCTATATCACAGTTGGGTGTGCCTTGAGATATATGCTCAATGGATGTCACAATGCCGTCTTTCCTTTGTGCGCCACAGACATTCATCCCCATAGTCGCTGGCATGGTGCTCTTGCAAGTCAACAGGACATATCTACTGTGAAGAAGAAGACGCGCCTCGCGGCACAGCCGCATTGCCAACGCGCGGCTCGTCTCGGCTCGCGCTGTTGATTGCTGGCGTCCGTTTGGACAGTGCTTCGGGCTGCTTCGCCGTTCCCGGCTGCTGTGCCGTTACATTAGGAGCCGCCAATAAACCTTTTCTCAATTGGTGGAGGTGCTGGGTACTCAAACCCCGTCGCTTGAAACCCTGGAGCTGAGATCACGAACGCTACCACCCGCCATGACCGACAGCTCCTCCCAAACGGCACCGACGCCACAGTCCGTCACCTGCACCGGCGTTCCACGACAACGGGACCCCAAGGTCTTCAGCGGTGCAGACGACGAAGACGTAGAAGACTGGTTTGCGTCGTATGAACGGGTGAGCGCACACAACAAGTGGGATGATCCCGCCAAGTTAACTCACGTCATCTTTTATCTGGCTGGTGTTGCCCAACTGTGGTTTCACAACCACGAAAGTGACGTGCCCACATGGTCAGTCTTCAAGACAACCTTTACGGAAGTGTTCGGCCGACCCGCTGTTCGCAAGCTCCGTGCCGAACAGCGCTTGCGCGCCCGAGCACAGCAGACGGCGGAAACGTTCACAAGCTACATAGAAGACGTCGTGGACCTTTGTAAACGAGTCAACGCCGCAATGCCAGAAGCTGAGCGAATTCGCCATATACTGAAAGGCATCGATGACGGCGCATTCCAGATGCTCCTAGCCAGGAATCCGCGCACTGTGTCTGAAGTTGTCAGCCTGTGCCAAAGTTACGATGAGTTGAGGAAGCAACGCGCTTCGACTCGGCGTCCTTTGGGAAGCGACGACTTGTTGGCGAGCCTTGACAACATGTACGACCCATCCTCATTCTTTCAGCGGGTCAAGGACTTTGTGCGTGAGGAAGTTGCTCGCCAACTTTCTTTAGTCCCCTTCACTCAGGAGCCCACCTCCCGTCTTCCAAACACGCTCCGCACCCTCATTTCCGAAGAGGTCGCCCACGTTGTCCCTTCCGCACCACATCAGCCGCCTGCAGCCGTGAATCTCAACTCCACGCGGGCAGTGCAGCCTGTCGCCACGCCTCTCACCTATGCGCAGCCAGTCCTGCCTGTGGCCGCGCCTCTTACGTACGCCCAGGCAGTACGCAGGCCTCCACCGGCGTCTTTCACGACCCAGTCCCAAGCGCTGCCACCGGAAGCCCATGCTACATCTTGGACCGCACCGCGAGCTAATCCTTGGCGGACACCTGACAACCGACCCATCTGTTATTCTTGCTGCACTCCCGGACACGTCGCCCGATATTGCCGCCGTCGTCCTCAAGCGTTCGGCGACGCCTCGCGGCCCTTCCAGTACGGCAGCCAGCCATTTCGCCAATACGCCGCTCCTTCCCCCCAACCGTATGCTCGTGCTGACATCCCAGAATTTCCTTCGCGTCGCTCGCCATCCCCTCGCCGACGCTCGCTCTCCCCAATGCGTCGGCGACCCGCACCACCTGACCAGGAAAACTGAACGTCGCAGTTCAAGAGGCAAGAACTGCGCCCCATTCGAACTGTCAAAGTCCTCGCGCCTCTCCTGCTAACGTGGTCGAAATTTGTGTAGAAGGTGTTCCTACATTCGCTCTTGTGGATACCGGCGCAGCCGTTTCTGTGATAGCCGCCAAACTGTGCCGTTCGCTGCGCAAGGTGACCACGCCGCTTTCTGGACTGTCGCTTCGTACGGCAAGCGCGCAGCCCGTCACTCCGCACGCAGCCTGTACTGTACGTGTGCTTATTCACGGCATTGTTTACATCGTCGAGTGTATTGTTCTTCCCACCTGCTCGCATGACGTCATCCTCGGATGGGACTTCTTATCCAGTCATAAAGCCGTGATCGACTGCGCACGCGCCGAAGTTGAATTTTCCCCTTGTGACGCACCCTTGGACGAAGATTGCGACCGCCCTTCTAAACTTACCGTGCGCGAGGACACAGATATTCCACCTGGCTCCTTCGCCCTCGTCCCCGTCTTTTGCGATGCCATCGCTGATGCAACGGTCCTCTTCACGCCGTCCGACGTCTTCATGAGCCGTAAATCTCTCCCACTGCCCTTCGCGACGCTTGACATGGCTGGCGGCTGCAGCAATTTCTACTTTTACAATCCCCTCTGTGCGCCTCTTACGTTGCTCGTTGGTGAATGCCTTGGCTTCGTGGAACTCCTCGACTCTTCGTCTTTGGTTGACGTCCCTGGAGACTCTTTTGCCGTCGACCCCGGCCAAGCATCTTCGATGTCCGCGCTTGAAGAAACGTCCAGGGTTGCGTTCTCGCATGCCATCGCCGATACCCTCACACCTGCCGAACGCGCCGACCTTCTTGATCTCCTGCACAACTTTAGAAGTTCATTCGACGTTTCACAACCTCACCTGGGCCGCACGTCGGAAGTGCGGCACTACATTGACACCGGTTCACATCAGCCGTTACGTCAACGACCATATCGCGTCTCTGCCGAAGAGCGTCGTGTCATTACCACCCAAGTCGAAGATATGCTGCGCCGTGATGTTCTTCAACCTTCGCATAGTCCCTGGGCATCTCCTGTCGTTCTCGTTCGCAAGAAGGACGGGTCTATTCGCTTTTGCGTCGACTACCGTCGGTTAAATAAGGTAACGCGCAAAGACGTCTATCCTTTGCCGCGCATCGATGACGCCCTCGACAGTCTTCAGGGCGCAGAATTTTTCTCGTCCCTTGACTTGCGTTCAGGGTACTGGCAGGTCCCCATGGCTGCGGCCGATCGCCAGAAAACCGCGTTCATTACACCTGACGGTTTATATGAATTTAAGGTGATGCCTTTCGGGCTTTGTAACGCCCCTGCCACCTTTGAACGACTCATGGACAACACTCTGCGTGGCCTCAAGTGGTCTATATGTCTGTGTTACCTCGACGATGTCGTGGTTTTCTCGCCTGATTTTCCTACTCACCTGCTCCGCCTTAGACAAGTTTTGACCTGTCTAACGAACGCTGGCCTTCAACTCAACCTCAAGAAGTGCCGCTTCGCCGCGCGAGAGCTCACCATTTTAGGCCACGTTGTGTCCAAACACGGCGTTCTACCCGATCCTGCAAAACTTCGAGCAGTCGCTGAGTTTCCGAAGCCTCAGACCATCAAAGAACTTCGAAGCTTCGTGGGCCTATGCTCATATTTCCGGCGCTTTGTTCGAAATTTCGCATCGATCATGGCGCCATTGACTCAGCTTCTACGCGGTGACGCCGCCCTCTCCTGCTGGTCCCCTGCATGTGACTCCGCCTTTGCTACGCTGCGTCGTCTGCTCATCTCCCCACCTATTCTTCGCCATTTCGACCCGTCAGCTGCAACTGAAGTACATACAGATGCCAGCGGGGTCGGTCTCGGCGCCGTACTCGCCCAACGAAAGGAGGGCTACCCCGAATATGTAGTCGCCTATGCGAGTCGCACACTGACGAAGCCTGAGGCCAATTACAGCGTGACCGAAAAAGAGTGCTTGGCTTTAGTATGGGCACTTGGCAAGTTCCGACCATATCTGTACGGGCGCCCATTCGACTTGGTCACAGATCACCATGCGCTTTGTTGGCTCGCCAACTTGAAAGATCCCACTGGCCGCCTAGCCCGTTGGGCACTACGCATCCAGGAGTACGATATTCGCGTCGTCTACCGCAGTGGACGCACACACTCCGACGCAGATGCCTTGTCTCGTTCACCTTTACCTCCAGACTCGGCCTGCGCAACAACTTCCGCACATTCCGTGTCATCCCTCGACATGGACTCGTTTGCAACCGCACAACGTCGTGACCCGTGGGTCGCTTCTCTTTTCGACTATCTTTCTGGATCGTCGACCATCCCTGTATCCCGAACCCTCCGACGCCAAGCAGTTCATTTTGCCATTCGTGACCAGCTGCTGCACCGACGCAATTACACTCCTGATGGTCGTCGGTGGCTTCTGGTGGTTCCCCGCAGCTTAAGGTCTCAAATATGTGCCGCTTTCCACAACGATCCGCAGTGTGGCCATGCCGGAGTCTTCAAGACGTACGAACGCATTCGCCACCGCTACTACTGGCGCGGCATGTACAATTTTGTACAGAAGTTTGTTCGGTGCTGTCTTGACTGTCAACGCCGCAAATCGCCGCCTTTACGCCCATCTGGTGCCTTGCAGCCGCTCCCATGCCCTGCCACACCCTTCGATCGCGTCGGCATCGACCTATACGGCCCACTTCCTATGACACCAGACGGCAATCGGTGGATCATCGTTGCTATTGATCATTTGACACGCTACGCCGAAACTGCTGCTTTACCAAGTGCTACAGCGCGGGATGTAGCCTCTTTCGTCCTACATCGCTTCGTGCTTCGACACGGCGCACCTCGGGAACTCCTCAGCGATCGCGGTCGCGCCTTCCTCTCCGAAGTCGTCGAAAGATTGCTTTCGGAATGCCATATTATTCATCGGACAAGCACGGCATACCATCCACAGACTAACGGGCTCACAGAGCGATTTAACCGCACACTTGGTGATATGCTCTCTATGTACGTGGCGTCTGATCATGGTAACTGGGACCGCATCCTTCCATTCATCACGTTCGCGTACAACACCGCGATCCAGGCCACTACGGGATTTTCACCTTTCTTCCTCCTGTATGGCCGCGAGCCTACGCATACCATCGACACGCTCCTTCCATACCGTCCTGACGCCTCCGAGTGTCTACCTGTTTCCGACGTCGCCCGACAAGCCGAAGAATGCCGCCAGCTAGCGCGCTCCTTTACGGCAGAGCAACAGCAGCGCCAGAAAGAAAACCGCCTCGACACGCATCCAAGCACGACCTACGCTCCAGGCGTTCTTGTGTGGTTGTCGGTCCCTTTCCAAACGCCGGGGCTTTCCTCGAAACTCGTCCCAAAATTCGAAGGGCCTTACCGAGTCTTGGAGCAAACATCCCCGGTGAATTGTCTCATTGAGCCCCTGTCACCACCTGAAGACTTGCGCCGGCGTGGACGTGACATTGTCCACGTCTCGCGTCTCAAGCCCTACCACGACCCTCTGCCTCCCGATTCTTAAGGCGCCAGGATGGCTCTTTTTGTCCGGGGGGAGATTGTGAAGAAGAAGACGCGCCTCGCGGCACAGCCGCATTGCCAACGCGCGGCTCGTCTCGGCTCGCGCTGTTGATTGCTGGCGTCCGTTTGGACAGTGCTTCGGGCTGCTTCGCCGTTCCCGGCTGCTGTGCCGTTACATTAGGAGCCGCCAATAAACCTTTTCTCACTACTAACATATTGTAGCTACTAACCTTACAGGGCTATGAGCCACTGCATTTTTGTTTGCTTCCGGCGACATTAACCATTGCTTCCGGGAATATGAGCCACGTAGTTCTAGTTTTCGACATGCTGTCCACAATGTTGTATACTAGATTAGGTAGAATGTAAGCACAGTTAGCTTGACTTTGCTGAGTGCTCGTAGCCTCTGCCTTCCGCGGCTATGAGTCATTGCACTTTTCCTTGCTTACGGGGGTATGAGCCGTCGATGAAGGTAGTTTTTGTTGGCGTACACGAAAAATTCACGGAACCCTAGCCATATACAGAATCGTTGTTAGAATTACAGAACTAAACATTCTGATTAGTGCTATAAATACAATTTTTCGTATGTCGGCGCCATTCCTGGGGTGCCTTCAACCACGGGCACTGTGTTACAGGTCATACTGCACGCGACTGCACATTGCTCAAAGCATACCATGAGTTGTGGTGTACCGTGAATTAGATCCAAACTTCTTCCTACGCCTCATCGGCTGTGTTTGAGCACTGCTGTAACAATGCAATGCTTAAAAGCACTGGACAGGAGAAATACGAGGATTTATTAAAATTCATTTGTAGTTTGCAGCTTCGAAGTGGTTTACAGAACAATGGTGCCATCAGTATACTTTAAACGAGGTACCAGTTTATGTAAGGTTCAGGAGAGGTGGAAAACAAAAAAGCTGCCAAGAAGCTAATTTAATAGCTTGTTTGCGGCGATATCTCTTTTCAGGTCACTGGTATTTTATCGACTCTGGTATGGACTTTCCCAGTTGTATTTAGCCATCTAAACTTACTTTTGCGAATAAACAAATATGACCTCCTCGTGTTTTCCAATTTCAATCTCTATCGTACTTTCGCTCTCTCATTTTCTTTTCTAGTCTGTTAACTACTTCTAAAATCTATGTGGAAAATTTGTTAGGCCTCCTTTCTCGCGTGTACTCTTTTTGGTTCACTCTGAGTAAGTTTTTTTTTCGTTTTGCTCTAACAACGAGCCGAATACACGGGGGCGCATTCGTTTTCCTCAATTATAAGTAATTTTTTGTTGCAGTTTAATTTACCTTGCCTATTTAGCGGCTTTCCCCCATGCCAGGTGTATCTTGCACAGAGGGTTCGTGCAGTTTTCTTAGGTCGCTTTCACTGTCATAATCATATCATCACCCGGAGCAACTATTAAAACGCACGTCTATTCTATAGTATGTAGTGTGCCTTGTTAGAAAAAGCGAAGCAACCTTACCCTCGACCAATCGATCGAGATCCGCCAAATCCCTTCAGACATGATGAATGAGCACCAAAAGAGCATTTCTCTAAAACTAATAGACTAGAACCAGCTCCTCTAGGAAGCCTAGCCGTAGCAGTTGCTGCCATCTTCGTCGTCCAAAGTCCGATCCTACAAGGCGCTAGTAACGCACCAAGATTCTTATTGATTGAAGCGGGTGACGCTGCTCGCAGTAAATGATAGGCTTCAGCCAAGATCTCGGACGGCTGTTAATAAAAGATCGCGTTGGAGCAGTTCGGTGACCTCTGCGAAGCACAAGCTGAAAATAAGAAGTGGCTCAAATTGAACGTCTACCCAGGGCCGTTCCCTTTAAAAGAATAATAATCTTACCTCGTAAGGCAAGACGGAATTTCGAAGGGTGTAGGTGACTAACCTCAAGCTTGTAATTTTATAGTACACGTACCGAAATTTCAATCTCTTCGCACTCGTGCACAGCGCACGTTGACCTCTTTGAGATTACACAACACGGTAACTTGTGGATCAAGTGCCTCTGTAACCGGATAAACCTGATAACACGCTTAACCGTGTGTTCCAAGTAATGAGGTACTTAAGCTGGACTTAAGGTACTTAAGCTGAACTTAAGGTACTTAAGTTGTTAAAGTGACAGTCCTGTGGTTCATTGACTCATTCGTCCAAGAATGACAATAACCTCAAAAGATTGCGTCAAGAGGGACACCTATAGCAGTACTTTTCGAGAAAATGCCAGTAAGATACAGTCATGAAGAAAACTTCTGAATGTGCAACGTTCTCGAAGCAACTTCCATGCGGCCAGAAGTGAACACCAATGTATAAAATATGCATAACAGGGCGTCCGCCTTTCGACCTAGTAGTGCTGTCCCTTGCTAAGCCGAATATTGAGGGGTGTTATTCCTTAGGTAGGGACGCCTGCACTGGACTAACCGCTTTGGGAATCGGGTTGCGCTACAAGTAGAGGATAAGAAATTATCCCTCGTGAAGAACAAAGCCTGGAGGGAAGTAAATTTGGGAAGCAAGGACATGCGAAAGAAACCAAATATGATAGTTGCATCGCTTTATACGGAGTTTTTCTCTGAAGAACGTGGACAATTTTTAAAGATTGTCTATGGCAGGAAGCACAATTCTAGTTCTTGAGCTGGTTTACTCGGGGAGGCGGACATTACTCCCACGAAAAATTGAAGTGCTTAGTTGGCAAATAATAAAAACTCACTAAATACATTTTTAATTGCATTATGGCACATACTGCACATTACAAGCTGTAGCCGGTGAGATCGTAAAGTATATCCAGTTGAAAAGAATTCTGTAGGTCACGCCATCTTCCAGATATGCGCCATGAAAGTTTCTGTGGAAATGCACTGTTTTTCCATTTACTTTCTTAACGAAACATCGTTTTACGCATTGATACTCAAAGGTAACTGGACCGCCAATGTATTTTTTCATGAAGTTCAATAATTAATATTTCGAAACTAGTGTAACCTTGAAGATTCGTTCCAAGTGCATACACCTTGCGAACTCCACAGCTAGAATGCGTAATTTGCAAAATGTGCAATATGGCAATTAGTTAGAAACCTAAATAATAATTTTTGGTAATTAGCTGAATGAGCATTCGAATTTCTCGTGCAAGTGTTGTCCACCTCTGCGAGGGGACCAGCTCAATGTCTAGAATTGCGCTATATGCTACAGACGAATTTTAAAAACCATTTTAGTTCTTCTTAGAAACACCTAGTCTAAAAAGAAGTCGGCGCATGTAAAGTAGACTCGTGCGTTCGCGCTCTAGTATATGCACATGCCCATATGCGCTCGCACCAAGACAATGACGCAGCATAGCAACGCCACCATTGTGGGCACTGCTTCGTTACAATGTCCTTGCGATGCGGCAAGTTTTGACAATGAAGTGGAAGAAATCTCATGAAATGGTATCCGAACATGTTATTGCACCAAACTATCACTTTCAGTTTCTCTTTTCTCGAGTTGATATTATATACAAGTGTATGGAGAAGCAAAAAAAGAAATTCATACAAGCATTTCCTTCAGTGCATTTTAAGGAACCTCTCAGACTGCGGCGTGAATGATTCTTTATCAACGTGTTTGAGATTGGTATCATGAATGATGACCAGCAATCGTTCTCTCTAAGCAAACATTACATAGCGAAGAAAGGCCAGCTGAAGCGACCATAAAAACAAATAATATACGATAACAAAATAAAATGCCAATAAATGACGGCACAATGTAACGCGGAGTTCACATAAGGTTCAAATTAGAGCAGTGTACTTAGCACAAGCATTTTTTGAGTAATTGGTGTTACTCCAGCACAGTAAAAGCGCACCCTCTATCAAAGTTAAAGCATGCTTTCTCACGTACGTAGACGGATGTGATAGCTAGCGATCCATATATGTAGGGCTCAAGCATTTCTGTTGATGTCTAAAGGGTGGTAATATGTGCAAACCAGTTGTGTTGTCTATATACATACGCTTGTGTTTGACAAATTAGAATACCGATTACGATTCCGCGTAACTGCATTAGTCCGCACAATACCTCACTGTTTTTTGCTTTCCACCACACAGAAAACAGACCACACACAGGATTATTATAAGTACAAGCAAAAAGCACTGAAGCCACCATTTTTCTCATCTGAACTCTTGTTTCGTCCACCTCCACCTCTGTTTTTTAGGGGCACGAGCATCGAGTGAGACTGCTGTTTCTTGCGCAGCACTTCCGGTTCCGCTCCTGAGACGACCGGGGAGGAAATTCAAAACAAATAAGAAAAAGATAGTATAGAAAAGATAGTAGAAAAGAAAAATATAGTACGGTACAAAATTCATGGGTTTCGTTATAGAAATAATATCATAGCCTAAGTTTAGTTACAAGTTGAGTTATTGAAGTATCTGGAATAATTAGAATTACTTAGAAATCACTGAGCCGACCAGGGCCGAAATTCAAAATAAATGACAAAAAGATACAAAAAATAGCACAGCACAAAATTAATGGGCTTCATTACAGATAGATAAGTTTAATTTAAAGTGTAGTTAATGAAATGCCTTGAATAATTAGAATTAATTAGAAATCACTGATTACCACACAGCACAGCACAAAATCGTAGACTTTAGAGATCCGCCACGGGAGCACAACTTTGGTTAAATTCCTGGAAAGCCGAAAGTAGTAAGGGGAAGTAATGGCACCACTAATGACGCCACACGCATGAAGGTGACTTGATATTCAACGGGCTAATTAGTGGAAAGCAGTTGCCTCCGAGTTCAGTTTGTGCGTTGCGTTCACCCAAAGTTAACCTAAAGAACACCAACGCCGAGGTGGTAGTGCCTCTGAGACACCGAAGTCAAAGATTAGGGTCGCCTACCATCTTTTTTCTTTCTCAGGTTTTCCAACTTCCTTTAATTACTCTCTCAATTATCAAGCCTTTCCCTAGTTGCTAGTCTCGAATGAATATGTAGTGGTCTTAAGTTGCACTATTTTTAATTTGGCAGTGCGTATGATCAACACTTGAGGCATTGCTGTGACTTACCATTTGTGGTTTGCATTAAAAAAAACATAAGCCTTTCGTGAAATGAGCTTTAAAACCGAAGGCAGCGAACCACTTTGTCAAGCATAATTGCAGTGTGCGATCTTCTTTCGTCGATTTGCTCCTATAAGAGCAGGGCGCCAGAAGACTAGAGCAACCCAGAGCGGGATGAACCACTACAGCTTGAGCACTGTCTCATTTTGTGATCGGTGGTAGGTTAAAAAACGCTTACTCTAACGTAAACGCAGTTCCACTCAAATTGTTGGCGATGCGCTTCTTTAGGCACTCACGTAGCGATGCGGCTGTGAGCAGAATATAAAAATTATGTGCTCCTAGCTTCTACACACGTGCTATGTAATTTCGTACGCAATGCTATCGGACGAGCTTTGTCAAAATGGGGGAATGTAACTTGGGACCAACACTCACCTTTGCTATATGTGATCCCTGTGCATGGTAACCTTAGAGTGTCCTAAGGTATACCATTGTTCAGCTCTGATAACCTGTCTCCCCTGAAGTCAATGAAGTTATTGTTGTTTCTTATTTGGTCAAATTGCCGCTGGAGCTAGTGGGCATTGTTTTGTGTTTTTCCCGGCCGTGACGTTGTTCTGCCATGTCCAAGGGCACGGAATGAAATCCCGGCCGCATTTTGAACGGTGCGAAATGCAAAGACGCCAGTGTACCCTGCATTGGGTGCACGTTCAAGAACACCAACGAACACCAACGAAAGTCAAAGTTAATCTGAAATTCCCCACTACGGCGCGCCTCATAATCTTATCATGGTTTTGGCTCGTAAAAAAAAAACTGAATTTTTGATACTTCTGTCTTCCTCTCCACATTATCCAATACATGATCCAGGTCCGATCGTGCTTATCAATGTATTTTCTTGTTCGCCGGTTCAAATCACTCTGTGGCGTGTTAATGAGGCCGTATCACACGGATTGCTTGTTTTAAGCAAGCAAGCAAGCAAGCAAGCAAGCAAGCAAGCAACCCGTAATTGCAGTTTACTTTCGATGAATGTCGCAATGCTTGATTTTACAGCGGCAGGGCTTATAGCACACCGTTGGAATATATAATCCCAGTGACTTGGATAGTTTGTGCTTTTGTTTTTATTTTCTCCTGCTCTCTGCAATATCGAATACGGAGCTTTAACAATAAAACAAACAACAAACGTTGTTCAACATCGTCACTGCTTCGCGTGCATTGCACAATCATGATCAAGAGCTCCACAGAAACCGGTCTGGCGAGGGAGAAACATGACGAAATGAAAACATACACTCGCCTAGTCTGAATGAAAATGCACTTATTATTTTTGGTTATTGTTTTCGCGATGTGCTCTTGCTATGTATCAGAAGATATTGAGCACGTCTTGTTGCGATGCAGTGCTCATGCTGAGCATATGAAAAAAAAAATTACGAGATGAATTACGTGCTCTGGACAAACGAATACTCTCATTGGTGAAAATATCGGACCATGCCCAACAATCGAAATGCAAATGCGCATAGTTAGCGCCTTAAAATAAGTTTTGAAAAATACGCGCATTGCAGATTCAGCTCAGTAAGTATCTCCGCGGTTAAGCACGATATTTTAACGTTTTTGCGGCGTACTCTTGATCTTGACTTCATTATAACCTATGGTGTAAGCTTGTATAATATTCTATGGTAGAATGCGCTCCCTAAAAATATCAGTGAATTATATGTCGCTGTTTTATATTCCTACATGACAATACCTGCTGTGCAAAATTTGCGTTGTGATGTGCCACCTGTCAATTTGAGCTTTATGGGAACGCTGCGTTAGAGCTTTCGGATGTATATATACGTTTTATGTTGATATCGTATCTCTTTGTCGTATCTAATTTAGCCGGCCAATCTTTGTTACGTACTGTTGCTGTCTCTTTTTTTTTTCTCGTTCATTTCTTTTAGCCGGCCATTTGTTGTAAGTACTGTTCGCGCGAGAGGGAAGAAGCAGCAAGCATCACCCACGATACCAACCTCTCCTGCGTACAGGTTTAATAATATCCATAAAGAAGGAAAGCTTCTGAAACACTCCAAGCAGCCTCTATGGCGCCAAAGTAGAATTTGTTGTGGGAATCAGAAAGGCTGAGCAATCATATTGTTGTCGCATTTCTTGAATCGAAGTAGGGTAGCCCTACATCCCAGAATGCAAATGACTGCCAGGTTGGAAAACCTTTGTTATCTCGACAGATGACAAATGCAAAGAACAGCCCTTTATCAATGGCGCACAACGAGGTACACCAGCGTGAAAACAGGGAAGCGCGGAACCCACATACGCTTACATAATTATTTGGCTTGAAATGAATTTCTCATATAGATGTTATCATTTAAATTCAAATTATTTATTCAAATTCTTTATTCTTTCCATGAAAATACAATAAAAGTGCGTCCAGTACTGTTTGGACCCGTAGCCGTAGGCTAGTTATGGGTCCAAGAAATAAAATTATATAATGCAGACACTTCGTCACATAAACAATAAAAACTTGGAAAAGTGGAGAGGGGAATATATACATAATACATATGACGAAAATAAGGCATAATAAGAAACAGTTGATTCAATTCAAAAACATCGTGCACGCTATGTATAATAAATGAAATGTAAACAGCAGATAGATGTCTTTTAACATGTTTATAGCATGCGCTGAAAGAATTTTTTAGCTGTAAGTGCAACATTTTGGGCGTATTTTATTTCTTGTGGAAGAGTGTTCCATATCTGAACACCATTGAATGGTAGCCGTCGTTCTCCATAAACGTTGTGCGTGGGAGGTAGATTAAAGTTGCCTAATAATACATTTCTGGTAGTACGCGATGATGTATGAAAGAGGGAGATATGGAAGGGGTGGTTGTTTCTTACGATACTGTTTACGACAGTTGCTGTTTTTAGGAGGCGTAGTGAATCGAAGGGTAATATCCGTAGATCGTGGAATAATGGGTTGCTGGGGTGATCCTGCTTAGATTGCGTTATTATTCGTAATGATCGTTTCTGCAATTTTCTGATTGGCTGGAGATAACTATTGTAGGTCCATACCCATGATTCCAGACAGTATGATAGATGACTGTGGATAAAGGAGAAATATAAAATACGTAATGTGCTTGTGTCAAAAAAGTCATGTGCTTGAAGCAGTTTATAACACCCCTTCGCCCAAACTGCTAATAAATGGTCTTGCCAGTGTAGGTTTATATCAAAGATTACGCCAAGATATTTAAAACACGGGTATGCATTACAACGTGCATAGGCGGGTAATCCAATGTAGTTGACTGCAATGTAGAGGCCTGGCGGGGTACAACAGCATGTGATCTATGCTCTGTACAGCTAGAGGTCGCTAACGCGCACTCTGTGATTTAGTGATTACAGTGAAAGATGTGCTTTGGTATTCTAGTTTTATGCAATGTGAGGATGCAGTGCCAGGGGCCGATTGGCACTGTGGCATGTTGATTGGTACAGGTCTGCGCGGGTAAAGCAACGGCGTGTAAATGTGAAAGAGCAATTACATGTAAATGGGAAAGAGTGAATTCACAATTGAATGTTTTGAACCGTAATTTAAGTATAGGTGTAAGCGTAAACACTCGCACAGACACGCAGACGCACGCACACACACACACACACACAAACACACACACACACAAACACACACACACACAAACACACAAACACCCCCCCCCCCCCCCCCACACACACACACACACACACACACGCTGTGCGATTCTACCTCATCACTGCGCATTCATATATTACTCCTTCTTGTTTTCTGGTTGAGAATGAGGTTCCACAAGGAAGTCAACTGCTTGCAATGCTCCAAATGTTTATCATATTGACAAAATAGTAAATGCTGTACAGTGCCTCAAATCACGCTGCAGCCCAATCAGAGCATCAAAGCACTTTCGACCAGGATGCATAAGCTGGTCATAAATGTTTCGCATTCAGCTAGGGTCCTAAGAGAGATAGAGAGAGAGATAATTTAATTTTAAGAAGGCAGAGAGGTTGGCCTGATCTAAGGTGCTCTAGCCTGCTACTCTGCACAGGGGGAGGGGGAACGGGGACATAAAGATGTGATGAGGGATGATGATGACATAGCAAGAGGGATGCGCAAATGCGAAAGCAAGATCAACACTCTGATGATAAACAGTCACAAATGTCATCCATGAAGCCACAATCAGGCTTCGAAGCAAGTTTGTAGTCACCAATTTGAGTGAACATAAAATAAAGGCGTTAGGACGAAGCTGGTGGGGGCCTCCCCTGCGTGAACAGCACAAGCGCCAAACAAAATATTTATAGCATATAAAGAGCTGCGATAAGCGGCTCTAGCACGGCGAGCACTTGTAGGGCACTTTTAGCGGCCGGAGTCTCGAGACCACCGAGAATCACGCGCATTGATTCTACTAGGTGCTTCAGCATTTTTTGTACACTCTCCTCATTGTGTTCATCTCTTTGCTTGCTCGTAGTATCGCCGGTTTCATTGGCCCTATGATTCTTGGCTTCATGGCGCAGAGGACCGCTAGTGCCCGCTGGCATGACCGTGGGCCTAGAGGGCAGCAAAGGCCATTCTGTGTCTGTATCAGCCGGTGGAGGTGAATGTTTGCCGCGTGCTCTCGTCGACCTTGGATTATCAGTAGACGCCGTTACCGTCCTCGGTGTACGCACAGGCAGAGGTGACCGTGGTACCTCTGCCACGCTAGGTAGTTCTCCTGGAATGGTTTTGTGATGCTTCTGTCGCGAGCGTTGGCCACTTTGGCGAACAGATTGAGCAGCCTCTGTACGCGAAGATTGGTCTCTTGCCATTTTTCGAAGGATATGAACCTCCTGTTTCATCTTCGGGCATTCCTTCGAAGTCGCTTCGTGAGAGCC
Organism: Dermacentor albipictus; assembly: GCF_038994185.2. NCBI lineage: Eukaryota > Metazoa > Arthropoda > Arachnida > Ixodida > Ixodidae > Dermacentor > Dermacentor albipictus. Next base: position 70,634,701 of record NC_091823.1, on the reverse strand, counting down.
AGTGCAGTTGGGACATTTAAATGAGGACGCCTCACAGTCGGTGGTATCATGCTCTCCGCCGCAACGCGAGCAGGTGGCTTTGCTTCTACAAACAGCGCTCACGTGTCCTATCTTGTGACATTTCCGACTCTGAATAGGCCTCGGAACGAATGGTCGTACTCGGTGTATAACGTAGCCCACTTTGACAGACGCTGGTAATGTCGAAGAAGCAAACGTTAACTTGATACATCGGGTGTCCCCCAAGCGGTGAATGTCAAGAATACGCACCGATGACCTCAAAAGACTCTGGAGGACCGCATGCTTGATTTCAAGCTCTACGTCGGAAATCACTCCAGTTTTTGTCTCCTTCCCGTAAGTAATGAAGGAGCGGACGGGGATTGCGCTTAACTGTGGAATGTTCTTTAACTTCTCAAGTATTGCGGAATTTTTCACATCTATTGTCAGGATGTTCTTGCGAACGTTGATCCTGATTTCGTTAATTTGCCCAGGGGCCACACTTTCAAAATATTCGGTGAGGAACTGCCTGCTGAGGGAGTTCATGCTGTGTGAGGTCGAGAGCGGCACGTAAGAAACCATGAAGGATTCTTGCTCACTCTGATACGATGAAGTCGCCTCAGTCGACATACGGCGCATCTTCTTCATGCGGCGGCCCATGACTACGGTGTACTCGCTGTCAGAGTCCATGGCTTCTGGCGTTGAGCTCTCCCAGGAATCGAGCTGGTCCGAGCTTCCAAAGGCACGTCGTCCAAAATTGAGCGATGAAGTAGACGACTGACCTTGTTCAGGTGGTCGTGGGTACATCTTCTTGCTCATCCTTGATGAAATAACTCTCACGAAAATGACAAGACCGTAAAAAAATGCATAACAGCGAGAGGCCCAGAACACCAGTGAGCTCTGGGCACTTCTTTCTCTTCTCGAACCCAGGGTACTAAAATCAGCATTGGTGCCTGTATACTATATAACCGCACAAATCTGCAATAAAAAAAGCAGAATATCTGTGTGCTTTACGAAATATTTTGAGCATTCTGTACATTTTGCAATGAATAAAGCGACCGAGATGAATGATCTTGCGAAGAAGTTGAAACTGGTCGCGAGCTTGAGGAGCCATACTTTGACAGGTTAATTGCCGTTAGTATTCATTATCATGGGTAATATTTGCGCGAAACCTTCTTCAAACATGCGTCCCGAAACATGCCATATCCACCTATGATAAAAAAAATGCGAGTCGACGGTGGTTGCCTTGGGAGAAAGGTGAGGTCTCCCAGGGGGCATCAGTATACTGTGTGGTTTGTTGTTCCGTGTTTTTTCTGTTTGATATTCGAGAGAGAGGGAATACTCGCCTAGAAGACTTTATCTATCTTTCTTCGATGTCAAACACTGTGCAGCAACCTTAACTTCACCTACGACGCTTTACCCTGCTTTAGAACCATCTTACACTGACACAACCTTCACCCTTCACTTTTTTTTAGACTTCACTACCTTCGGGATCGGCCAACATTTTTCGTTGAATAAAGCCACACTTTCGATTCGGGATATGGTCGTGCGCAGTTTCAACAAGCGTATATGGATTTCGTTTCGGCCTCTTTTTGCTAGTTAAGCATTATCACAGTGCAGTGAATACAGATCCACGCTAACGCAGTTCGTGTTTTTCGTTCCAAGCTTCATTTTGATGCATTTTCTGGCGTCCTACCTGCACTAGAAGGGCACAGATCTTCTACTATACAACTTGAAACTGCTTAGATATACCGAGATCCCACAAACACAGAGTGAATCTGAAGTCGCCAAAGAAAAACGCTGTCTTTCAAAAAAAACAAAGAAGAAGAAGCTGTATCAATAGCGGGAGGCAAATCTTAATCAGAATGTGCCATACGCTGTTTCATTTTCCTAGAGAGAAATAAAGGAAACAAGATAACACAAAGAACATTTGACTTCGAAGAAGCCATAAAGCTAACCACATGGAAAGTTGCCCGTTTATGAAAAGCTGCGCTGTGAGCTTTGTTTCCGCGCAAGTATAGAAAACGGGTGTATATAATTACAGTGGCGCTCCAGCCGAAGTTATTTCCGTCGCTCCCGAGGCCTCGATCCTCGATTTAAAATTCTGGCATGGAATTCGCGAGAAAGAAAAAAGAAATATTGTCAAAGTAAGATACCTGGAATTTGACGAAACCCAGGAAAACACCTGCGCCGTATCACACGTGAACCAGGCGAGTCGGAGCACAAAACTGCAGTATGCGTCTGAGCCTCTTATCTACTTCGAGAAGAACTGCGCAGCCACCCGAATCTGACTTCCTTTTTCGGGTTTCGGTGCAGTGGGCACCGTGATTAGAGCCATGCTGAGGTTTGCGGGCACATATACCGAACCAGGTAGGCGGTGTGCCGCTCGGCGGAATCTACAATTTCATTTCCCGGTCCCCGGCTCGGGATCATTGGATTTCTTTTTTTCCTTCTGTATGCATGACACCGGCCAACGACTGGGAAGAACTTTGGTCATATACCATACATTGCGGCGTATAATACTTTAGAACACCGGTCTGTTTGCGGATCTGTAAATATTGTGGCAGATTCACATTCTGCTGTTTTGCTTTCTGTGCACTACTAGCCCTATAATGAGAAGTCTTGAGTAAAAGCGTGCACGTGTGGTTACCTACGGGTTGGACCTAAACGGACGAACCCGATAGTCGCCGTAATAACCGAACTATTTCCGGGCCACCATGTGATATTTTCCTCCTTCTGTGAAGTGTCAAAGTTCTTCGAATTGATGCATGTGGTGCCTTAAGTTTAATTTTAACAAGTTTAATTCCATGCACTCCATTTTTTTTCGAGCACTCATTGTAGAACCTTTCCTCATTATTTCCATTCTTCTCCAAGAATAATGGTTTACGATGTCATGTTATCCCTGGGGGCTCTTCTACCCTTAATGCAGAGGTGAGCTTTCTGTCTGAGCGAAATTATTTTTAAAACCAGACGTCCGCTCCTTCATTGTGCAAAACTTTGTCTCGACGACACCCTTACGATCGTTGTGCATGCAGCTTCTTAATGGAAAAGAGCAAAACCTGAATGAAGCCTGAAACTGAAAAAAAATAAATATATCGCGCTTTGTTGCAAAATGTCCTCAAAATTGGCACAATGCCAAATAGCGGCAAAAAATGCCAGAAACGCCCGCTGGGATATTCTACACATTCTCCAACCTTTACCGATTGCAATTTCCCGCGTCGTAATTCCCAGTGATCTCTTTTAGGGGTTAGATAGCATTTTAAAATGGTGTTATTCTGCATTCCCAAATGCTGTTAAGGTATCTGAAATTATTCAGCTTTACTCAGCTAGTTATAATATGACTACAGAACTCACACAGACACAACGTTGTCTAAGGTACAGTTCTTCGGTGGTTAGCGTCTACACTTTGATGGCATTTTTACAGTTTGTAATGGGACCCACCAGACAAAATAAACGTTCACCGCTACCAAAAACATGATGTGACAAGTGTAGATTCGATACTGCGATAACATTTGTGAACAGCGCGCCTTGGGTAGTTGACATCATTCCAGGTGTTTTTCTTTACTATACAATCATTTCTTTAGATGTCTGTGGCAGATAATGCAATTGTAATTCTCGAAACCAATTTCGTAAGGAGGTGAACATGCGCCAGAAGTTGAAATGCAAATTTCATAAATTACGAAATTACCCAATGAAGTTATTTGCCCATTATATTACGGCGCATATTACAATTTACAAGTTGTAGACGCTGAGTTTTCGAGGCACATTAACTGGGAACGAATTCTGAAAATGGCATTGTTTACTAAATAAGCGATGTGAAACTTGGAGTAAGAATATGAAGTTTTGTAAAAAAAATGGCGTTTTATACATTGAATCACAAAAATAATGGCAGCGCCAATGTATTTCATCGCAAACATTAGATATGCATATCTCGAATATCTCAAACATGTCATCCTTAGAATTCAATCTAAGTGAATATGCTTGCGAACTCAACGTCAACAATCCTCAATTGCAATAGGTGCTGTAAAACAATTAGGCAAACATTAATCAGTAATTTATTTGGTCGATTATGCATTTGGAGTTCTTGTGCAAGTTATCACCGCTTTTTCGAGTAAACTATCTTCTGGACTGGAATCGTGTCACCTGTCACAGACGATTTTACAGCGAAGCTGTTAACCCGTAGTTTGTCGCAATTTTTCGTGGCGTTGTCCTCACGAGAAAAAAAAGAAAAAGGCACCTTCAGCGACACACGCACACACACAAAAACATCTCCGCGATTGATGCGAAAAGTGCACGCGTTGTATGGAATCAAATAGAACATGCAGCCCAACATTCGTTTCAATAAAGAAGAAGCGCAAAACAAGCATCTAAACCACACCATTGACGATAAGATAAGGCGCGGATATAGTACGGCACAGCCCGCGTGGCTGGCAATGCTCGGCGAAGTCGGATACGTTGAGGCGGCGACGCCGGGATCGCCGAAAATTTGTACCCCCTGAGTAGTAACGGCGCGTTCACCACGGCTCGTTAACACCGCCGCGATCAGCTGTTGCCGCAGCGCATGCGCACGAGTGCGCGCCAAGTGAGCGCTTTTTCGTTTGGCAAGAGGCGCAAAACCCGGCGCAATGTGTCGATTGCACAAGAACTGGAAACCCGGTAGGCCGGCGAGCCCGACTATAACGCGCCAGGCACTCTGGTCGAGTGGTTCCGGCGTGAGTTAGGACGTTCCCTGTTTCCGCGCTGGCCACGCCAACGCGCGCACAACGGCGCCAGTCACGCTGGTTGCGCCGCAGCGATGCTAGACCGTAGACCGCTAATGTCGCTGGCGCGTGGGCGCGTAATCATGCGGCTATTTTCCCGCCTCGCGCGTTTTCCTTATAACCCGGACAAAATAATTACGCGAGACAGAGCACACTGAAAAGGACTGAATCTGGCATTTCAAAACACAAATATTACTTTCCTATCGAAATTGGTGCCCTCAGTACAGTAATTAAAAAAGATGATTATTAACCCAGTCTAAATAGCGATAGTTCAGTTATGAAAAATAAAAAATAAAGATCCTCCTGGCGCGGTACGCAAGGGCTGACAGAATATCACCGGTTGCGGCCTCGTATATGCTACATTTTATGTTTAAGAGCCTGCCTAATTTGCTGGGACTCCCTGCATGTAAAAATAAAACATGATAAACCTTGGTTGGAAAGCGCGTATGTCGAAACTGCTGACGGCTTTTCTCGGATGAGTCGTTGTCAGATGATCGGAGATGTCGAATAGTATTTGCTGCAATTTCCATTGTACGAAATAAAGCCCACCTCGGAATGAGAAAGGACTGCTCGACATCACCAAGAGCTTCCATAATCAGTCACTGTTCAGCGCGTTAAAATGTACATTACATGAACAGTAACCTCACCATAGAAAAATTGTGTTTTATGACATGTGGAAGTCTACTTAGCGAGATTTTTATATATTTTCTGCCAAAATTCGATTGTTGTTTTCAGGACCAGGTTTAAATTAGTTCCCTTCAAATCAACTAAACAAACAGCAGTGCCTAACAGCCTTCAAGGCAGATTCTTTTTTTAGACGCGCTTGCTAACGTATCTCATTCGCATCTGCAAGCGGATATTGCTGAAGCCTGCGCGAGTCGGGATGAAAGCAGCCAGGATTTTGGTGGATAGGCAATAGTGAGTGGTGTCTAAAAATAGCCTGGCACAGTCGGCTGAAGGAAAGAAAATGAGCAGTGACGTACTTAGCGGAGGAACTAATTAGGCCTTGTTTGACAGGCTGGCACCGAATGTCGGAAAGCAGGAAAATGCTAAGGAGCGAAGAAGTGGCAGCCCGTCCTCAAGCGTCTGCTTATAGTCGCATGGCAACGATGAGAGTAGCCGGGTGACTGGAAGGAAAAAAGAAAGAGAAAGATGAAACAGGACGTTCTTCCCAAGGACGTTCTTCCCAACGTCCCACGAACGACGAAAAATGGTATTTACCTATGCATGACTACACTGAACTACACTCTGGCGATGTTTTGCACGTATTTGACATTGAGTATCATGTACACCACATGCTCAACCAAAAGTCTTCAGTCAGAACACGACGTTCTAATTATGTGGGTACAAGCTTTCGTGAGAGAGAGAGAGATAGCACTTTATTTACACCCGTCAGAGAGTATGGGTGATCGGGTGAGACGCAGCTCTCCCTATCACCGTCTACCTCCCCCCTAGACGTCGGCCGGAATCAGTTGGCTTCCGGCGGCGGCCTGGGCTTGACGGATGGCCTGTTTTTGGGCTTGCTCTTCCTGGCTATGGAGGGAGGATTCCCATGACTCTCTGTTTCCATGTAGGCCGTTTAGGGCTGGGCAAGCCCAAAGCATGTGATTTAGCGTTGCTATGCCTTCACAGTTTTTACATTTTGGAGAGTGCACCTCAGGATGCCATTTGTGCAGAATATACGGGTTTGGGAAGGTACCTGTCTGCAGTTTTCGCCATATTACCTCTTCCTGCTTTGTGAGAGATCTATGGGGGGGAGGTAGAGTTCTCCTCCCCATTCTGTAGTGTTCTAGAACTTCTCTGTATGTGGTTAACTCTCGCTTTTTGGACAGGAAGTAATCTGCCTGCGCTGGGGCCCGGTGTGTGAGTCCTCGGGCGACCTCATTGGCGATCTCGTTCCCTGTGAGTCCACTATGAGCGGGTGCCCATATTATCCTAATTAGGTCGTTAGGTACGTTCTCCTTGCCTGCTTGCAGAATTTTGCCGGCCTCTTTGGAAACCTTACCTTTGTCATAGGCTTTGATTGCAGTTTTAGAATCGGTGATGACTATTCTAGTTGATGGGTATGTGATTGCCAGGGCAATCGCCGCCATCTCTGCCTCATCTGGTGAAGAGTGTCGTACGCTACAGCTAGAGACTAGCTCGCCTTTGTCGCTCACTACTACTGCAGCATAATGCCCTTCTGGGTATTCTGCCGCATCGGTGTACACTACCCCTTGTTTTTGGAGGAGGGAGTCTTGGAGTCTTTGGACCCTGCTTCTCCTGCGTTCCTTGTTGTGTATGGGGTGCATGTTTCTTGGGATAGGGGTTATTCTTAACTTGTTAGCAATTTCTTTGGGGATGACGGTTATCCTATCACGTGATTCTGGGTTTTGATAGCCCAGGTTTCTGAGGATGGATCGGCCCGTTTTGCTGCCAGTTAGTCTGATATATTGTGCCGTGAGTTTCGCCTCGCACATTTCCTCTAGGGTGTTCGACACTCCTAGGTTCAGAATCATCTCGGTTGATGTGCATGCTGGTAAACCTAGTGCTGTTTTGACACCTTTCCTGATGAGAATGTCTACCTTGTCTCTCTCTGCTTTAGTTGTTTTTAAGTACGGGATAGCGTAGGTGATTCTGCTAATGATGAAAGAATGAACGAGCCTAAGTAGGTTTGCCTCTTTCATCCCCGCGTTTTTGTTTGCTATCCTCCTGAGAAGCCTGCATGTTTGGTTGGTCGTGGCTTCTAGTCGGTTAATTGTTTCGGTGTTTCTCCCATTTTGTTGTATCCACATACCCAGTATCCTGATCTTGTCCACCCTTGGTACCGGGGTGTTGTTGACCAGGAGCTGGATATTGACCTGCTGCTTGCCCATGATGAGCATCTCCGATTTTTCCGGCGAGCATTTTAGCCCTATGGGTCTCAGATAGCATTCCGTTTCCCATATTGCCCTTTGTAGGGTGCCTTCTATTTGTCCATCGCTCCCCCCTCTGTCGACCCAAAGGGTGAGGTCGTCAGCATAGAGTGTGTGGCAGAGGCCTTCTATCTTTCTGAGTCGTTCTGGCAGCCCGATCATTGCAATGTTGAACAGGGTAGGGGAGAGCACTGATCCCTGCGGTGTTCCCTTGTTGCCTAGCTTAATGTTTTTTCTTATTGTGCCCCCGATTTCTATGTTCACCGTTCGGTCCGTGAGGAAGCTTTTGATATAGTTGTATAGCTTGCTTCCAACATTTAGGTGACTGAGGTGTGACAGGATCGCTCTGTGTTTGACGTTGTCAAATGCTTTGCTGACGTCCAGTCCGACTATGACTCTCGAGTCGCTAGTCTTCCGTTCCAATACTTGTTCTTTGAGTTGTAGCATGACGTCATTTGTGGACAGTTGTTGTCTGAAACCAATCATGCTGTCTGGGTAGAGTTCCTTACTTTCCAAGTAATCGTTGAGCCTATTCTGTATGACGTGTTCCATGAGCTTGGCTACACAGGAGGTTAACGATATTGGCCTAAGGTTCTCAAGTTTGAGTTCCTTTCCTGATTTGGGGATGAGGACTAGATTTGCTGTCTTCCACTCCCCGGGTATCTCCCCCCGTTCCCAACACTTTTGAAAGAATGCTGTCAGTTGCTGGAGGGAGTTGTCATCGAGGTTTCTAAGCATCTTATTGGTGACCCCATCTGGGCCAGCCGCGGTTTTTCCGCTGAGCCTGTTTAAGGCAGCTTGGACCTCTCTTAAGGTGATTACAGTGGCGAAAACAACGAAGAGCTGGACCAACCAATCACCTTAAGAGAGGTCCAAGCTTTCGTGAACATTCGACACCTTTATCTGCGCCTCCCAGGACGCCTTCACGTTCATTTCGCGTTGCTTGCTGGAGTAATTCCGTCTCCTATAGTAGGGATGGCATTCAGTCTTTTTTTCTCATCTGTTGAGAAATCTGTTTCTCATCATGGTTGAGCATGTGCCCGACTATAGACAACCTACACTTAAGTTCTCTCTCTTTCTCTTTCACTCCCCATTCCGCTCCCCACGCGTAGGGTAGCAAACTGGACTCAGTCTAGTTAACCTCCCTGCCTTTCCGTCTTCCCTTCTCTCTCTCTCTCTCTCTTTTCTCATCTGGTCGCTTGAGCGCGGAAGACGTCAGTGCGAGCTTCACCATAGCAGTAATGAAGGTTACACGAATTAACATTAGCGTCAAGCCTCAACAATAGGGTTAACGCAACGATAACAGTGATTATTCGACTAACACCAGTAGTACCGACTGTTCGTTACGCTTAAAAGAAAGGATCATTCTATGTGCAAGACTAGGCTTGAGGTCGGAAACTGTAATTAGGCTTCGCCCTTGTGAAAAGTTGCACCGAAGCAAAGACGTCAAAGCAACACTGGCGGGAGCTGTGCTACCAGCGAACAAATGTGACAGACCCGATAAGCATGCAGATTTTGGAATGAGCGGGGAAAAAAGAGTGGCCAATATCAAATTTCCGCGTTGCATTGGCTACACGACAGCACCAATATGAGCCTCGCACCTGTCGACACGTGGCAGTTAACGCTTCGGCGGTTCCTGGAATCGATGTTGCAAATACGTCTGTGTGCGCATTTCTTATTTCGTTGGAATGAAAAGTGGCAAATGTAACGATAAGATGTATAGAATTAGAGTAGAAAGCATTTGTCATGACGCACGCATTTGTTCACGTTCTACAAGGAAAAAAATGAGTCCACGGCGATTTAGCGGTAAATGCAAGAAAAATTCTTTAGCTCTACGTCGCACCTATTTGAGGTCCCAGATTCATGACTTAAACCTCGTTCCCCACATTGCAAAGTGCTGACAAGGAGCTCATTCAACACACGTCCTTCTAAGCTCTCCCATCCCCTCTCTACCTTTACCACACTTCCCACACATACGCGTTTTTTCTCCTTTGTCACTCCTAACGCTAATGCATTAGAAAAGAGAGCTTTAGTTATGGAATTTGCACGATGAATAACCAAGGAAGGGTTTACTTACTGTAGAACTGCTACATAGAAAACATTTTGAGTAGAGCTGTGTTGTAGGACAATATGAACAAGTAATAGTTACTAGCCTACTGTACCCATTCCATCCCACCCGTTCTAGAAAGTCGCATTAACGAGCATGTCAAAGTGCCTACGAAAAGGCTAGACAAGGAAATATTTTCTACGGCAAGGACATACTTCGTGATTACGAGAACTTGGGCGCTTTCTTCATTGTAGATAGGTTGCTATGGCGTCTCTTACTTTGCCGGATCGTTCACCATGCTGATACGAGCATTAGAATTACTCCACAGAATAATTTTAATTTTCGCGTTATTTGTAGTTCACTGCATTCATTAACCTAAAACAGTTCTGACTGGTTTGATCGCTTCGGTCTACATTGTCTGAATCAAAGCGGAAATAGCAACTAAAAGATTCGGTTCTGCATTCTGGCTAAAATGTTTTGCCTTCATTGCACCCTTGGATACAGCGATAGAATGAAGAGCGAGCATACTCACGTTGCCTCTTTTTCTCACGTTAAGCACGAAATGCTTTTATCTCCCGTTTGCGGCGACCTTCAAATGACCTTCAGCCAAAAGCCAGAGCCGTTATCCGGGCAAGTTGACAAGAAAATTTATTCACCCGTAGGCACGCTTACAACTGCGGTATGAGCGTAAAATACCATATAAGGTTTAGCGCATGTAATACATCATATTTGATAAAAAAAAACAGATCAGCAAATGAAATAGTAAATGGTGTCTGCTCGACACTGGCTTTGCCACACAAAACAACAACAAAACATAATTACAGTGCCAATGCAAAAGCATTATTGTCAGACTCAAATTCTTGAATGACATCCGGGGCACATACAAATTCAAAGTCTCAGCTCAGGCAAACAGAATTGAGCGTTATTCTGGCTGTACAAAGAATGTGCCTCGGAAGACGGTTAGGTTCCGCGTAGACCAGCGGCGAAGAAACTCGGCTTCACCGAGTTTGAACAACTGTTCTTCAAGATGACCCCATATTATCACCCGTAGTCTTCGCATTCTGGGCTACGGCGATTTTTTTGGCTGCCGAGATCGTTCTGCGACATTGCGGAAGCACTACGAAACGTAGCTAGCGCTGTAGTAGAAGAGACTCGCAAACCGATCTTGGCGCTGTGGTGGCTGCACGATGGATATTCCAAACATTCTTGCAACTAGCTTCCAGAAGGTGCGTGCTACAACGCAGTCCTTTACTACATGCGCGTTGGTCTCTGTTTGTGCGCAATATGTGCATTTATCATTCGGTACCATATGCCAGCGTTCAAGCCTGTCTCTTGTAGGTAGAATGCCCCACTGATATTGCCAATGAAAATCCTTCACTTGCGAGGGCAAATCAAGTGAAAGCACGGCTGTCCATGTTTGTGTAGTACCTGTCCGTGGAGGTACAGCTGTCTCACACAACATTTCACAAAGCCTGGAAACTGGTGTCGCACGCCACTTTGTAATTCTTAGTTGTACGGCTTTGCAAGCACGCAGCCGCCGCATACTGCGGTGCTGGCGTTACCGCCGTAGGAAGCAAGTAATCTGCGGCATAAGCATTCGACGGTAATGGCCCAGCCAATAAAGGAGCAGTGGCCTACTAGGGTACTTATAATGATCAAGTGGATCACATGTACTCTTAGTGCACAACAGCCTACCGAATGTAACTATGCACGGCAAGCTCCATCCTCCGCTGGATTTCGGCAGGCGCAAAAATTGCTGCGCTACGTATTGCAACTTGTTTAGCCAGAACCGTGAGAAAATAAGTGAGTTTACTACTCGTACTGCTGGTGACGGCGGGAGAGCTATTCTTGCAGCAAACCACAGTTCACTGCAGAATAAATTCTTAATGAAGAAAACCCTTTCTACCAGCGGCAGTGGCGACGCAGTCACTGCTTCCGACTGTTCTTTAATGGAGCCGACAATGTCTCGCCAAGTGTGAGGTGAAACGAGGTCAGTCGGACAACCAGTCAAAACTTTAGAAAATGCGGTTTCTGCCCCGAAACCCTTGTACAGGACAGCATTACATACGCTAATTACAGCCCAAACAAGTTACAATATATATTGCTTCCGAGTTCTTCCTAATGTTTGTTCACAATAACACTCATGCTGTAACTTCTAGTGCGCTGAAATTTTATTTGCAATTTTCAATCACGACGTTCAAAAGACAGACACAGGGCGCAATACCCTTGATTGTTATCTTTTGGCGCTTAGACAGGGTATAGTTCAGTTCAACACCAGTTCAAAACAGGTTCGCATACTGTGGTGTGGTGTGGTGGGACGTGTCGTTGCGAACATGCACTATACCAATTTTATGATTGTGGTTAATATTACCTCCAAGCAATCTGCTTTGGCGGTAGCCATTTCAGCTTACATCTACTCCCGATTACGGGAGGGCCATAAATTTTTTTTAGCTGAACACCCCTTCCCTTTTTCTACTTCTCCCAACCAGTGTTTGTCTCGCTGCTCCTGTGTTCAGGAGCACATTGTGATGTTAAAAAAACATTGGGGTATATTCGCCGATATCGACATCTTGTTCACCGAATAGGACTCTCAAGGGCAGTTTCACGCAATTGAGGGCCATGTGGTATTTCACAACAAAGACACACAAAAAGAGGGTTATAGAAGTCAAGCGCGTGCGGTACGGGCTCTTAAGTTTGACATAAGGCACTTCACGTGATATGAATGCTTCCGAGGAGCTTAAGAACGTAAGTGGGGAGATAAGCTCTCCCAGCATACGTTGCCATCGTAACAGGCTGTGTTCTATTAGGTGGGAGAGAAGTTCATGGGCGCAGCAGCCAACACATTCACCTAAATTTACAAAAAAAAATCCAACAATTTCACTGCGAAGTAGCGCATGTGGCGGGAACAATATATCGCCTGCAGCGGATGATGCGAAAACATGTGCGCGTTATATGTATATCTGCGGGTAACGTGGTATTTTCTCTGTACGCTGTGTCGTTTCAACCGGTTGTTATGCTTGGTCGGCGGTTTCAATCCAAAACTCCTAGAGGCTTCGGTGAATCATTATACAAAAATGTCAGAGACAAAGGGCGAACAAAGCAAACGAATCACCCGTGAGTGTAACGTTGCCTTTCTTTTTTGTTTGGAATGTTTTGTTTACGCTCTTTTCTTATTCTTCTTTACTTAATCATAGCCGATGATACGTGTCTCGCGTATCACCACGGTGGCATCTTGTCCAGAAGCACATATATAAAAAGCGCGCGCACGCACGCACGCACGCACGCACGCACAAACAAACACACACACACACACACACACACACACACACGCACGCACGCACGCACGCACGCACGCACACACACACACACACACGCACACGCACATGCACACACACACACACACACGCACGCACGCACGCACGCACACACACACACATAAACACGCACACACACACACGCATGCACGCACAGATAGATAGATAGATAGATAGATAGATAGATAGATAGATAGATAGATAGATAGATAGATAGATAGATAGATAGATAGATAGATAGATAGATAGATAGATAGATAGATAGACAGACAGACAGACAGACAGACAGACAGACAGACAGACAGACAGACAGACAGACAGACAGACAGACAGACAGACAGACAGACAGACAGACAGACAGACAGACAGACAGACAGACAGATAGATAGATAGATAGATAGATAGATAGATAGATAGATAGATAGATAGATAGATAGATAGATAGATAGATAGATAGATAGATAGATAGATAGATAGATAGATAGATAGATAGATAGATAGATAGATAGATAGATAGATAGATACGGCTGAATTTGGCAAATGTTGCTATTCGCATTAATGGAGAAACCTATACGACATGATTATTTGCATATATGCAAAGCGCAGATACTCAACTCTGAAATGTGTCAATGCAGGCAGAAAACTTATTACATGCTTTTGAAGTCTAGCGATAGGACGGTTTGGAATGAAACAAGATCGCGCAGAAAACGCAGAATGTTGCCTGGTTTTCTTTACTACTACTACTACTACTACTACTACTACTACTACTACTACTACTACTACTACTACTACTACTACTACTTCTACTACTTCAACTAATAATAATAATAATAATAATAATAATAATAACAATAAAGTAGGGAATACTTCTTTTGATGAGCAGTCCAGCTCTCTCAGGTGTGTATGCGGAAGGAAGGTTGGCATGTCATCACCATCATCATCAGCCTGGTTACGCCTACTGCAAGGCAAAGGCCTCTCCCATACTTCTCCAACTACCCCAATGATGTACTAATTGTGGCCATGTTGCCCCTGCAAACTTCCTAATCTCATCCGCCCACTTAACTTTCTGCCGTGCCCTGCTACTCTTCCCTTCCCTTGGAATCCAGTCCGTAGCCCTTAATGACCATCGGTGTTGTGCCATTACCACAAGCCCGGATTCCGAATCTGCAAGATGCGGAATATATCCTGCGAGCGCCCTAATTCTCCCTTCACAAGTCAAGATGCTGAGCCGTCAGGCAGCGTGCGGGAGAAGCCTCGGCGAGCCGCAAGTTTGGACGTGTCAGCGTGTGCCAGACAGCCCGGCGCCGCACCTCCCTTTGCCTGGAGGTTACCGCGCGCGCGAACTTTGAACCGGGTGGCCATCGCGGTCGCTGGTTGGACCCCTCGGACGACCGTCGTGTGCTGACTTTGTATTGGGCCGTTTGAGTGACAATGGTGCTCGGGGATTATAAAAGCAGCAACGCGCTGCCTGAAAAACAGGATCCGCCGACCCCACCGGGAGAGAGTGTCGCTCCCTGGGGTGAGATGTGTCACGCGTTTTCGCCGGACGTCGTCGTGCGAGAACAGTCGCGTTTGTTGTGAGCACTCGGCCCCAGTGCCGACCCCGTTCATGTCCTGTATGATAACCTGTATATAATGTATAAAGTCCCTTTTGTTATTCTCATCGACGCCAGGCTCGGAGTCTTCGCTACCAACGCTCTGTCACGAAACGGGTGACGAGCGCTACGGGACCACAAAGCCGTAATCGTGGTGCAGCGGTACAAGTTCGTAACACTGGATGGCAGCTACGGGATTGAACGGCATCAGCTACCTCGGCGCGGTGAGTGCCTGAAGTTTACCTCAAACACCAGACTTTCTCTGACACAGGTTATAGTAGCTTAGGGAAGGATTTGGTGTTGCATTGTGATAACCTTGTGTGTTTCAAGCCTAGTAAGAGTGTTTTGAAAACCAGGGGATGCTGAGGGGGTAAACAGGGCAGTGTGTGAAATACTTGCATATGTCTTACTAGTAGTGTTATAGTAGCGTACGGCAGGTATATTCAAAAAGGGTAAACAGCAGGAGGACAGTGTGAACGATGGAGAAGTACAAGGTGAAGGAACTTCTCGAAATTTGTGAGGAGTTGGGCATTGAGTTGGGCTCAACCAAAAGAAAGAATGCGATCCTTGAGGTCATGAGGACTGGGGACGTAACGGCTGAGGAAGCCGCAGAGGCCTGGGCGGATATCAATGAACGTCGGGAAAGGGAGGAGAAGGAACGTTGCGAGCAGGAAAAGAAGGAAAATGAACGACGGGAAAGGGAGGAGAAGGAACGTTGCGAGCAGGAAAGGAGAGAAAAGGAACGCCGCGAGGAGGAAAAGCAGGAAAGGAGAGAAAAGGAACTTCGCGAGGAGGAAAAGGAGGAAAGGAGAGAGAGGGAGCGACGTGAGCACGAGCTTAAAATGAAAGAGTTGGAGATCCGAAATAACTCGCCGGCGCCTAGTCTCACTTCTAATGTTCCAAGAATACGCGATCAACTTCCACCCTTTGTCGTCGGAGAGGATATGGCCAAATACCTCGTGAAATTTGAGCACGTGTGCGAACGGAATAGCATTGAGCGATCCCTTTGGGCACAGAATCTGTTAGCCTTGCTTCCTGGGGAGGCATCAGACGTAATAACTTGCTTATCGAAAGAGGCGTTTGAGAGCTACAGTGATGTGAAGGAAGCGCTACTGCGGAAGTACAAATTGTCGCCCGAAGCTTTCCGGCAGAGGTTCCGGTATGCAAAAAAGGGTAAGGAGTCGAATGTTGACTTCGCGTTTCGTCTAAAAGCCGACCTGGTGGAATGGCTGAAGGGCGAAGAGGTTTACGACGACCGCGACAACATTGTCGAATGCATCGCGTTGGAGCAGTTCTACCGTTGCATTGATGAGGATGTCCGGCTCTGGCTGCAAGATAGGCTAAAAGAGGTTAAGCTAAACAAGGCAGCAGAGTTAGCGGAAGAGTATTACACCCGCCGCAGCTTGCACAGCAAGGCAGTGCGCGTAGAAAAAGCTGATAGGAGAGATTGGTTTTCCGGGAAGCCCGACGAACGGAAGCAAATCACGCGTCGCGAGTTTCGGGACGACGAATCCCTTACCAAAGAAACTGTAAGGGAAGGACAGAATGCATCTCAGAATGATGACGATGGTCCGAAACAGCGAAACGAAATGACGCGTTCTTTTGAAAAACGGAAACCGTTAACCTGCTACAATTGCAAAAAGCAAGGGCACATCGCTGCAAGCTGCCCAGAGAGAATTGCTTTTGCAACGATACAGGAAACTCACAAGAACATACGTCTATTGGAGCCCTATGTGCAGGAAATTAAGGTAAACGGCAAGAAGTGCCGAGCACTGCGGGACTCTGCAGCAACTATGGACGTTGTTCACCCGTCTTTCGTCTCCTCGAGTGATTTTACGGGAGAGTGCGTTAGGATACGGCAAGTGGCCGAGAAGGAGAGTGTCTGTTTACCGATCGCAACGGTTATCATTGAAGGAGAGTTTGGAAAACTTAACACCGAAGCCGCTGTGTCAGCCGCCCTCCCGGAGCAATTTTCCTACCTCTTCTCAAATAGCTCGGAGCAGCTGCTGAGGGATCAGGGCAAATCATTCTTTGCCGACGTGGCGTACATGGCCCCCACGCGATCCAAAGCGCGCCCGCTGTCGAGGGAACTTGACTTAGCGTCGGTGAGCGAACAGCGGTGCGGTACCCGGACCGATCACGGTAACTTGAGTGGCGAGCAGTCACGGGAGAGGCAGAGCTCGGAGGCTGGCCTAGACGAGCGGGTCCTGGAGGTGAGTGGGAGTGACGCGTACAGTGCTAGCCGCGATATAGGCGCGACGCCGCAATTAGGCGACGCGGGCTCCACACTCGCTCCGGTTTCCGCCAGCCGTCAGGAGCAGGCTGCAGTTGAAAGAGAAAGTCTGATTCGCGAGCAACAGGAAGACTGTTCATTAGCCGATCTGAGGAAGAGCGTCAAACGGGGAGTGAAAAAAAAGAGGGTTTCATTTGGCAAAGAATCTGGCTTATTGTACCGCCGCTACACGGATAAGCAGGGTCGCAAATATAAGCAGCTTCGGATTCCGCGAAAATATCGCCGGGAAAAATGAATGACCTCATTTGCTTCCTCAGTGGTATGTTTTCGGTCCAAGTGATTTCAAGGGGACCATTCCATTTGTAATTATTATTGATGATTAATAATTGTTTCTATTTTGTTGAGTTGTTAATTTGAAAACTGGTTGTTTCAGCCTTGTGTACTAGATCGTACACCTGCCTCTTGTTGCAGCGGGAGAAAAAAGGGGATAGCGATTTAGCTAGGTTGATTTGAATTATGGCCTTGTCTGGTGTTTGACGGGAGACAGAGGGCACTTGTTCGTGTTGGGTGTTGCCTTTTGCCGGTCGGTTTTGCAAGCTGCAGAACGACCAAGCGGGACCAGTGGCGAGAAGCAAGGTCTTAGGAACGACCCGAGCGGAGCTGGTCAAGGTGCCTTGGCGACGACGCGGTGAGCAGAGCTCCTGTCCTGGCGAGTCGGACCTGGGCACGTGAAGTTACCTGGCGTCCCGACACTGGACGTGAACTTGGACGAGCCTGACGAACGTGCGCGCCCGGCATCCGAGCCACGTGGAGGCAGCTCGTCTTCCCGGCGCCTTATCTGAGGGCGGGGATGCTGTTGTGCCATTACCACAAGCCCGGATTCCGAATCTGCAAGATGCGGAATCTATCCTGCGAGCGCCCTAATTCTCCCTTCACAAGTCAAGATGCTGAGCCGTCAGGCAGCGTGCGGGAGAAGCCTCGGCGAGCCGCAAGTTTGGACGTGTCAGCGTGTGCCAGACAGCCCGGCGCCGCACCTCCCTTTGCCTGGAGGTCACCGCGCGCGCGAACTTTGAACCGGGTGGCCATCGCGGTCGCTGGTTGGACCCCTCGGACGACCGTCGTGTGCTGACTTTGTATTGGGCCGTTTGAGTGACAATGGTGCTCGGGGATTATAAAAGCAGCAACGCGCTGCCTGAAAAACAGGATCCGCCGACCCCACCGGGAGAGAGTGTCGCTCCCGACTGGGGTGAGATGTGTCACGCGTTTTCGCCGGACGTCGTCGTGCGAGAACAGTCGCGTTTGTTGTGAGCACTCGGCCCCAGTGCCGACCCCGTTCATGTCCTGTATGATAACCTGTATATAATGTATAAAGTCCCTTTTGTTATTCTCATCGACGCCAGGCTCGGAGTCTTCGCTACCAACGCTCTGTCACGAAACGGGTGACGAGCGCTACGGGACCACAAAGCCGTAATCGTGGTGCAGCGGTACAAGTTCGTAACATCGGTTATTTTCCCTCCTCATTACATGTCCTGCCCATGCCCATTTCCTTTCTTGATTTCAACTCATATGTCATTAACTCGCGTTTGTTCCCTCACCCAATCTACTATTTTCTCATCCCTTAACGTTACACCTATCATTCTTCTTTCCATAGCTCGTTGCGGCGTCCTCAATTTAAGTAGAACCCTTTTCGTAAGCCTCCAGGTCTCTGCCCCGTACGTGAGTACTGGTAAGACACAGCTGTTTTACACTTTTCTCTTGAGGGATAATGGCAACCTGCTGTTCATGATCTGAGAATGTCTGCCAAACGTACCCCAGCCCATTCTTATTCTTCTGATTATTTCAGTCTCATGATCCGGATCCATGGTCACTACCTGCCCTAAGTAGATGTATTCCCTTACCATTTCAAGTGCCTCGCTACGTATCGTAAACTGCTGTTCTCTTCCGAGACTGTTAAACATTACTTTAGTTTTCTGCAGATTAATTTTTAGACCCACCCCTCTACTTTGCCTCCTCAGGTCAGTGAGCATGCATTGCAATTGGTCCCCTGAGTTACTAAGCAAGGCAATATCATCAGCGCATCGCAAGTTACTAAGGTATTCTCCATTAAATATTATCCCCGGTTCTTCCCAATCCAGATCTCTGAATACCTCCTGGAAACATGAGGTGAATAGCATTGGAGAGATCGTATCTCCCTGCCTGACGCCTTTCTTCATTGAGATTTTGTTGCTTTCTTTATGGAGGACTACGGTAGCTGTGGAGCCACTATAGAGATGTTTCAGTATTTTTACATATGGCTCGTTTGCACCCTGATTCCGCAATGCCTCATGTGGGAGCGAGTAAAAAAGTTTGGATAACAGAGTGCTTTGGGACATTGCCAATAAGTGCGGTGTGCGTCGGGGCATTTCGTACATAATTGACAAACGTGCAAAGCTCTGTGAAGAGTACAACATATCAAATATCCATCCAATTTAGCTGCGGCACCTGCAGCATCCGTGTGACCACTGTGAAAGTTGAATCGAAAAATCCGTGCCGGCATGCAGGGCTTTGCTCAAGGATAGGATTTTTCTTGATGTATGCTTACTAAGGTTCACATATTTGTCCTAAAATATTTTTTCAGTTGCTCCGTCAAGGCTCAAACGGTGACAACAATGAAAAAAAATCAAGTAGGGTTGCTTGTCAGCTCTCCTAGTGTCAAAGATATCTCAGTACGAGCGCGTCCCCTGCATCTCGGCAAATGGGATGGACGGGGCCAGCCTGCTGTAAACAATAGACGCACTACGTTGCAGCATGGGCTAGAAGGCGCCTCAGGAACTCACAAAACAGAACCTTTACATGAAAGGCGAGGAACGGCTACAGGGCGAAGACGGTCGATGATGGTGTCACAGACCTTGGGACACCGCTCTCAAATGTGTGTTCTCCGGCCAGCTGAGCTGCGGGCAGAACATCGCAAAATTGGCCGTCGGTCGAAGTGAAAGGAGCTAAGCGCGTTTCTTCATCCATCTTCGAGCTGAACGGTTGGAGAGTGGTTTAGAGTGGCATGGGCCTGCGTGTCATGCAAATGCATCGGTGCACGCTTCGAAAGCTCGAGCACGTCTCTTGTAGGCTAAGGGCTGCCTCCATCGACTTGTGAAAAGAACGGAGGGCTTACAAAAGATTCAGAGCAAAGTTGAATGCCCAGTTGCTTTGGTTGACCATCGTAGACATTCGGGGTGAAAAAATTGGAATGGCGCTCTTTTTAAAGCACGAATCTGTTTCAAAACTGCAAGTTAATGTAAAGGCTAAGCTAAAATGAATATCATAGACTGAAAGAGGTAAGCGGAAGTTTTGAGAGACAAAGAAGTGACAGTCGACGATGTATGCGCAACCATATCAAGGCAACTTTGTCAGTACGGAGAAGAAACTGAGCTTTTTGCTGCCAACGCACGAAAAAAATTAACCAAGTACTTCCGTGTTTCATGGCTAATGACATGTAAGCACCAGTGGCGTATCCAGAAATTTCGTTCAGAGGGGGCTCACGTTGAAACTCAGCCTCCTCACAGAATTTGTCGGGGGATGAATTACATGAAGAATAACTGCATTGTCATTGCCAAAGGGGCTGTATACAAATTCTTGAACGGTACGCACTGTAAAGACAAGTAAAATATGCATTATGTCATAAAATAATAACTAGTTTGTCCCAAAAATTGTGGCCGAAATAGCTGATATCACTGATTGTATGTTTTTTGCCTATTTATTAAGTAAAGGAAATATCACACGAACTTTATAACTATATGAGTTCGAAAGCAGCAAAGCAGTGCACGCCGTTGGTATGAAAAATTTAAAGGCCATGAAATGGACAAGTTGAGGACAAATATTTTAATGAAACTTTATCTTTCAAGAACCTTGTCTACATTTTTTACGCATGCAATAACCAGGGAAAAACCTCAATGACGCTCTCCTTTGTGCCAATGTATTGCGCAGGAGCAGCTGTCGCCGGTCGTGTATTGTTATTCATTGCATCGAAGTTATATAGTTGTAACAGAGACCACATATAAAAAGCAGGAGTTCTGCAAAATATACGAGAGCGAGTCAAATGAAATTGAGCCAATGCGAATATATGACAAATGGGGTACTTTATTTAAAAGTAGTCTCCATGAGAATTTAGACATTTGTCCCACTGACTGACGAGTCGCGCGACTCCCGTCTCATAAAAGTTCTTTGGTTGCTGCCTCAAAAAGCCTGTAACTGATTCTTGTTCTCAAGTGAATCAAGTGATTCTCAAGTGAACTGATTCCTAACTGAATCTAGTTCACTTAAGCTGACCTTTTCAATTGCCCCAAAACGTACAAATCGCGAGGCAACAGGTCTCGGCTCTATGGCGGACATTGCAGCGTTTCCCACTTGAAATTTACCAGTTTTGTGTTAACCATATCAAAGAGTGGGGACGGTCATTGTCGTGGACCAAGATGACCCCATTTCTCAATTTTCCTCGTCGTTTGTTCTTGAATGCGACGCGCAGCCGACCCGGCGTTTCACGATATCGGAAGTGATTGATAGTCTGTCCAGGTTTAGCAAATTCGATCAGTAATGGCCCCTGACGATCGAATAAAGGTCAACAAAAACTGTCCGGTGGAAATAACGGCCTTTGCTTTCTGGGGGAGTAGTGAATTCGAATGTTTCCACTGTAAGCTTTGCCGTTATCTTTCAGGATCGTAGTAGTGGCACCTTGCTTCACACTGGTCAAAATAACAGACAAAAAATCGTCACCCTCATTGCGATACCGGATCAGATGTGTCAAGGCAGCGCAGAACCTCTCCATATAGTGGCGGTGGTTCAGAATCTTGGGCAACCATTGCACACACAAGAGCCGATAACCGAGATGTTCATGAATTATAGTGTGAACCAAACCGCAACTGATGTTCGCACCCTCTGCCGGTTCATCGATGCTTATCCTCCGTTCTTGTCTTATAAGCTCATCAAGCTTTTCAATTGTTGCAAAGTGTTGGGGGTGATTGCAAGGTGCCTTTGGCCCGGTCTTGGATCGTCTTGGCAAGTTTCACGTACTTCTTTGAACCGTTTGCTCCAACGCTTCACAGTGGCCAATGAAATGCAATGTTCAACGTGCACGGCAGCCATATGGCGATTAATTTCTTTTGAGAAACACCTTCAGCTGTCAAAAGCCTCACGGTACCACGCTGTTCAACTTTTGAAGTGTCCATTATGTCATGCAACCATGTTCAACCCAATTCATGAGAGCATTAGAGAATATTTAGCCTCATACCTGCGTGATACTTTTGTAAATGAGAGATGCCTGTGTGCCACACGCATGCCTTGCAGATAATGAACCGAACCATTAATGCACGGGGTGGGTTGGCTCACTTTCATTTGACTCGCCCTCATAGATTAGAAATGCAAAGATACAATACGTTATATAAATGCGAAGATACAGCTTGATAAAGGGCAAAGAAGTGTCACTGGAAACAAAGTTCACTGCGCGTATACACAAATCCTCGCAACAAGCTATTTAAATATAATTTCCAATAAATGTACATATCTAAGAAAAAGCCACTGTATATAATGCGTCAAACAAGGCAAATAAATATGTTGCGCAATCCCAGATTCACAGATCACACAATCCTAAGGTCTGCCCCCATTCCAGCCACTCCCCCGGATGTATCACGCGCGACGGAAGGTGGCGCGCCTTTTTCCCCGCTTTTCTCCCTTGTGCACACAACACTGAGCCACCACCGTCGGCACCCTCCCCCCCCCCCCCCCCCCCTACGTTCTCACTCTCACAAACAGCATGCGGCGCGCTGTGACGATGTTATCGCCCATTGGACTTCATACGAAACATGTCGGCGACGGCAGGAATGCGCCTGGAGGGTCCATATAATTGCTATCGCAATAGCAAAATCAAGGTATCTGGCAACTGAAGAGTCCTGTGTGACCCATTACTTTCCACAAAAGAAGAAAATTGAACTTTCACCATGCGACAATTTGCTGCGCCGCAACAATATATTTTCGGCTTTTATGGGGGCGCGGACCCTGAAATGAAAGAAACGCAAAGGAAATCATGTTGGGCACAATCGAATGCCTACTTAGGGCACCTAATGTGGCTACCGAAGAAATATCGAAGGAAACGTGAGCCGTTTGGTCCATATAGGGCCATATGCATAACGCCAGGTATCCTACACCGACGAGACAAGTCTTTCCGGAGAGGTTGATAACAAGCGAACGCGTTGCAATCCGTCGAGTCCCCACAGTGATGACAGCGAGCGACCATTGTTTCTTTTTCTCGTCTTATAGCCAGAAGGCGTCCGAAACTCTGCCAGGCCAAAATCCAGTCGGTCAGAGATTTGTGCTCTGACCGACTCGGATTGTGCTCGGATGGGGCTCGTGCGTTATGTGACTGCAGGTGTATGGTCATTGCCACAAAATCCAGCCCGAGTTCGCATTGTTTGTGCCGAAATGTCTTTTCGAGCGTGAAAAAGACATTCTAGACAAAATCCAGAGTGATTTCCGGCGCCGTGGTTTGTCTTGGTCGGCGTTGCATGACAGCACGAAGAAATTACGGGGGGGGGGGGAGGGGGGGGTTCGAAGTCCCAGTAGCCCCCGCCCCCCTCCTAGCTACGCCCCTGGTAAGCACGTAGATGTGTTGATCCTATGTTGGTACACGACATGCCAGAAAGATTTATTGCTATTATTTCAGTCGGCGTATGAATTGGCACGCATTTCTGACACTGTTTCTTCCGAATTATGTTTTGTGTCGAAGAAAGATTCTTGACTGGACCACGGCAGATCTGACATGAACCAAAGGCCTGGGTCAAGTACACTTCGCATTGAACGGAAGTTATTTAGAAAAATGTTTAGTAGTAGCTATCAGCCGATGTATAGGAGTGGCGCCTTTGACTTGGTCAAGTATAGCGATGACCTCAGAATTAGTTGCGCCTTCTTCCGCACAACGTCGCGCATGTTCAGTTTTTCTAGCCTTGGCTAATGTGAGTTCTTTTTTCTCCACAGCAGCACCAGAGCGTAACACTTTCTCTGCTTTCGGGAGTTTCTGTAAGCGTATTCTGTCGACACCGCCGCGAAGGTACTGCACGGTAAGGACGGTTGGGTGACAATAATGCCATGGCGAAGAAACCCCAGCGGCGAGCATGTGAATTAAACCGACTGAGTACTAACACCCCTGTTCCTACCCTGCAGTTCGCGCAGTCTCCGTCTAACATGTCTAGTGGATTTGTTGTATACTTAGAATTCACCTATGGCGCGCACACCAAAACATGTGATATATGCCCAGGAACATTGGACATGGTCTCTTCGACAATTTGTTGAACTTGACCGCAATACCCCATCGTAAGTCATCAGCAGCATATTGAAAAACTTATGCTTCAGAAGATCGACTGAGTTTTACCAAGTTTTAAAAAAACGACGTCGAGAAGGTTTTTTCTTAGAATAACACATGCATTCATGGCACTTAGATGGCACTAAGTACTGCGTGACACCAGTGTGTTGGTACTGACCAATTGACTGTTATAACACAGCACCAAGTGCCGACTAAGTGTTGCAAATGCGTTTAATATTAGAAGGAGGTACCCTCTCGACGTTGCTAACAATATATTATTAAAGGGAAAGCCTTAAGTGGTTCCTAGAGCCAATGGCCTTAAAATAAGCGCGTCGTCCGGTCGAAAGGTAAAAAAATATATTCAGTTGCAACGGCACATACCCTCCAAGCAAGCAAAAATATGCAATGACTTATCCATCTCGTAGTGTAGAAACTACAAGCACTCAGAGAAGTGAAGTGTACAGTGCATACATTCATTGGAATCACGCATACATCGTACGGAAACGCCGCGTCTACTCGAGTGGTAAAAAAACAAAACACATGGCCTTTTCAATGCCTCATACCCCCATAAGCAAGCAAAAATAAAAAGCAATGGTTGATACCCTCGTAAGGCTGAGGCTACAAGCGCTTACAAAAGTGAAGCGAAAACTGCATACATTCATGAAATCCACCCATACAACACACAGAACAGCACACGTTTCAAGCCTCTGCTGAGAGGGTGCAACGTAAAGTCGAAGAGAAACGTCGTTGGCGCGAGTCTGACCCTGCTATACGAGCACGAAGCCGCAGCTGAGCGTCGAAAGCGACCGAGAAACGCAACGATGCAAGACAGCGCATTACCAAGTGTGCAGCAGGCTTTCGCCTTGACGTGTTAAAGGAGTGTAACATGCTGCCAGTTGTTTTTCTTTTTTTTTTTAAACTGGGCTGATCTGTTGAAATATAATTTTTCAAAGTGCTTCTAATTGAGTTACGCAGGCGTGTAGCGGTGAAGTTCAGCAGATTGCCGAAGGGGCAATGTTCAAAATTTTTGGGTATGATAGGAACGTCGCCGGAACGTGCGGAGGGTATCCGAATAGGCGCTCACGCACACTGGAAATTAAGCGTTGTGACGGTAAACCGCCAGCTTTCGTGCGCAGTACTTAGACGCGATGTATAGTCTTCACGGGAACGATACAATTGCGTTAGCTGCAGAGTTTCAGAAAATATTGCGCTGTGCAAACTAAGTTTGCACCGCTTGCGACACGTTGCTCGTGTACGCTCACGCAACCTTTATGTTTATGCGCTGAATAGGCCACGAAATTAATCGCATGAAGTGCTTATTTTTTGTGTTCCTGCATTGCAGCGTTCACAACTTACGCGGAAATTGAAACACCATGTCAGGCGAATGCACATTATGTGAAGTTGACGCAGTCATGCCACGATGACTAAGGCATTCTTACGGTTGTCCAATGAATGATGATGATGAGCGGTGTACGGAGGCACGCGGAAGTGCATTGCATACGTAAATACATTCAAGGGCCGCGTACTCTTTTCATCAAAGTGCACATACCTATTGTGGAGGTTTGACTAACAATACGCCTATACCCAGTGGCACGGAGACAGTTGACGCAGAATTGGTAGCCCAGATAAGAAATTTCGAAATTAAGGAGAACCGCTAAATGGGCTGTTTTGGTACGTATGGTAAGGGGTTTGTGTTCAGGTGCTACGAAACTCGCATCCTTAACTATATGTGGCTGCCCAGGCATTGTCGACAGACGTCAGAGTTGGTACAGATTGTTTGTATTCTGCAGCAATCCCTTTCATTTTGTACGTACGCGGTGTACGATGTATACAAGGATGTGTGGATGTATACCTCTCTTATTGCCGCCTAGGTGTACGACACATTTTTCGTAGGAATTCTTTTTCACAATTTTCGTGCTCCGATACTATGTACGCGACCTTCCTGCTATGGTCTAATATGAGGTCGGGAGTTTGGTGAAATAAATAAATAAATAAATAAATAAATAAATAAATAAATAAATAAATAAATAAATAAATAAATAAATTACCAGCGCTATTACATTATGATGTCTGCATGTCTTAGAGGTACCTTTCACTAGAAATTATATGGGCAAGCTTTATGTACTGAATTATTGTTTTACTAAACTCACTGTCACTACTTTGTCGGAGAAAACGCCGTGTTTTAAAGCCGGTGCATGCAATGGCACATGTCCAGCTGCAAAATAATGGGGTAAGGCAAATTCCAAAATTTAAGAAAGTCAAGGAACTCATTGAAAGTCTTGTGCTCTGTTATTAGGCAATCTGTGTGTTTTATAGATTCCTCTGAGCCGACATATTAAATGTACAGAAATTGTGTTGTGATAATAGGTTTTATTGCGCAGAATACAGGTACGCTCACAGGCGCTATCTTGTGGGTCAGTTCCGTGTCACATAAGCCGGTTTTCTACGTTCTGCGGCGCGGGAAAATGGGGAACACGGCATAGTTGGCAGCACCAGCTTCGCATTAAACTTCGAAGAACAGCTGCGGCTCCGCTAGTGGTCAAAATGGCTCCAGCGTGCGTAAGCTTTGATCGTGCATCCGCGTTCACACGCTCTGAATGCCACACCCCAAAACCCAGTGCAGCGGGTGACATGAGAAATGATGTGAGACTGTTAAACTATGAGTAAGAATTGTGTTTCAGTACAGAGACCACGTGTATTTGTTGTTAGAAAGTAGTAGCAAATTTCCCGGTAAATTGCTGGCAGATCATGCGTAAACTTCCTCTAATAAGACGAATTTTACCAAAGAAAGAAGAAACGCGGCTGTAGAATGCAGTTACGTCGACAGCGGGAAAAGAAAGGTAAGCACTTTTATCAATTCATGCGCGGAACTAAAACTTGCAACTTTTTCGTGGGCACACAAGTAGAGGCGGATTTGGGTCGTGAAGCAGCTGCCGCCATCTCGCCCCTGGCGCCGGAACTAGTTCGCGCAAGTTCTCCCTTTTTATTGACTGCTGTCAAGAGAGGGCAGCGTAATGGACTCTGCCCTATAGCTGCTGTAAACGGTTCCCATAAGTCGCAGAGCTACTGCAGATGGCCCCTTTAGGGAATCATATGACTCCTTAAAGGCTGCTGTATACAGTAGTTCTACTTCGACGTGGGAAACTCGATCAATAAATCTTGTATGTGCATATCTCACAGATTATGCCTGGAATATGGAATGCAGCGGAGCATGCAAGTATAGTTAAGCTGAAAAGAAAAAAAAATACAATTGCAGGTATCAACATCTTAAACAGCAAAGGCAGAGCTGCTACGGTGAGGAGCCGGGCTGCTGGGTGACATCTGGTGATGCTTTGATTTAGGCGCACAGTGAGCAATATACAAATAGCAAATCAAGCCAATTAATACATTGAATTACGGCGATCTACATGTTGAGACATCAATGTGATACTGAGGCGTGCCGTATTGGGGACTCCACAATAATTTTGATAGCTTGAAGTTCTTTAACGTGCACCAAAATGAAAGTTCATGAGTGTTCTTACATTGCCGGCCCATAGGAATGTGGTCGCTGCAGCTGGGATGGAGCCCAAAACCTCGGCCTCAGCAACTCAACGCCATAGCCACTGAGGTGCTATGGTGGCTCAACAAGTAAGGGGCTAGCCACTACCACTGCTCATCATATACATGTATACAGAGTCCAGATTTTGTTGCAGGTAAGACTCAGCTGTTCGTGTTCAATACGACGAACACGTCTTCTTGGTGACTGCATCGGACGTATGCGCTTACAATTCATTCATTCATTCATTCATTCATTCATTCATTCATTCATTCATTCATTCATTCATTCATTCATTCATTCATCAAAAGTTATTTGCGAAAAGAAGTGGTCGGGGCCCTCATTTCAGAGGAGATATTCTGTATATGTCCACCTAGTGGACATGTCCATTTCATCTGCTACCGAAATGCTGATTGGTTGGGGGCGCCTGTCTCATTCTGACGCATACAGGTGTTCCTGTGTGTTTCCTTCTTAGTCCGTTGTCGTTTGCGCGGTAACATAATGCATTCCAATAGCATACAGGGCTCTCGACCATGTATGCTTGCTGGAACATTTTGTTGATAAGTTAAGAATGGAACGCTGTTTTTTTTTTACTTTACGGATATCATTGGCTACTTCACTGTTGAATGATTGGTGATGTGGACCGAATTTCACTCGTTCGGGTCTCTGAATGCGAGAATCTCTCTGCGAGAGGTGGAGCTGTGAGTGCGTGAGAGTGCAATCACCTGCCGCGCTCAGTTTTTGGCGAGTCAGTCGCGTGGGTGACCAAATTTCTCGCTCAAAGTGACAAATGCTCCTTTTCCAAGAGTATGCTTTATGCATTTTGGTAGTTTTTCAATACCCTTATTATCCTAAGCATGAGGATTTCATAGAGCCCACCTGAACCAACACTCCGACCCTCAGACAACCCGCATGTTACGGCAGCTCTACATCACAACTACGCAAATGGTATACAAGTGTTCAAGTTATGGTTGATATTTCTTCATGAAGCACGCAGAAGTGACATGTAACAATATATACGGAATAGGAGGCGGTCCCTGCCGTACAAGTAAGATACAAAAGAAAGAAAGAAAGAAAAGAAAAGGCAAGCCTTCGTTAGAAAGGCATAATAAACAGTTTGATAGATGTAACTATTTGAATAAAAATAGTAAATTGGTTGTTATAAATTAAAATGCAGTCTTTTTTTTAGTTTTAGGACTTCATTTTAAACGAGTAAGCAAGAAATGCGTACTCTATTCCTGATAATTGATCTCAGATTTATGTGAAAGCGATGCATTGCCCGCTACAAGGTGCACAATATCTTCTTATGTAAATGCTTGATCCGGGAAAGTATCTGTAAGAAATGGTGAGCACTAAAAAAGAAGAAGGCACAGAGTCAGTCTGATATTGTAAAGGGGGTGAAAATAGAAAAAATTGTGCTGATCATGATTCAAAAGTTGTTGCACGTTCAGCTTGTCTTTGAAGCTTACGTGATGGCAAAAGAGGATGAAATTCAAGTTTTTATTCATTTTATTATCAAAGTTTACTCTAGACCAATTCTCACCCTTTCGGTATGAGAATGAGAATGTGAGAATATCAAAATAAATGCGAGGGCACACATGTTTCTTCCAAATATTCTAGAGGGTTGACGCACCATGAAAATTTGGTGATAGCAATACAGTCTCAATCTAATCAGTGTATCTCTGAATAAAAAATTATGAATTAGTAGAAATGGAAGAGTCATTCGTTAATATCTGAGAATACCATGAAGATTATGTTTCAGATTAAATTTGGGAAAAGCTGTACAAAAATGTGTAATGGGCATGTAAAGGGAGAGAGAGAGAGAAACGAATCAGGAAAGGTAGGAGGGCAACCACGGACGTGCCCGGTTGGCTGCACTACACGCGATCGGGAGTGGCGGACGAATAGATGAGAGGGATTGATAAGATAATGTATACACTGCAGAGGATGAAGTGGAAAGCTGCGCGCTCACGAGACATTAATTAAATTACCTGATATTCTCATTCGAAGGCGTTTTTATTTCCCATTACTTGCTTTCTCCCGCCGAAGGTCGTGGATTCGACTACCACCAGTGATCGTGGATTAGACCATCAGTGAGGACGCCATCAATTAGGGTGCCCTTGAATTCTGGTCCCACCAAAGGTGGAGGGTTCGATTCTCATCAAATGCGTGGGTTCAAGTGCCTTAATTAACTCTGCCTTAAGTAACCGTGCGTAATTAACTTCACCTTATTCAGCAGCAAAGGTAATGGGTTCAGCTCAAACCAATGATCATGGGTTCAACCATCAATGGTGGTAACATCAATTTTAGTACCGTTAAATTCTAGTCCCACCAAAGGTCGATAGTTCGACTCACATCAGTGGTCGTGGGTGGCACCATCAATTTAGGTGCCATTGAATTTTGGTGCCATAACGCAGGACGGTCCTTTTTTCTATAACGCCGGGCAACGGATTTTATGACCCATGAGGCATTTCAGACTTTCGCTTTATTAAAGAGTCAGTCATAACGCATTTGCACAGGAATATCCGCTGTCACCAGCCTTGACACAGACCAGTCGGCTTGGCGAAGTACAGAAGGGCTCTTGTGCCCTTGCGCATGCAAGAAGGCGTAGACCGTGGTCCCAACATATTTTAATCCGAAAGCCCTCTATTTTCCAATCGATGCGCACCATCTTGTGGAGCACATAGTTGAGTGTCAAAAAATGGCCAGTGGCACAGAATTTTCTCTAGCGTCTCGTCGCACTCGCACAAGTGGCACACTGCACTGTTGGCCATTCCTATAAGCAATAAATAGCCATTTGTATATGCAACACCCAGCCGCATGCGACACAAAAAAAAGTTTTTTCGCAACGGTGAGTCCGGCTGGCAGGTGAAGCCGCAGGTTAGGTTCGAGAGAATACAAGCGTGAGTTGGTAATACCCGGTGAATTCCATCGAAGAAGTGCATAGTCGCGAGAAACTGACTGACGTTGCGCGCAGCATCTGTTCTTGAGAGTGGTATAGGCACACGCTGATGTTTCTGATACGCGTAGCTTCATGTGCGCTGTCGTTTCCGACCTTTCTGAAGTGACTCGGAAACCATTCAAATACAATTTCGTGCCCTTTCTCGTGCACTTCATGATAAGCGCGCCTTATTTCGCACACTAGCTGCTTGTGTAGCCCATGACTATAGGGCAAACTGCAGAGTTCGTAGGACTGCTTTCGAATAGCAGTTAAAGGGCCTACGATTTAATGGCTGCTAGAGCACGTAATTGATTGCACCTTGAAGAGCCACCAGTTATGCTGCTGTTGTAAAGTACAATTCACAAATTAACACTTCAGCGCTTAGGGTATTTCATGGTTTAAGTTATGGAGTTTAGGTTACATCTAGATATTGTCATGCGAAAGGTTATTCCTTATTTTGTAACAGATGGTCCCCAGTGGGCGGTGGTATAGACCATTGTTAGTCAACAATGAACTTTTATTTTGAAGAACTTCAATGACGTCAACAATTAGGAATTGTCGGGAGGCAAGCTAACTCCATTGCGGTTACAGAACGAGATGTAACAAGGTAATGAACACATATTTTGCAAAGGCTCTCCGTGCAAACGGCAACGAAAATAGTTCGTAATCGACTCTGAAACAGCGTACTGCACGAAGCGAAGGCAAGTTTCGCGCTGTCTACACAGATGGCGCCACATTTCCGAGAAACTGCTTGCAAGGGAAGTGAAAGAAGGTTTATATCGATCATGAGGCCTTTTCTTGGCTTGCTGAAAAGTCGCGCGCATACTGAAAGTATTTGGGCTGAACGATTCCCTAATTAAATACACTTCAAGCTGAAAAATACATATATACCGCACATTTACTGGATAAGAAAAACAGAGCAGCATAGTTGCAGTTAAAAGTGTTAAGAGAAACGTAGGCAAACCATCCCAGGCTCAGTGTATCTGTTCACTGGTAAAGCGACAGAAAATTACGGCACAGCTCATCCCACGATAGCTGTCGATGGTACTGCGAATATCAGTCGAGCAGTACTGATCATATTCCTGTGAAGTCACGAGTAAGACTTCGATGCCAAAACGATCGATCGATTGGTTCGTAGAAATTCACCCCCACCGTCGGCGTCCGAGACGCACCGTCAGAGACGGTCTGCACAGGTGGCTCAATGGGTGACTTAGGTTCGAAAAGACAAAGCCGCTGCAGTAACGAACGAACAACAACTTGTATTTACAGATAAAATTACAAAGTTCGGTTACAAGATTGCATAGTTTCAACAGTACATCGGTTACAAAATAGCTACACTGGTTTGGACCACATAGGGCGACCCTATTTCGGCAGAGCCGATGGTGCTTAGCACCGAAGCCAGGTCCAGAACTCCTCTTCGGAGCGCTGCGGCCGCATTTTGTAGACGCAACGCTCCGCCCACAATCTTTGCTGGCGAATTACTGCCGGGTTGCTTCTCAACTGGACAATCCGTTCACCAATCACTGCGTTCAGCAGAACTTGCGTGCGGGATTGGCCAGTCGAACAACCAAAAGTCAAAGAACATCTTTTTTTAGTACAGTTCACGGTGTAGAATCCTCACCCGAAATACACAATATACAACAACAAAGGGGTGAGCGTCATGCCAGCTGTACACATCGCAAGTTCCGAGCAACGGCTCTCGAGCACAGCCGGCGCGACAAGCACTGCCCAACAAAATACATTCACAAAACCTAAAAGCCTGGGAACGTCGGGACCATGTTTTCCAGTGCTCGAACATGTGCGCGACGCGATCGGATTCCAAGAACCCGCAGGCCATGCGGCGCCATAAACAAGCAATTGTTTGCAAGCCAAACTGTCACAGAGGAGCCCGGGATAATTGTCCACCCGCCGAGGTCGGCCTCGTATCCGGGCCGTAAGCCGAAGAAGACGTTCCCACGGCGCCTCGGAACCGAGACAAAACCGCAGGCTCGTTTGCGGCTCAAAGAATCCCTACGCCGGTCAGCGCGCGGTGCAAAGTCATAAAAGGCAATGAGGCTGGCGCGCCTGCTTGAGGCCGCGCTATCTCCGTTGCCCGCGGCCAGACCCGAACCAAGCATTCTTCAAGGGTGCCGATGAGAGCACCGCGGAAGTCAGACGCGCCCGCCCGTTACGGCGTTTGACGCCCAGTCGGGGAGATCCCAGCTGGGAAGGAGTTTACCCCCGCCAGCCGGCCGCGCGCAAGGGAAACGCCTGTGGGGATTCCCAGGAAGCACAATGCGACGGGGGTCCGAAGCTCCCTTTTTTTTTTACTGTGATGCGCGTCCGCTAATGTGGTGCTGATGGTCTTCTCCGCTCCCCGAACTGTGCGGCAGCCCTGGGTGCCGACAGCGTGGTTACTCTGCTTGCTTGCAAGGCCCCGCTCTGGGTCAACAGTTGACAGCCATTACTCCAGTGTGGACAGAATCTCGTCAAGACGCATGCCCCCTGCCCAGATGGTCCGCACCGTCCGTTTGGGTTTGTTTTGCAGCCGCCCATAGCGGGGCTTACATCACGTTTATTTAAAACGTGAAGTGGTAAGATGTACTGAACGTTGGGCGTGTTGGTAATCCCTACTCAAGGGGGAACAGGGATCAGATAGAAAGCACGGACGAGCACCGATTAGCAACAGTGGTTTATATTGACAAACACGAAATATATATGTCCTGGCACAAACACATGTTGAGATTTTTTGCAAAGGGGAGTGCAGAGGCGGTGCGGTAAAGGGAGACGTGGATAGGAAGGACGTACTTGGAACCAAGTATGTTTTGAGAGACAAACCAGCAGGAACGTTATTGCACATGCAGCATGACGAAAGTCACATCACGAAGCCGGAATGACGACGACTGAAATACCACGATGGTATAACTACGTCGACGCATCCGATGCACGACGCATCCCGACCAGGAGCACATACCTAGGGGTCCAAGCAGGTAGACAACTGGGGCCACTGGTCGGCTTTAAAGGTTAGATAGATAGATAGATAGATAGATAGATAGATAGATAGATAGATAGATAGATAGATAGATAGATAGATAGATAGATAGATAGATAGATAGATAGATAGATAGATAGATAGATAGATAGATAGATAGATAGATAGATAGATAGATAGATAGATAGATATAATAATAATAATATTTGGGGTTTTACGTGCCAAAACCACTTTCTGATTATGAGGCACGCCGTAGTGGAGGACTCCGGAAATTTTGACCACCTGGGGTTCTTTAACGTGCACCTAAATCTAAGCACACGGGTGTTTTCGCATTTCGCCCCCATCGAAATGCGGCCGCCGTGGCCGGGATTCGATCCCGCGACCTCGTGCTCAGCAGCCCAACACCATAGCCACTGAGCAACCACGGCGGGTAGATAGATAGATAGATAGGCTCAAAATTTGGAGGGCGCTTAAGGTAAGGTTCGCCTTTAACAGTGGAACGCCATAATTTTCAAAGATCCCGGACTGCTTGTCACGCCTATCCGGCAACTACCGCTTTGTAGCGGATGCGCGGAGCCGAGCTCGATGGTAGTAGTGCTGTAAGGAACCGAGCGCCACGCCGCTCGGGAAAGGAGTTCGTGTTTAAGTTCTCGCGTAACAGAATTATGTTTTCTGGCAGATACAAATCGAACTACGACGCCATCAAGCCTGTAGGCTGTGCTTAGGTTGTACTTTACCATTTAATGACGTATTTTCCTTCGAGGAATTCAATTATTTGAGTAATGCCTTGCGCCACGCGGAGGTCCTGCGCGGACGTAATTCGGAGGGAGTTTTCTCCAAGCGACGTCGGACGCCGACATAGGACATTTTGCGACATGGGGCCCTTGACGCAATCGCGTTAAAACTGCTGAAGGGGGCACAGAATGCTATTTGCTTTAAAAAAATGTCAATGCCACGTGAATGACTGAAATAACTTTATTGGAGGTGCGGCGAGGACGCGGACTCGTCCTGCACCCGACTAGTCCCACGCCAGGACCTGCAGGTCTAGCCCACCGGCCCGGTCGCAGGCACTTCAGACAGCCAGGATTTGCTTGTCTAGAGCGGGGCTACGCAGAAGTGAGTCACACTCCTCCTTGCTGAACTTGGGGTATCTAGACCCACACTCCCAGAGCAGTGGAGGTCTGCCCGCAGGACGGGCAGGCGTCGTCGCGATATACGTGGTGTTAAACTTCGCCTAGAACGGACAGACACGAATATGTGCCGGTCTGTAACAGTCTAAGAGAAACGGCTTGCGCCCTATTCAACTTGGGGTGACGGGGTGAAAAGACCTTTCTAGACATGTAGAATTCCGTAACCTCGTTGTGACTAGCGGGAGCATTCCTGTTTTCATAGTAAAGCTGTCAACACATTTGACAACCAGTTTGCACTGTACAGTGGTTTGTAGAATAAACGCTGGCAAATCACGTTACTCAATGAAATTGGCTAAGTTGGTCGGTCATTAAGAAACAGACCCTAAGAGCAAAAACCTTTGTCCACACGAGATTTTGTACAATTAAAAGGACTAGTTGGTCGCAAACGAACTTCACATACCTAGAGAGAGAAAAGTTGCAAACCTTGTAGTCAGTCTGTATACGGCTTATCTTCTTCTGTCAGAGATCGAGGGAGAAATAAAAGGAAAGGCAGGGAGGTTAACTGGATCCAAATATACGGTTTGCTACCCTGCGCTTGTAGAAGGTAAAAATGGAGTACAAGAGATAAAGGAACGAATAGTACGAGACCATCAGGGAGTCCACAACACATGCGCGAAATAAAAAAAAATAACAGTCTCTTTAGCATACTCTAAACAGGATGAAGGCAAAATCCTGCGTGCTCACGAGATATAAATTAACTTACTTGACATTCTCGTTCTAATTTGTTGCTACTTCCTATTGCTTATTTTCTCTAACCAAAAGTCGTGCGTTCGACTCCCACCAATGGTCCTGGATTCCACCATAAAGGGTCGCACCATCAATTTGGTGCCGTTGAATTTTGGTCCCACCAAAGGTCGAGGGTTCGAGTGCCTTAATTACCACCTAAGGTCGTGGGTTCGGCCATCAATGGTGGCACCATCCATTTTGGTGCCATTGAATTCCAGTGCCATAACGCCGGACGGTCATATTTCCGAAAGCGCCGGACAACGGATTTTTTGCCCCGTGAACCACTTAGGCTTTCGCCTTAAGTTGTCCGAAGGAACAGCACGATATTTCATGCTAACAATCGTGAGACCACTTTTGGAATTCCTGCACACAAATTAGTGATGGTAGCTTGTGGAGCACTTCTCAAATGTAGAGATATGAGCACTATATTTAGAGTGTCGAGCGCTTACATCGTACTTTCAGCAAAAGTAGTGTTGTGGCTGTTCAAGAGTTTATGGATGAGGTATATTGACGACCGTAGTACAGATATGAATTGTCGATCTGTAGCTGGCACCTCATCAGCAGGGGTAGTGTATGTCGGAGTAGCGGTATCACACTGCGAATCCTGGAAGATGTGTGCTTACCATAGCGCCAGCCATTCTTCTCAACCAACTCTAAAGCTTTGCCACCTTCCGTCTCCGACGTCTTCGATGCTGCTGTAGACATAAAATGCAGCATAACGTATCAATCAGTCACATGCTGAAATACGGTCCTGTAACAGGCAAAAGGACAATCAGGCAACGGTTACGCCGCACGGTCGGTCGCCATAAAAAATATAAGTAGCAACTAGTAAATAAAGGAAAACCTCTCTTTAGCGTAGAAATGGAATGAATGCTGGCTAGTTCAAGACGATGACACAGCGGCGGCGTTGACCAATTCCGCCTTTTTTTTTTCTTTTATGCCCTAATTTTTTTTCCTGGAATACCCACCCGTCCGAAGATACACACTGCCAAATGTTGGCACAAGGAAGCAAAATATTTGAAAGCAAAATACCTAGTCAAGCTTCTCCCATTGTAATACACATGAAGGCTGGCGCACGCCTCGACAGAGCGCCCCGAAAAGGCTATGCTGTGGACGCACAATCTTTTTGTCGCTGGCCTCGCAAGTAACGACAAGATAGTGTCTATACGCCGGACACTCCCATGTCCTAGGGTGAGTACTGTGTCTCTCTGCCAGAACGATAACTACAGAATTAAAACGAAACACTCTTTGGACATCCTACAGACTGAAGGGGGTGCGAGTGAACAAAATACAAGTGAAAATATAGCACATGCGCAAAGAGAAAAGAATATATATACAGTCGGCGACTGATTCAAGTGTCAGGCGAGTCAGTGAGCGTCGTCCAGAAACGAGCCCGTCCTTTCGCTCGCCACTGTCTTTGCTTATCTGGCAGAGTTAGCGCGACAAGGGCCACATGGTGGGGAACAAAGGCACGGGCGAGCTGAGTTGGACAGGATAACAACGGGGGCGCGATCTCGATGGGCGGAGATCCCCGCCTGTCCATCTATTTAGCAGGGATGCTGCTCGGGACGGGGCCGCAGTGGGCACGCCACCAGGCACTTCGTAGGAATGGATGGAGCTTTCGATGGAACCCTTCTAAGGCAAAGTATTAGAAGATTTGGGACGACAATGAAGGGAAAACTACGCAGGATTAGTTGCTTAGATGCGACAGCCACATTGATATTTGTGTGTGTGTTATCAGCATTACAGTGGTATGAGCTTGGCAAATCATTTTGGCGTAATCCTCAAGCTGGAACAACGTTTTATGAAAGGGTAAAAGAATTGCTATACTCCGGCTAGACGAATTTTTTTTACACTTGCATCTGATGAACATTCTCCACAGCCTGCATATTACAGGTCAGGTCAGGTCAGTTTATTTCCTTAAAGGCCCCTTTATCAGTGGTGTTGCAAAAGTGGTGGGGTACATCTTGCAACGACAATTCAACGTGAACAAACGGGACATTTGAAAAGTGGTAGATACTCTGTATAAACAAATAGGTGAGAGAGTACAAGCTTGTGGTTATTGGATATCGTCCTAAAGTGTATTTCGGTTAGAGAGAACACGCCCCCATTCATATTACACCCCTCCCTCCCTCCCTCCCTCCCTCCCTCCCTCCCTCCCTCCCTCCCTCCCTCCCTCCCTCACCCCTAATTGTTCTAAATATAAACCCGGAAGAGGGCGTAGATGTTTGAGGACATCTTAATGACACGCACATATCATTTTCTAGCACTTTTACTCACACTCGCAACTTAGCTATAAGATGGAGTGAGGGCAAACGCTCTGAATACACGAGTACCGAAATACACGAAGAGAAACATGTATAACTAGTGCATTCCGCCAGCACCAACTTTTCATACGTGAAAATGCAGGATGACAAAGAAACTTGAAATTAAGGACCATGAAATGAGAGTGCATGAATTTGGCGTATAATAATTGTTTCAATACAGTTTTACCAAGATGGTCTAATCCAATGTAATGACCCGTTTTTATATCATGTACACCTGCTTTCTTGGATTTAGTTTAATCTTGCCAACTGCTTTGAGAAAACCTTTTCAGACAAGAACGGGGGCGCCTGATGCAGTTAATCTTTGCCGAGATAAGCTTGGCGCGCTGCTTCGGCAGCATAATATCGGGAGCACATTTGAGAATCCACTTACAAGAAGTGCCGGAAGACGGCTGTGGAATAAATATTAGACTCGTTTAAATCCGCACACGTTGTAAGAGAGGTTGACATCGCGAAAGAAAAACACTCATTTTTCCCTATTTACCTTTCTTGTGTCAAAAAGAAAAGAATCCAGGATTGGCGTTCTTCGGCGTTCCCTGGCCCTTGCACCGTTAATCATCAGTAATCACCATCAACCACAAAGGAATTTGCTGCGAACCGAATATCTCTCCTCAGCACAAAAATGCTTAACACTTTAAATAAATATCTGTGCTAGACAAAATGAAAGGTAAGGTGTCGCGGCTGTGGAGGGGATTAAAGAAAGAACAATGCATACTTTACATACGACGACCAGATAAATATTTCCCACTGCCTACTCTCGTAAGGGACAGAATTTGCCCTTCTGAAAGTCGTGCTCGATACCTAAACAAGCCATGCGACCCGCCGGAACAGCTAGAACATTCACAAATAGATACAGGCGAGCAGACATGAGAGATATAGTGAGAGCAGCTTGAACTTCCATGCTGCTCTGACGCTTTTTCGTTCCAGCAAGGCCAGCATATTGCCTTCTCTGGAATTGGGTATACGCCGCACTCGGTGCGCTGGGAGAAACGCATATGTCACTCGGCGTATGGTAGAGCAAGAGGCGAACACGAAACAATGAAATCCGCAAATAAAACAGACTTCCCAGCAAAGGGACCGTGGATACTTCTTGTGCTTGTATGGGCAATGGCTCGCTGAGAATGGATGCTTTGCCGTTGCTACACGGCAGAGATGTTCCGGCATGCGTTGTGTCGTTCATGACAGCGCCTGCCAATGTTACTAGGCTTTAGGGAATATTCGGTCACAGAAGGAACCTTGTTTCCATGTCGGTAGGTCTTGGGAATTCTTTGGAAATCTCTTTTCACATCCGTAAAATTTCGCTTTTATAAGAAAGGTGGAAAATTGAAAGCTGCCAACACATTTTTGTAGAAACACTTGTTCTACATTTTTGTTGGAATGCGGAAGTAGTACTCGGCATTCCCACCTGGCCTGCCCTTATACTGTGATCAATTCCAATGTTGTTTGGCTTCGCCGACTTAGCTACAATCACTGCACTGAGAAACGTACTACCTGTGACCAAACAGCAGCCGGAAGACGCTTGCTTGATTTTAATTTCCGCAAAACTCCGAGCGCTAACGGAAGTTTCCCAGAGCTGTTTCGTTAATGAAGGCATTTTGTCATAAGTAAAAAAAAAAAAATCCCTCCGCTGTCTGTCGCCACGGCTATAGGGGGGCGAAATCGGAGGCACCACGGAGCACTTTCGCAATCAGGCTTAGAGGAAATCAGGCGGGTCGGCCCAGGAAATTCGCGCTCAACCGCGTAGTCTGTGCTCTGTATATAAACTCAGCTCACGTATTGTAGCGGACGTTTGGCGGAAGCAAGGCGGGATGCACTAGGGTGGGGGTAATATAACGGTCGTGACGTTCTTATCTAATACGAAGACAAAGTTTTTGCCCACGTGTGTTCTTTATCCAACGAGCATCGCTTGGTATTTGTGCTTCCAATGGGAAGAACACCGGATGTTATTGTAAATTTAATTCATTATGTTAAGTTTAGCTATAGTAAGTTGCAGCCTGTGCACAGGCACACAAGTGCAATCTATTGTTAGCCCCCGTTTATAAGCGTCGTAAGTGCTGTCTTGAGTCACTTCTTTCTACTTCGTCATCTGGTCAACCGCATTCGTTGTTTCTTTGCAAGGTAAGCAATAGAGTAGCGTATCCATTCGCAATTCTTTTTATTAGTTTGAATTTTTTTACGAATGTATACTTTTCATTTTTTTCCCGTAAACACCCCTTCTATAGCTCTTTGCGATAAGGAACTCAAGTTCCTTAGAAGTTTATTGTGTCCATATTGTGTATTTTACAGTTGTATGATTTTACGTTTGTGAAGCTTGCGCAGGAAGAATTGATTGACGATGACTCGCCTGCCCTTCCTGCCTTTCTCTCTTTCAGCCCGCTGCTAACAGTATATGCTTGTGCGGGCTTCAATAAAGGTGTTGTTGGCAGTCAGCGCTGGTGCTGTGCTCTTCCTTGTCCGCGTATTTTTCGGCGCTGTTTAACATGAACTATATTTTCCATAACAAAAAATCCAGTGCGTATACAAAGCTTAGAACACTTTTACGCTGACATACAACTGCCGGAACGTCAAGGTATTTAGAGGACAGGCCTTTGACAGAAAAGAAGGGTTCTGGATGAATGGCTTCGTGCATCCTAATGGGTGTCTTAAGGCTAACACCGCTTGTGGCTAACAGAGCGACGAGCGCACTGGTGTGTGCTTGCTTACGCACTGTGTTTTTTTCCCTGGGCCATTAATTTTGTTTCACCCTTCCCCAGTGCAAAGCATGTCACCAGCCTCATACAACTCAATTTCCCAACCTTCCTCGTAATATTTCTTTCTCTCTCTCTCTCTCTCTCTAGCAGTAAGCTATACCAGATAGCGTTGTCCTGCTACTTTCCTGCCCATATCCGCATTCCGATTCCCACCCTCCCTACCTTTGTATGCTAAGACCAAAAGTAAGACGCTGTATCCTGTCTCCACTTTTTTTTTTAGGAAAGGCGTGTTCTTTCCTTTTTTTTGCACCCTTGTATATGCCCTTTATATAGGGAAATGAGGGCGTTTGATTGCAATGACCAGTGATCGCATCAACAACTCTTGAACTCGTAAGGCAACAGGGTGTTTTAGCAAACACTTTCAAAGTTTTTTAATTGTTGCCTGTGGCAGATAGTGCAATTCTAGTAAAGTAGTTTGCTGGGCCAGTTGGTGCGTGGTGAACGTATAATGGTTTCTAGCAGGTACGGACGCGAGCACAAGTAAGTAGAAACGGACAGAACAACGCTGGACTTACAACTGAAGTTTATTGTGAAAACATTCCACAAATCTCCGCCACGCATGCGTATACACCCAATAA
Source organism: Dermacentor albipictus (assembly GCF_038994185.2). Classification (NCBI taxonomy): domain Eukaryota; kingdom Metazoa; phylum Arthropoda; class Arachnida; order Ixodida; family Ixodidae; genus Dermacentor; species Dermacentor albipictus. The sequence continues at coordinate 70,593,525 of NC_091823.1, read as the reverse complement.
CAATGACAAGGTTCGTAGCCAATTATCAACAAAAGTTATACACGTACACAAAAGCGAAGTCACACCCCTTCCCTACAAAGCCTATAACACGTGGATTAAAATGACAAATTTAGAAATTGAAGCTCATTATCATTGATATGAATCGTAGGTTCACTCACACATGTATGCGCACCCAACTTTTTCATGTGGTACGCTTTGCTAATTTCTCTTTCCAGTTTACTGCGCTCTCTCCCCACTATCGATAAACTATCAAAAGCTGGTCGGCATTCGTACTCTTTGCAATGCAATGGCAAATTCCCTCCTGTACCTGTAGGTAACAAATAGCGATGCTCACGCATGCGGTCATTAATGCGGTCATGATTCAGTTTAATGTGGCAGTAAAAGCACTTACCCAGTGGTTCTAAATTGTCAAATTCACTTCTTTCGAATATTTAACCCCGCTAATGATGGCTTCGTTTCTCGTCCTCGTGTATAGCATTATTTAGCATTTCTTTTTGTTCCCATTTCCCTGTTCCTCTTTCAACGATATAAGAAATGCAAGAGTGAATGAAACGTCAAGCGCCAAAGCTTCACGACTTGCACATTGCAGATGTTCTACTCTCTTTACGGGAGCTTGGATAACCTAACCTTAGTTATAATGTGTGTTTAAAACTTTAATTGGTTCGTTATTCAACGTGGGGCATCGCCGAAGTGCCTGGGGCACGAGTGCGTTCCTATCGCCAAAGAACACATCGGTTGGCACTTCAGAGAGCCTACATCCATGGACTAAATTAAATTCGCAGTTCCAGCGTAGGCTTACTCGAAACATGTTGACTCTGCACTAATTGGTAGCTTCGGGCCAGAAAGATCTACTTCGGCGAGGACCTACTTTCTCGTACTGAAAGCAGAATCTACCGTAACGCGATTTTCTGATTGTGTCGTAGCTGAGTTTTCGATCCGGTACTCATAAATTAGGCATAAGAAAAAAAAGAAAGCTACCAAACAGATGGATAACCACATAATTTCCGCGGTAATGCGCAAAATAGAAGTAGATAGATTCGTGCGGAGATGGGATCAGCTTAACATGATTGGGTAATTATGCCAAGATGGGTTGGATAAGTTAGCGTTTCCTTGCTTATGAGGAAAATGAACGAAAGCTTTAAATAATTGTGCCTGAGATACACAAATAAATGTCACTCGCCGGGATATATAGATACGTCGCAACGGCCTCGCGCTGCTAAGCTCAAGGTCAGAAGGTTCTATTCAAGCCATGGCGGCCGCTTTCTCATTGAGCTGCAATGCGAAAAACACTCCTGTATTTAAATTTAGGTGCACGTCAAAAAAACTCAGCTGGTCAAAACTAATTCGGAGTACCCCACTTACGGCGTTCCTCCTAAGTAAAGCGTAGTTTTGGGTACGCTAAAGCCCAGAACTTCTTTTTGAAATATTTAGCGTAATGTCGACAAGAAGGACATGTTCTGTGCAATTTCGCTGCCATACACACAAGCTGATTGATGAAAGGCACTTTTTAAGAACCCGTAAGCGATGCTTGGTGATGTTGTTCTTGCTATATTCCTTGGACGATTGTCAACCAGTACCAGATTATTTGGCAGAAATGTACTGTCATTAGCATCAAAAGGCCAAAAAGTTGAAAGTGACTAGATTGCGTTGCTGCATCCTTATGGGTTCGCCTGCTTTTGAAACTATGACTTAATTCAGGCTTCAAAAAGGGCATTTCGGGCTGAACCATACTTTAAACCGGCTACCGAAAATTTCCCTCTTATTTACATTTACGTGTAAAAGGGTTCGGATCAATTTAGTTCTTTTCACATTTAACTTCTTGCTGGTGGTTCACGAAGATAAAATGTAGACCCAACAAGGATATGAAGACCAACTCTTTTTCACACTGATCCTTGTGTATGAGAGGCCGGCTAAGGAGTTCAACGCCAACTGAGTAGTGAAAGTAAAGCGGCCAGAGAGCACTGATCTCTGCTTTCGAACACTGCTCGCCAATGGTCCTTGAATTTTAATTGGAACTTTCGCTGCACTTTAATTACCGTCGTTGCAACTCGATTCTAAGGTGTGACCACATCATTTCAGCAATGAAGCGCGACTCATTGCTGAAGCGTTGTTATAGATCACAACACTTCGCCTCGCACGTGTGTTCTAGAAAACAGCCTCAGCTATAACCTCAGACGTTCCGTAGTGGCAAAATGCGATGTCTTGATGTGTTGATGATTTTGATGAGTTTATTAGGCGAACATGTGCCCTCTAAACCAAGATACATCTCGGCGGTGCCAATAGCAACAAGTAGGCTTAGCGGTCGTCGAAACGAATGACGTCCGCTTTTGGTTTTTGGTCTGGCTCTGGCTCTGGACGTCTGAGAAATATGGTTGCACCCTGAAAGAAAAACGCCCAACGTCCGTCGATTCAGCACATATGCTAGGTAATAACATGTGCACCAGCTCTTTAGGCAGTCGACCGGCCAATGAGATGTACGTACCACTGGGCGAATAGGAAAGCCAGGAAAAAGAAAAAAAAAGAAAAAAACCTGAGAAATATCAATGAAATGATTGCGCAACTGCAACATACCGATCAAGAACCACTCTTCGTTGTTTAACAAAGAAATCATAGTATGGCTCAAGCATGCACATCCTAGTAAAGGTGCAACAAAATCTTGTCGTAATTAAAGCGCAATAATATCTTGTCTTTTTCCCAGGACGTTGATCTCTTGAAGTTGCGTTACGCACAGCAGCAAGCGATGTACACGGTTGCATTCGTTTTTCTTTTAAAGCAAAGCTTTCGCACCAGTTCCCCGATTTTGGCATTCATTGTCGTTTTCTCGCCAGAGTGAGTGAGTGACATTTGTAGATATTGTTACGGATATTGTATAGACTTGAAGCACTGGATATGTGCCAGCAGCCGTCTTTTCGAATAGACAACTTGGGCCACTTGGTATGCTCCCCAATAAACAACTTGCCGCCGGCTACTGTCCGGCTTAGTATAGACAACTTGGATCACCGGGTATGTGCCTGAACAGACAACCTCAGCACTCAGTACGTGCCATTTGATATGTGCCTATTCACGGATCATCCCCCAGAATTAATGTGCCGCTGTGACTCCGGGGTCACGAAACCTTAAATATATTTAGATGCGAGTCGTGGATTTTTGCGCATGCTTTCTTTCATCAACACTGGCTCCTCGACGAGCATCATCCATCGTCTTCGTTAGGGGCTACGGCATCACACTAATATGTAGTACTGTTACCACGCGTTCATCACTATTCTCGTGGTCAGCTGGCAAAACATGCTGCTTTCCGCGGAGGTGGCAGGTGACTGGACACTTCCTTGACCACGATTGCACTTGTGTCTCCCGTTTAGGAGTTGGTCTGCCGCCGGGTGGTATTGTTGGTATCTGTCTTCTGGCCTCCCAGACGGGGAGAGCTAGGGGCAGGTCGGGAGCTTCACTGCAGTGCAGAAGCACGGTTTCGGAATCCCGAGATAGGGAGAGCTCCATACAGCGCCATCTTTTCGTTTCTGCCTGGTATCGAGCCAACTATCCCTCGTGTAGGTGCTTTTAAATGAAGTAGAACATTGCCGGTGCGTCCTCCCTTGGTGGCTTTTGCAATGGCTTGTCTTCGTGAATTGCTTACGCCATTTATCGCTGATTATCTCGCAGCTGTGGGAGTCGCATGCAGCTCGAAGTCAGGGAGAAAAACAGCTTCCTCTCTCAACAGTGCCACCGATGTTTTTCTGTGGTCCCTTGAAATATTCCTTTACCGCAAGGTGTATCGTGTATGATACACACAGAATAACTTCTAATTTAGTAGAATTAACTCGAAAGACAACAGCGCATATTTACCGGAAATTTTTGTCATATAGGATTCATAACTGTTGTAACTCTACAAATAGTTATACAGTTATTCTTTTTCTTTACTTCTGTTAACTCCAGGCCTTCCTAAACATACTTCTTTCTCGGCTGCACTAATACTGAAAAATTTCAGTGTTCGGCGGGACACACAACTTATATTTAGAAAAACAATGACAACGCCTATCTTGTACATGCCTAAGGCCGATTTTGGTGTAAACTTGCTGCAGGCATGATGGCTTAAACAATGGTTATTAGTAACAAACCCTGAAGATGCAAGCTTGCAATATTGTGACTCTGTAATAATTATAATTATTGCAATTCCTTAAATTGCATATTAAAGTTAGTTTAAAACACTCTTAGGGCATTACAATTTCATTTTAACGCCGTTGGCATATGGGGAAGGACAATTTTTAGAAATGTGCGTAACATTTCTATACAAGTTCTGTAGGATGTCTGAAGTCTACACTTTACATATCCAGTCTACATATTGACACGTGTACTTATCTTTATCGGGCGACCACGTTTGGCCGCCTAACAAATGTTATCGTGCAGCGCAGGACGCGCCTGCATATAAAAGAAGTTTCTGGAATGTTATTGATGGTTCCCTCCACTGTCTTTCACCGCAACTTGTGTAATCTGATTGCATGTATGCGTGACGCGAATAGTGCAGAACTTTGTGGAAAGCACGCGGGTCCCATCGGTTAATCTGGAACATTCCACGACTGATCTATAAAAGCCGACGTGCTTGACCCGCTGATCAGTTTTCCGACGATCGCCGACCGTGTTCGCCGCTATCGTTGTGCTATAAGTGTAGCCTGTTTTTGTGGGCACAGGTTCGCCCAATAAAAGCTAGTTTTGCTTTTCACAGTACTGCTACTGTGTTCTTTGACGTCACGACCACGTGACATCGGATGGAGGTGCTTGTGCGTTCATGTACTGAACGCCCCCGCAAAGCCGCGATCCAAGCCCGAAACCCGAGGACAAAAGCAGCGTCGCCCAAGACCAGTGGGCTAGCCGCCGACTGCAAGTACTGCCCCCAGAGCACGGACTTCTACCTGAGACGAGCAGGAAGATTGCCCGACAACTCGCCCGCCTACGTATCAAAAACCAGCAGCGTACCGACAGCCGACACTACAACCTCCGACGACGCTTCGTCGAGTACGGCGACCGTGTTTGGGTATGGACCCCAATACGCCGACGAGGACTGAGTGAGAAACTACTGCGACGCTATTTCGGACCCTACAAGGTCGTCCGACGTATTGGCGCTCTGGACTATGAGGTCGTGCCAGACGGCATTTCGCATTCATAGCGGCGCGGCGCGCGACCTGAAGTTGTCCACGTGGTGCGTCTTAAACCGTTTTACGGACGCTAACGAACTTCCCTTATTTTGTTGTTTTCTTTGCTACGAGTGCTTATTTATTACTTTCGTTTGTTTGCAGCATCGGGTCGATGCTTTTTAAGAGGGGGGTAATGACACGCGTACTTATCTTTATCGAGCGACCACGTTTGGCCGCCTAACAAATGTTATCGTGCAGCGCAGGACGCGCCTGCATGTAAAATAAGTTTCTGGAATGTTATCGATGGTTCTCTCCACTGTCTTTCACCGCAACTTGTGTATTCTGATTGCATTTATGCGCGACGCGAATAGTGCAGAACTTTGTGGAAGGCACGCGGGTCCCATCGGTTAATCTGGAACATTCCACGATTGATCTATCAAAGCCGACGCGCTTGACCCGCTGATCAGTTTTCCGACGATCGCCGACCGTGTTCGCCGCTATCGTTGTGCTATATGTGTAGCCTGTTTTTGTGGGCACAGGTTCGCCCAGTAAAAGCTAGTTTTGCTTTTCACAGTACTGCTACTGTGTTCTTTGACGTCACGACCACGTGACAATATTTACAACATCTAGAATTGATTTATTACAGCATATTACATATTAATATTACAGCGGGACTACAAATAAGACATCTGTTTTATTTTCTTAACTTCTAAGTTCATGATTTTTTTCAAAATGTACAAATTGCTCCTCTTTATCCTACAACGCCAATGTATGAAAGCCTCTAACCCTACAGCTAGAATAGAACTGGCAGACTTTCGAAGTTAATCAACAAGCGTAAGACAGCTGACATAAGGAAGTATAATATGGATAGAATTGAACATGCTCTCAGGAACGGAGGAAGCCTAAAAACAGTGAAGAAGACACTAGGAATTGGCAAGAATCAGACATATGCGTTAAGAGACAAAGCCGGCAATATCATTACTAACATGGATGAGATAGTTCAAGTGGCTGAGGAGTTCTATAGAGATTTATACAGTACCAGTGGCACCCACGGCGATAATGGAAGAGAAAATAGTCTAGAGGAATTCGAAATCCCACAGGTAACGCCGGAAGAAGTAAAGAAAGCCTTGGGAGATATGCAAGGGGGGAAGGCAGCTGGGGAGGATCAGGTAACAGCAGATTTGTTGAAGGAAACTGGCCACCCTGTATACGCAATGCCTCATGACGTCGAGCGTACCAGAATCTTGGAAAAATGCTAACATAAACCTAATCCATAAGAAAGGGGACGCCAAAGACTTGAAAAATTATAGACCGATCAGCTTACTGTCCGTTGCCTACAAACTATTCACTAAGGTAATCGCAAATAGAATCAGGAACACCTTAGACTTCTGTCAAACAAAGGACCAGGCAGGATTCCGTAAAGGCTACTCAACAATAGATCATATTCACACTATCAATCAGGTGATAGAGAAATGTGCTGAACATAACCAACCCTTATATATAGCTTTCATTGATTACGAGAAAGCGTTCGATTCTGTCGAAACCTCAGCAGTCATGGAGGCATTACGGAACCAGGGTGTAGATGAGCCGTATGTAAAAATACTGGAAGATATCTATAGCGGCTCCACAGCCACCGTAGTCCTCCACAAAAAAAGCAACAAAATCCCAATAAAGAAAGGCGTCAGGCAGGGAGATACGATCTCTCCAATGCTATTCACAGCATGTTTACAGGAGGTATTCAGAGACCTGGACTGGGAAGAATTGGGGATAAAAGTTAATGGAGAATACCTTAGTAACTTGCGATTCGCTGATGATATTCCCTTGCTTAGTGACTCAGGGGACCAATTGCAATGCATGCTCAATGACCTGGAGAGGCAAAGCAGAAGAGTGCATGGGTCTAAAAATTAATCTGCAGAAAACTAAAGTAATGTTTAACAGTCTCGGAAGAGAACAGCAATTTACAATAGGTAACGAGGCACTGGAAGTGGTAAGGGAATACATCTACTTAGGGCAGGTAATGACGGCGGATCCAGATCATGAGACGGAAATAATCAGAAGAATAAGAATGGGCTGGGGTGCGTTTGGCAGGCATTCTCAGATCATGAACAGCAGGTTGCCATTATCCCTCAAGAGAAAAGTCTATAATAGCTGTGTCTTACCAGTACTCACCTACGGGGCAGAATCCTGGAGGCTTACGAAAGGGGTTCTACTCAAATTGAGGACGACGCAACGAGCTATGGAAAGAAGAATGATAGGTGTAACGTTAAGGGATAAGAAAAGAGCAGATTGGGTGAGGGAACAAACGCGAGTTAATGACATCTTAGTTGAAATAAAAAAAAAAGAAATGGGCATGGGCAGGACATGTAATGAGGAGGGAAGATAACCGATGGTCATTAAGGGTTACGGACTGGATTCCAAGGGAAGGGAAGCGTAGCAGGGGGTGGCAGAAAGTTAGGTGGGCGGATGAGATTAAGAAGTTTGCAGGGACGGCATGGCCACAATTAGTACATGACCGGGGTTGTTGGAGAAATATGGGAGAGGCCTTTGCCCTGCAGTGGGCGTAACCAGTCTGATGATGATGATGATGATCCTACAACGTTATTTTCATTGGAACTCGAACTAATCTTATTCAAAGACTGACGACCTAGGTAGGAACTGGGTACGATAAATATATGCGCTTGCCAACGTCCTGCAAGGGATATATAAGAAGATATAAGGGTAGCACCCAAAGTAAAGCATCGCCTCGCGCTTTCCTGCTTACAGAACATCGCTATATATGCTCTTTGTTTCCTCAGAAAAAAAGAGAAGTTTCACTCGTGTCGTTTTCCTCCTTACAAACGTATACTTTAAGTATTTGTACAAGAACGCTACGCTTACGCCTGCTAGTCCTGAAAGCACGAACCAGATTCTCCTCTAAACGCCTAGCTAAATATGTCGTTATGGTTGGTAAGATGAAAATTACGCAAATCTTCTCCGCTCATGTGCCGTTCCGATGAACTTTTTGCCAGTGCCAATTTTCGTCCGTGCGTATCAAAGTGAGTCGAAAGAGAAAAGAAGGGCTTCGTAAGTTAAATACAACTTCCGTAAGTTGGAGCCTACATAGTTTACGGAAATCAGCACCTGAGTAACGAGAATGTAGTCGAGGGTCCCCAGCGACGACTAATTACTCCAGCTCTTCACGTCTCCCGTTTTTATTACTGCCTCGCGCTCTCGTTAGCCTGCGCGCAGAGCACTCTACGCACGTAATTAATTCCGATTAGAGCCGTATTTCGGCGACATGAATTAGTTCACGTCCACGGCCAAACGAATCAGGTGGGTATGTTCGCCTGGCTAAAGCGACACAGGCGAGCTGGCCAGCCTATTATCTTCGCCCGAAGGCTAAGAGCGAACGATTCGTTGCTTCCTATGAAACGAGAACAGTATAAAGTTCACTCCCTCAACAACTCGATCTCAGTGCCTAATTAGAACAGGCTTGCTCGTTCGAAGACCAGTGCAAAGAGCGAATTGCAAGCAGGAACCAGCTTCTGTAAAGGGAGATAACAAGGAAGAATATAACGAAGCGCGAAGTGGACACGCACAGAAGCAAAAAACAAGAACAAAAAATCACATGCACAACGCAATATGCGCTACTTCCACCCGTTTATTCTTGCGATTGTGTCACTACTTTGTATACCACAGACATCATCGTAATCCCATTATATCAGCGAGCAGAACAATAAAAACAGTATACAAGTGACAAACTATCAAACCTACGTAGCACGTGCTGACACTCCAAGAAACGCGCGTTCTTTTGCGGCTAGCGTAATGGAAGGTGCGCTCACACGCGTGACACCAAGTTTTAAATGCGAAGCATTTCTTGGCAAACATTTGCCACTTTGACAGTATCTATCTACCCACCTACGTCTTAGTGCTCTCATGGTCATTTCGTTAATTTGGTAGGTACCAAAATTAGCATAGCAGGACAAGTGTGTATGACCAACATGAATTATTGGTCCTGACGTAAATGTCATGACATGTGTGTCATGTAGGTCATGAAACAGCCGCCTACGTATTGGTGCTCTAATTGTTGATTAGTTAGCTTGGTATGTACCACAATTGGCATAGTATGACAAGAGTGCATGGCGAACATAAATAATAGGTCATGACATGCGTGTCATGTAGGTCATGAAGCAGCCGCCTACATCTTGATGTACCAAAATTGGCATAGTATGACAACAGTGTATGATGAACATAAATGATAGGCCATGACATGAATGTGATGACATGTGGGTTATGCAGGTCATGAAACAGTCGCCTACGTCTTGGTGCTCTAATGGTCGTTTCGTTAACTTGGTAGGCTCCCAAGCTCACTGCTTCGCATAACATCGATTTCCACAGGGCGCGGGCTCTGCCGGATTTTTTCTTCCGCTTCAATATTCTCTCTCTCTCTCTCTCTCTCTCGGATGTTTCGGAGATAGTGACCCGCTGATTGAATTTATATTTGCAATAATTTCTTTGCTATTTTATGTATTTTTGCAGTGTCAGTGTAGTGCCCGTGTCCACATTTAGCTAAAGGAGATCAGCAACATAAGCGTGGCCGAAAGCATGAATAACTCATGAACTATTTTGACTATGCTAGGCTTTATTTTTCAATTGAGGTACCAAAGATTATTAAATAAAGTTCATCATACCATCCCATACCATACCATACCATACCATACCATACCATACCATACCATACCATACCATACCATACCAAAGATTATTCTATCCAGTGTAAAAGGTAGGAGATGACAGCAGCAGGCGACTCTCATCCAGGTAAATGGCCGACGGCCTCTTACGCGTGGGTCCGCTCACCTGGCATTTTCGTGGTAAATACTGTGGCCTTCACTGGACACCGCGCCATGTTTTAGTAAATGTATGACAACATAAGACGCTCACCCAACCACTGAGCAGACGCTGGATCAGAATGTCCCCAAAAATGTTCCACCGCAATTTTTCAGGAAGTAAGGGCATGCAATATCAAAATATCAATGCGATGATCGGCAGCCTATTAGAGTAACAGAGTGGCAATAAGGAATGAAAAAAAGAAGGTAGTGGAGAGCGGGAAAGGATTATACGAAAGGATAAATCAGCAAATTTACAGGCCTAGAATCGAGTCGACTGGCGCTGAGAAAGCGTTAACGGAGAGATCGATAAATGTAAAGGAAAGGCGTAGACGTCTACGGGAGTGGCCTTTGTACTGCGTGAAACCCAAACTTGTTGGTGGTCTTCATTATGATACCTAAATGTTTTCGCGAATATTTAAACAGCGCTCGGACCTTTATAAATTTTGCAACCTTGCTATTTTTTCGGCGTTTCCGGCTAAGTGAAATTGGTCACAGCTGAAGTTTTGTAAATCATTGCCTGCCTTTTCAAAAAACTATAAAATCCATGTACTTTCCACAGGAATACGTTATCGACTTTTTTATAGAGCGCGTCGAGGACCGTTAAAATTCAAATTATAGAGTTGCACTGACTGACATTCTACAGAACCATATTTTGTATAGTAGGCACGAAACGAAGAGGGAAAGTATAGAAACGAAGAGGGAAAGGTAGAGAACTTAACCAATGACCTGCCTGGTGGGCTACCTTGCACTTAGGGAGGGGGGAAGGGGAAGAATAAATAACAAGGAAAGATTTTTTTCTGTAAAATAATTCATAATGTTTGTTTTTCACGTAGCCTTTTAAGGCCTCCATATTGCAGGTCAGCTAAAAGAACTCCTAAGGACAAAACATTTGTGAGATCGCCTCTGACCAATAACGAAAAGACCAATTTCAGTGCTGTACAGTTTCATTTTTTAACAGATAATTTTTAGTGATCACCAACCAGCGGTGGCCACTGCCCTTTTAAAGGAAAAACGAAGGTCGCTGTAGGAAGCTTGCATATAGCGAAGCATTTTAAAAGGCTTGGGTATAGCGATATAAGTCTTGGATACCAATACTGGCAAAATAGAGACCCGAGACTTAAAAAAGTTGTGAGCATTCCACTTACTTATACAGCTTCGCTGCCTTTAATGTATGAGCTGGTGGAAGTGGCAGACATCTGCGACAGTTGTTTTCTTTAAATTGTGAGGAATAAAATACCAATATGCAAATACGGAAAGTAGATATCCTTGGCGTAAATTGAAGGATGCTGACAAAAGTCATGAACAGAAAACGTGAAGCAATGCCGTTGCTTTGGAGAAAAAAAATAAACAGCAAATGTGGCTTCCGAACTTTCTTGAGGTGCATATGATTTGTATTTATTACTATCGTCATGAAATTGCAAACGTACTTTGCACAGTTGTGAGGCTCGGTAAGTTATTAGTGAACAAAAGAGGGCTCGGGCATCGAAAACCTTTTAAACTGGGGTTTTGCGTGTCAAAACCACGAAATGACTACAAGGGTCGCCGAATCGGGCGTATTGCAGGTAGTTTTTGACCATCTGGAGTTCTTTAACCTGCGGCTAAATATTAATCCCCCATTGTTTTCGACTTCCGCACCCATCGAAATATGGCCGCCACGCAGGGGATCGAACTGCTGACCTCGAGTTTCTCAACGGAACGCCATAGCTACTACGCACCTGAGGTGGGTTAGGGGCTCGATCATTCATTAGCATTTAGGAAGAAGTGACCTTGCGTTTTCATGTAATGATGTTATCAACAAAAATTGTTTTGCACCATCTGCAGTACTAAACTATTTACTTCCCTTGCCTTGTGCGGACGTACGTTTCCTCCTTGGATGGGACCACACTTTGAACTAACAAGATGAATATATGCTTCTCCTCCTTCTTTTAAAAAAATGCAGTTACGACTGACTTACACTTTCCTCGAGCTTCTCCGGGCTCTGTGAAAATACGGTGCATAAGCTGGAGCAGCTACATACGCAGTCGCCCGTTTCCTGGTGTTTTTTTTTTTTCAGCGGCCTCAATGGTAAGCAATATTTAAATGCTCCACCACTTACATAAATGAAGATTATGTTGTGTTTGTGTTTCAGAGATTTATGACCACTGTAAAAAAGCAAACAAAGAAAAAGAAAGAGAGGAAACGTGTCCGCATAACATATTCTTTGTTCTTTCTATATACTTTCTTGGACGGCGAAGGGGCGACTTCAATGACTGCACTTGCGTAAAATCTAGAAAATTTTTCGCCAGCAGTTTTCAGTGAATAACCTCATCTGTGTACGCGCAGCGTATAAAATTAACAGCAGCAGCGCTAAGAATAAGAAGAAAAAAGAAAAGCAAACAACGTCAGAATAAAATGCGTGCTTGTTCTGCTAAAAAGGATAGCGACGCCCATAACTTCTGCGGGAATTATGTTAGCGGGCAAGAGTACCGGGGTAATAAATAACTAGGTTGCGCTAAAAACAAAAAAAACTGTCTTAGGAACGCGCAGAGACTGCAGGGTGAGCAAACTACTTGGCCCGCCTGCTCGGCGGTCATATCACTGACGCGAAAGCAGTTCTTCAACAGAATGGGGGTTCCTTTTATCCATAGAATTTCCTACAAACATTACTAGAGAGAACTCTAGCGCCAGCGTCTACTGGAACTGCAAGTATGTACGTGCATCTGCCTCGTCCTACTGCCTTGAAACGGCCTCGAGGCATTGCAAGCTGATCGTTCTCCTCAAAACACTATGCGAATAATAAAACAATGAACAGTGATTATGTACGCGTGCAAAAACCTACTGTCTTGAAGTGTTTTATAAAACTAATATTTCCACACATTTCGAAAGATAAGTCTTTAAAGATAACTTATCAGGATGGTTGATTGGTCAAGTTGGTGTTTCATAATCGTAAGGGCAAGCGCGCAGGTGAAATGTCTTATTTTTATAATGAAACTTCAGTTGGTCGTCGCCTCTTGTCCTTGTCACTCGTCGCATCCACGTTTAACCATCGCGCTGCACCCTTAGTTATAGCTAACGCCTCAAGAACGACTGATGCAGTTAGCATCAATATTGCCCAAATCTATGTAGTATACCTATCGTTTGAGCCACTACCTCGCTGCCTCGAACGAGCTACCTCGCCAAAGTACCCTCTAGCAATTTTTGTAGGAAACCCTATGCTTCTATCATAGCACTGAGCTTTGTTGTTGCACTCACGGATGCGCCTCTTCCGTGCTTCTAAGTGTCCGGTGTTGTTACAGGCTTGTCTGTATGCGTAGCCACAGCATACGAGGCGAAGGTTGGCGTTGAGAGATTGTTACCCGCACGACGTTACGCGAAAACGCTCTTTCTGCTTCGGCGCCCCTCTTTTGCAACCCTGCCGGCATGGCAGGCTTACAGAAACCTGCAGTAAGCCAGAGCGCAAGCAGTATACAAAGTAAACAATGAAATCCTGTTTCCCTACATTAGTTATTGATGTAAACTTTAGTGGCACGATCCAGCAGACGTGGTAGTGGTAGCTTCTGCTTGTATTTATGGTAATGTGTCATCTTTAAAGAGGCCGTGCTTCTCTCCTTGCTAGCTGAGATTTAGTCGAGATTCTCTTGAAGGTTGTCGTCACGAACTTTCTGAGCTGCCCATTGCCAGAGCGCATAGTGAGCACATTGGAATTTAATTAAAACAAATGAATTATTGGGATTAACGGCCCGAAGCAACACACCTGACTCTTTAGCGTCCACAACACTTTAACCACATGAATGCTTTTGCATACTCAGCTGCATAATGACATAGCAACTGAACAACCACGGTGCCGCTACGGAACACGAAGGAGGGAGAAATAAGGGGCTGATGCTTGCTTTTTTCAGCCTCCTATATTGCACAATGAATTGCTCAATGCCGCGCTGGTACGACATGGCTGGGGATTTATTCGATTTGGGAGCCAGTCTTTGCGACAGACAGTGGTATAAAATGTACGGTTTGTCATATACACGTAGCAAATGCAGAATCCAAATGAGCAGTCTGAATCGCCCCCGGCGACACTCCCTGGGCTTCACTTGCAGCCTATATATATATATATATATATATATATATATATATATATATATATATATATATATATATATATATATATATATATATATATATATATATATATAATAGAAGAAAGCATTCATGTATACAATGTGTTTCTGGAGGAGACCTTCAGCAATATTTCAATATCGCCTGTGGCAGAAAACACAATTGTAGTCCTTGAGTTGGTTTACTTAACGAGGCCGACATTAGTGGTATGGTAATTCTAAATACACATACAATTAATTAACAAATTCATTAATTGTATTCTCACTAATTACTATATGGCACATATAGAAATTTGGAAATTGAAGCCAGGAAGTTCGCAAGGTGAATCAAATTCTTGAGATGAAACCAGTTTATAGATATTAATTCCTGACCTTTGCGAAGAAATACATTGGCAATCCTGTTAGTTTTGCGCATCAATGCATAAAACAGCGTTTTGTTACAAAAGTAAGTGTAACGACCATGTATTTTTACCGCAAACTTGATGGCGCATGTCTCGAAAATGGTGTTATCAACAGAATTCTTTTCTAGCGAAAATGTATTTGCAGTTTCACCGGCTACAATTGTCACGGGTGGTTACGTATAGTTAGTTAAAAACATAATTGTTAATTTTTTTATTATTATCACATTATGAATTTGGATTTCTTATACAAGATTTCTGTCGACCTCTTCGTGCAGACCAGCTCAAGGACTAGAACCATGCTATCTGCAGCAAGCGATTTCTAAAAATTACCTTATGTCTTCACAGAAACCCATAATATAATATATACCTTGTTTCGAAGGTTTCCACACCAGGGCGTATCAGGCGAACATTGTTTCTAACATTGTTTTCTAACACTGGAAACAATCTTCGCCAAAGTAAGTTGAATGCCTTTATGGCATGGACCTCCAATCAATTTTTACTAAATAAATCTCGGTAACTACTTATTAAAATGTGGTATTTACTGATTGAAAGGTCTACCCTCCATAATAATCGACGCCAAAATATAAGTTGTAGATCGAAGAATGAGTGAGATCGCGCGACTATGCTAAATCTTTCTTGAAACAGGAGTCACCATTACTCTATAAAAGTGCTCACCATCGCACTTGAACATTCTTCTCAATTTCTATTACGATCTCCTTATTTAGGACATATGTCATAGCATGGAAATTTATTTACTGAGCAGCTCATCGTGCGGCGTCAAATGGTTACCAGACCTACAGGTAAGGTTGAGGTCGTGTGTGGCCTGCACACTAGCTCTAGCGTTATTATTCCTTTAGATTACCAAGCAGCGGCACAATACTACGTTCTTCTCTTCGTATATAGAATAGTTACACTTCATGGTTAGATGCCTGGCTCTATTTTCTGATAAATGTACAGACTAATAATATGTGCGCGTGGCATTTATTTTAGGTCGAGGCGCATGTGTCTGTTTTTTGTTGCTCTGTAAGTGCTTTCCATTGCGCCACATTTACCCAAAGGATGCAAGAAGAGAGAGATAGAGAGAGAGTAGCAAACCGGATATCGCGCTGTGGTTGAGCTCCCTGCCTTTTCCTTTGTCCCTCTATCTCGTACCTTAAGGGCCGTGAGTTGACTTCCACTTGTTCTATGCCCGAATTGCTATCACGTGCGTGCTCTCTAGTACAAGTAAGCAGCTAGGGGCCCCTTTGCTTTTAAAGCATATGACAGGACTGTTGGTCTTTTCGAACATATCATGTCAATAGTTGAGAATCCATACCTTCCCCTAAAACAGTGAGCTCCTTCAATGCAATTTTCCTTGACGAAATGTGCCAGTGACGAAATAACCTTGTTGCGATGTTCGTGCTGCTGTATCATTCCTAAACCGGCACAGTGTAGTCACTGCAATAATGTAGTCGAGAACACATAACATGTCGCTTATGACCTGCGTGCATTCGGCCCCAGTCGCGGTTAATGACAATGGTCGTTATGTCTTGAGCCAGCTGCCAGCACAAAACGCCTGGTAGATTAAGGTGACGCTATTACAACTACAGTGGCTGCTACTGAAATTGGAACGTTGTAGTCTGGGGGAATGACTTAGAGGAACAGAAAAGGGGAACGAATTCGATGAAACGCAAATGGGCGATAGGAATCACTGAACGCGCACGTCGTCGCTTGAATAACTTCACCAAGTTCACCGGAGAACCGACAGGCGACGATTGCCTGTTTAATAGGCTTTCTTTGTTCAAAATCTTTTTTTCTCTGTGATGCAGTCTGGAAAGGAGGTGATCAGTTGCTGCTAAGTGCGAAGACTTGCTGCTTGTGCAAATAGAGCTTTCTTTTCTGTGCACATTACATGGAAACGGTGAACCTGTGCTGAACGTCTCGCGGTTACCATTCCGTTACCGTGGTGACACATCGTTCCGCCTGACACAGAAATTCTAACGGGAATGGCTGTATTCCCTAAAATATAGGCTGAGGTTTGTTATATTTACAGAATAGGTGCCGAGAGAAGGGAAGCGCTGTCGCGGATGGCAACGAACTGGGTGGTGCTCTTAAATTTCTAAGTTTGCAGGCATGAGATGGTGCAAGCTGGCACAAGACAGGAATAATTGTCCATATCTGGGAGACGCCTTCATTCTGAAGTGGACATAAAAATAGGCTGATGATAATAATGACAATGGTAATGATGATTATGTGCCACTGATAATGATATTACCGACAGGGATAATTCCAGCCTTGTGCGATGGGTGGCCTGTAACGTACTTTAAGCCTTAGTGATGAATGCGCATACGAAACTCTTAGAGATAAGCTTTTACTTACATGTAAGTTAACAACGTCTAACAACAATTTTAAGACCATAGCCTAGCTACAGGCAATTTTTTCTTCAACATTTTGTGTTTTATGCGTAGATGTCTTCTAAATGTTGCACCACCGCAGCAAGGATGTGAAGAGTAAATAAAACTAGCTAGCTGGCTTTCTCAATGCACCCTCTCCAGCACTTCACAGATTGTTTACCTTTTCTAAGCATTGCTTTACATTTTTTTTTCAATAATCTTCCCTCGTTTTCTTGTGAAGACATATCGGGACAGTAATTCTGAAAACTCACTCAATGGTAGCGCTGGAGGGAAGGGCTGTGTTGTAACGTACCGTCACCTTTCTCACAAGATTGTGGTTACTCACCTCCGCGATGCTCGGATAAGGGTCCTATATGAAGAGAAGCGTGCCATTGTTACTGTGGCTAGAGGAAGGTACTCCCCATATATAGGCCAGTGAAAAACTGAAGCGTCGCCGATAGGTGAGAAACTGTCATCAATGTTTGAAGTGGCCATACCTATGTGCAAGCGCCGTTTGACTTTGCCGACCAATGTCTGATGGACCTCATCCGTTTTCTTTAGTCGTCAGGCATTTAGACTTAATCCAATAATTGTAACAGACCCCATCAAACGTTGACATTCCTTGGAAAGGTTCGCAAATCTGCAATGTAATTTAATATAGAGGTGCTTAATGTTCAGCCCTAAAATGCTGTTCGTGTTTTACAATCGCCAAAATAAGTGCATATAGGTCCCACCTAACGTTAGGCAAGCTACTAACACGGAACAAAAATATTTAAAATCACGCTGCAAGATACTATTTTAATAGCTATACGGTGATCGGTCTTCAGGCCTCTGATCACCGAACACCCGTAGGTGTTATATTCGTATCCGCTGCCACGATTTCTGACCTTTTCTTTCTTCTTCGAACAGCTCGACTAACGTTAGCTAGGACACATGGTATATCAAGCTGACGGATACATGTGCATTTTAAGGCCACGAATTTCTGTATAAATAGAGAGAAATCATAGACTGCCCTAAGCGGAGAATAATTGAGTAGAAGCTCTAACAACCTATGCAGGCCATTAAAGAACACTTATGAGCGGTTATATAGTTGCCGGCTGCAGCAGAGTGTGTTACGGGATATTTATTGCTCATTTACGTTCGCCCCCACAATGTGCCTACCGTAGGATTTTGTAACAGTTTGTTGATTTGCTATTGTTATCAGTTTTGTTCATCACAGTGCTGGCGTTAACGCAGGGACCACCCACTCGACTCTACGTTATGTTCGAAGAAGAACAACGAACAAGCCGGCTCGATGGCAACTTTATTACGAAGGTGCCTTTTATTGCGATACCAAATACATGAACGCACTAGTTGAATTTTTTCCGTCGTCGTTGCCGTCACCGTGATGAACTCTATAGAGTCGAAGTGCGACAAAATCCAATAGAACGCACCATGCGCTGAAATCTATGGGTGCTAGAAAAAGTCTGCAAGGATGCTCTAAGAAGGATGGTGGCTTGATGCGCGTCGTCTCCCTACGCGCAAAACGTAGGAGGTTACGAGATCAAGCGCCTGCTAGGGGAGAAGAGCATGCGTCTCCTCCTCTAGCTCGCCCGTGGCTGCGCATGGCTGTCCGGACCTTTGAGCACATACAGACCTGCGCTCCCTTTCATGAAGGTAATTTGAGGCGGGTAGAAAGGCTGGGAAAGAGCCGATATGGCAAGTGCTTTCACGCGCACAGCCTTGATCTTCCTGCGCACCTAGTGTTGGAGGTCACCTAACCTCAAGTTTAAGTGGCATCGGGACTAGAGAGGGAGGAGCATTCGTTGCCGGCTCTCTAATCCGTGCCAGCGTTACGACACGTGCTCGTGGTAATTCAGTGAGATTTGTTCGCACACGGCCTGTGTGCGCGTGGCACCATGCTTGATAAATTATTTAGTAAGCGAATGCGCCGTGCGATTTATATTACTGCAATTTATAGCTACGAATCTTAATTGGTGTATTTCTCTGATGCTGTATATTTGTCTATCGATGTCAAGGCATCGATTTTGAGGCAAAATAATGACCTTTCCGTGAATTAATGTTTCGCCGTTAGTCACTCAACATCTCAAATAACGTGCAGTAAATGCAGCAGAGCCGGCAGCATTTTGGCAGGAAACTTTAGAAGCAGTTTTACTAGACGAAAATGTTTTGCGGGTGCTTCAGTTCACAGATTTATGAAAGCAATTCGGGTCGAATGATAGCGAAACCACATCAAAGAAAGCTAAAATGCTTAAGTCTTTCCATGCCAATTCAACACGTGTGAGCCTTGAACCATATTTATTTGCGGGTACATAGTGATAAACGTTAGAGGAACAGAGCAATACTGTTCCAAGGGCAACAAATAATTCAGCTAAGTTAGAAGCGTCAATATGTCTAACTTACACAATACGAACGCCACTTTGAGAACGACGATCTATTCTTACCGATGTACGTAGAGTGGAGAATGGGAAAAGTACTAAATGTATTTTACCCCTGGTAAAGATGGTTAAACTTTCTCTTGAC
Source organism: Dermacentor albipictus (assembly GCF_038994185.2). Taxonomy (NCBI): domain Eukaryota; kingdom Metazoa; phylum Arthropoda; class Arachnida; order Ixodida; family Ixodidae; genus Dermacentor; species Dermacentor albipictus. Next base: position 70,574,144 of record NC_091823.1, on the reverse strand, counting down.
CCGTGAAGATATTTCTCTCTGAAAAAAGATCAACAAAGAAAAGAAGTCATGAACAACTAGGCAACGTCGTTAACCAGAACAACAAATAAAAAACAAATGCCAAGGCGTTCACAATGGCAGCTGAATACAAACAGTGAGCATACTGTGAAATTCTAGACAAAAGACTCGATTGAAACGCGTGTATTACAGATTCCAAAATGAGAACCTGAAGACATAGTTTCAGATAGACAAAATAAGAAAGAAACCGTAAGTGGAGGTCTGAATGCTTCATTTTGGGGTGATGGTGGTGCGGGATTAGCCTAGTGTGCTTGGCCGGCAATTACGCAGGCGGAATCTTCCTTATGCGGGTGTTTGAACAGGCGTAGAACTCTTTTCTTGATTACATCGGACCCTTCTGAGGTCACAACGTGTCGGAACGCCAGTGCGCGGAAGGCCCTTCGTTAGACCGTAAAGTAATACCCTCCTTTCCTTTTTTAATTGCAGCAACAAACCGATGAAGGAGCTGCACACCTTCGATCTCATCACACAAAACGGGGAAGCAAATTTTCCTGTCCTACATAACCTTGCCAGCCTGTCTGAAGGCGCAGTATGTTGTAACAGCTTTCTCTATAGACAGCACGCAAACGAAAGCTGTGGGCAGACCGGGTGAAACAACTGTGCAACAGTGGATGATATCGCCAACAAGACACGCTGCGCAACACCATGAACGCCGCCGAAGCGAGAGAAAGAGATGAACACACTGCGCCCATGGTCACGTCGCACATTTTTTACGTACTTCTTTCGGTTGTGTTACATTTACGCCAAATTTGGGAAGCAATAAAATCACGGAGAGAGACACAGAGAAAAAAAAAGGCGCCCAATCCTGGATCACCGTACGTGCTGTAGGGCCCGCCAGCACACGCTGCCCGCGAGAACGAGCACTGCGGCGCGCTGTGCGGCCATGCGTCCAAAGTGGCCGAGCACGTCCTTCTCATCTACGGCCCTATAGTGGTGCAGGCAAGTGGACTACACACTGCAGCGATGCAGAGAAAGAAACAAAATTATCACGCGGCTAGACTCCCACTTCTGAAGATTCCGTCTGCTACCGTGCACGTTTGATGTGTCTTTTTCTTTGTGCGACTGATCAAGCAAACACAAAAACGTCAAAGAAAATCACTCCCGGAAACGAGTGACTGAGTTCTATCGTTCTTGACTATCATTCTCTTTTCTTGTATCGTATCTTAGTCCCGGTGAAAACGAAATTGCGAACGAATTGCGGCGTTTTCAAGTTCTGGGCATGATGTCACTGAAATTCGAATATTATACGTAAAGGTTGGTTGTACACGGCACATTGAAAGTATAGTGTTGAGGGAAGAGGAAACATCACATGTCGTCGCCGATGACCGAATCCATTATACTCCTTCGTTGATAAAGCGGCCTGTCCTTAGTTTTGAAAACTAGCTTTTGAAAGTTAGCTTAGATAAAGCAACTTTATTTCTGCGTGATATTTAGTTCAAGTTCTCGTGGTTTAAGTCAAGCTGGGTTCTACGTCGTGGGGCTCAGTCTATTTTTATGGAGTCACTAATATGTTTTATGTGCTCCACCAGCAGTTGGCATAGCATTGGGAGTAGGTCCTGCGGTGCAGTGGTACAGTGCTTCCAAGTGTAAGGAACGCATGGTGAGATGTTTGAGAGAGTGCAAATGTTAAGCGAATGCCATTGACGATAATTGTCAATTGAGTGAATAGCCCGAACAAGCGAATGCACGAGCGTGTGAGACGACAGTCTGTGCCGGCTTGCTGCCCACTACCATCACTCGTCTGTCCGAGAGCCACGCACCCTTTTCCTCGGCGCCTGCCCTTGCTTTCCCGGAGTTTCCTTGTGGCGTTCGTGGAGAACGGACGCATCCACTGTTTTCTCCCATTGGTGCGTTGCCATCAACGCCATGAACGTCCAACGCAACTCTCTCGTGTCCGCTAATCCGCCAGGAATTCTCGTCCACCACATCGTCCACGATGGGCTAGCCACCGTCGGGTGGTCAGCGAGACGTGCGACGAACTACGACGGATTAGCCAGCGACATCGTCCCTTTTTATTACTTTCGGCACCTACCCGCGACTCGCTTCTCCGACAGCACGCGATCAATGTCTCTCTCTCGCCTTTCTTTGGGGATATGAGCAAGCGAGCTAACAAGAAAGCAGTGTGCACCCCCCGCCCCTCTTTGTCTTGCGCCTCCTCATCCAACGTCCAAGCGCGGAGTTGTGGGAGTCGCTGCTGGCCAGCGAGGCCCTGGCGATCTGCAGCTTAGCCTGATTGACAGGGCACGCAGGGCAGCGATGGCGAGGAAAGTCTATGAGTGAGCTCTCTCACTCTCCCCCACTCCCCCGCTCCACCGCAAGACGAAGAGCCTCGGACCTTCGAAGACTCACTGCGAACCTCACAATCGCTCAACAAAAGTTTGCCGTGGTTGAACGCGGTTAAGCCAAGTTTGTCGAGCGATAGAACGGTTTTGCTTGCTTTGGGAAAGGACACAGACGCTGCCCGGCGCCGTCAGCAACTAGCGCATCTACGATTGCACCACATAACAACACACAGACTGCTCGGCGCGGCAACAGGAGCGAGCGAATTGACCTCCACGCTGCGTCTCGCTTCAACGCGAACTAAGCGTCGAAAGCACAGCGTTTACGAAGCTGCCACCACTCGGCGCACTTTGTCCACATCGCAGATCGCTTTCAGGATATGGGCGCCTACACGGCGTACGCTACAGCAGCCTGAAGTGGCAGGCTAAGTTCCTGTTTGATCTTGGCGGAGTGTGAAGGACAGATTTACGGAAACAGGCGTTTTCTTGGTTTGTACTTGGAGTAGCAGTGCTATCGCTTTAAAAGCTTTCATCCATACATCCTGCCCCTCCTCGCCGTTCGGCTGTGCGAGGGCTCATTTCCTGCCTTCCCTCACCTTTTTCCGACCTACCATCGTGCCAACGATCTAACACGCCAAAGGCCGAAATAGCCAAAAAAAGCTGTTGGCGTTAAAAAAAATTGGAGGACGCGTAAGCTTCGCCTTTAAGAGTGGAACACGATAGCATTCAAAGATACCTGACTGCTTCTCACGGTTACTGGCTAATGGAGCGTATGTAATCATAATTTTTACCGGGAAACGCTGGCCGCGAACATAGCTATGCACGTAGACGGGCTTTGTGGTAGAAACGTGGCCTCATCTGCGTGGGCCGCAATGCGACGGAGGCAGGCGCCAGTTAGAGGTGTGGCAAGGAAACGGGCGTGCCGCTCCATGGTACTCGAGACACCCGCACGCCGGCGCGGCTGGTTTGTGGATGGTAGAAACGCTGGACAAATAGTTTTTTTTAGTTTTTGCGTAACAGAGTTATGTTTTCTCGTATAGTCAAATTACAATCCCAGAGCTATCATGTCTTTAGGTTGTGTGTGAGTCATCTTTTACAGTTTTTCCATGTATTTTAGCTTCACAAATTAAATTAATTGACTCAATTTCTTGCGTTACATGGAGGGCTTGGGTATGGGTGGTTCGAAAATCGTTTTGCAGAAACGATGTCCGACGCTAAATGCCAACGCAAGATGTTCTGCGACACGGGCTCCTTAACGCTGTCGCGTTAAAAGTGTGGCTAAGACATATGTTGAGGGATATATGCCCAGTATGTATGGAGCGAGAACGTGTAATTTCTTTGTACATCGCTCGCCGGTCTGTCCGATGTGTACTGAATGTGGTGTTGGATATAGCAATGGTAGGTGGTGTATTCGACGTGTATTTTTTTGTGATAGCAATTATATGGACATTCCAGGAGCATTTTTCCCGTCGCCGTCGCCGTGATGTTCCATATAATGTCCAAGGGCTATAACACTCACCGCGCGTCGTATGCTGTATGTGCGAGTGAAAGCATGCGAGGGAGGCCGACCATCGCGGCTCAATTTGGCGCGCGCGAAGGAAGAAAGCTGAGAGCAGACGTGCCGTCTTTCGTCGCGCGAAAGGCGGAGGGAAAGATTAGGGGGGAGGGGGGCGCGTTGTGCTCTGGCAGCAACTGCGCATTTCGTGGCCGGGCGCAAGGGGAACTGACGATCGCGGCTCAATTTCTCGCACCATATATTAAGGAAAGCGGGGAGGCAGCGAGGGAGGGAGCGGGAAGGGCTCCGCCAACAAGTGCGTACTTTAGCGTACTTTGCACGGTCGCGCGCGGTCGCACGCACCGTATCTTGAAAGGAATGTGCAAACTGATCATACCTTTTTTCGCGCTGTGATCTCGCCGCTCTCGCATTGAAGCCCCCGATAGACCGCACGAAGGTCACTTCGCTCTCTGCTGCTGCCGCGCTTGCTCACTCCAGCGTTTTCAAAGCGAATGTCCACGCTCATCGAGTGTGATGTGTTCACGCTTGCTTGCGCGGGCTGACGCCAAGTTTGTTAATTAAATTAGTAAGCGAATGTTTCCAAGTTTACACGGCCGATAAAACTACTATCTTTACTTCGTATAGGTGTCTACTAATTTGCTATCACCTTCGATGCTTCACCTTTCGGGTGAAACTGCGACCTTTTTATTACTACGTGTACATTGTTTTGCTTCTTGACGGAACCGCCAAGAAGTTACATACCCGTCGACTTGGGACAATGGGTATGTAACTGTGGCAAATGTGCTGCCTTTCAATAAACCTCTTTACCGCCAACATGACTCACTGGGTATGAGCCGCTCGTCAGTGACTTCTTTCACGCTAAATTTGGTCGTTGGGTGTCTGCTACTGTGTATGTGCCGTTCTTAAATTAGCTTCTCTGACGCAAACTAGGGTACCAGGGTATCTGCCATTCGGTATGTGCCGCTGTTCAATAAACTGCTCTGATGCCAAATTGGTGGCACCTATCGTAGTGTCGGATCTCGCTTAGCAGCAAACCTGGTCACGTTTTTGTGCAAGTCGCAACGATCGTAAAGATAAAAAAAAAAACAAGAAAAAAAAATAGATGGCAATGCAGGCTATCGCTATCTCACGTCTCACGCAAACAACAAATAGCGAACGGTAAAGCACTCCCCTTTTCGAGATTGTCTGTTTATGTCAAAGCTATTAGATCCAAATGGGGAAATTTCAACTGTTGTCCCCTAACCTGGATTGCCTTGGCTCCAAACGCCTCCGAGGTAAGTTATTTAGCAGAGTAACAAAATGGACAACTGGGGTAGTTGGCTTACTTGCATCTTGAAACTATGAAAACGCACAAAGACGAATAGGAAGAGGAAAGACAGGACCTGTCTTCTCTCATCGCACCCGTCTATGTGCGCGTTTACAATTTCAAAATATTTAGCTAATGTCTGTCTCATTGGCAATTATTAGCATTCATCTAGAGCTTTTTTCGCGTAGCAATTTTACGTATAATATTAAATGAGCATTTTCGTTTCTAGAATTCTCTCCGACCGCCGTAGGGGCGTCGCAAGCGCGCGACGTCAACGCAAGTCTGTCGCCCTATACCTAAATGTCTCTTCTCCCGGGAATCTCGGGAATACAATACGGTCGCTGGCTGGGGCCCCCTAATCTTGAGGACCGTATTCTAAAACTTCTCAATACAGTAAAGCTAGCGTCCTGACTCGAAAATGGAATCCAGATGGAAGCGGAGTGGTGGATGGCCAACTGCACGTGCGTGTTTCTCCTGTGACGCATTACAGGCACAATGCCTTCCGGGCAGTTCTATCTACCCTTGTTTCTATCCATTAAGGAAGTGGTCAAGGAAACTGGAAAAATTGAGTTAGTCCGCCAAATCGCCAGCGGCAGCTGCCGAACTGGGGCGCTTCTTAATGCTATTACTGAATGCGAAAAAGTAAATTCCTGTTTCTTTGCGAGAAGTAAAAAAGAAACAGCTAGCGAATGTCCATTTGGTCCGACTTTCTAAGCCCTAGCAAATCGAATTTTGCCGGAGCATTGAAGCAGTTTCCTTAAAATCGGCTCACATTGACGACGCGCGCCTAGCAATTTTAGTGACTTATTTACAAAATATATTGAATTCTTTTTTTTTTGTTTTTGCAGTACATTTGATTCTGCGCAGGGGAGTGATTTAAGTTGATAGTGAGGAAGAAATGGGAGAGACGTTTCAATGAAGCTGTGGAATAGTCGTGAGTAGGTTCCGGTGAACTGTTATTTTTCTTCGCTTAAGCAAACTATGCAAAGGTCTGGGCGACAATAAAGTAGAAATAAAAATTGAAACTCACCCAATTCTTGCAGAGCCATCCCAGTAACGCCTTTGGGAGGCTGACATTAGAGCACCAACGCCCAATGTATGCAGGAGCACTGTACATGAGCATTGACCAAGTTTACACTTTCAGCAGACCCTGCCAGCTTGAGTACTGATTCCCACTGTAAGAATTTTGGGGCGCTTCTTTTTAGCTTTTCTTCCTTAGCCAAAGTTTCCCTCTGCTTATTTCCAGCACGTAATTCCAGATATCCCCCATTTGCACGGCTCGAATTTCGAAACTCCGTTAAGGGACTCCTATATGCCTCCGAAATAACGCATAGCTCTGCTTGCAGCTGAAAAGCCATTTCGCAAAGTGATATCGGAATCGGAATAGGAAGCGAACTGATAGGCTATGTGCCAAAATGGGCCTCGCGGAAGACGCCTCGTAAACTCTTGTTTGAGCTCCTTGGATCACAGGTTTCGATCACCTTTCAGCCTGAAAACTTAGTGCTCAAAACGCTGTTATTATCACGAGGTTCAAAAGCTTTTCCAGGTCTCCTTTGTGCTTTCAGCTTCGGGTGTCGTGCCCTTGCTTCGTCTAGTGCCATGAGACAAAGGCTCCTCTTGATTCGATCTATCAGTGCTGGTAAGCGATTAGAGACGATTATCAAGCACTGCTAAATGTCATCACCCTCAGCCACTGCTGCTAGCGCTGGCTTCCGTATGACGCGTTGGCTTTCGTACGACGCGTTCTTACCCAGAGGTTAAAATCTAAATGGCGCGCTGATGCCAAAGTCAGCTCCAGTTCCACTTAAGGAAGTGAGGATTTTGACCACGAGGCAAGGAAATAATGTAACGGGCTTTATCAAGCGTTAACGGCAGAGTACAGGGCAGTCACAAGGAAGTGCAAGCGTGAGCTGTAACAACAAGGTTTGAGTGGTCTTCTTCATTCGCCAATCCGCCCTTGTGGGTACGAGGCATATGTTAAGACGAAAACAACATTTCTAGAGCCAAGCGGGAACACCTGTGCGTGGGCTCTGTTCGTCATAACAGCGGAAGTATATGGTGCTTGTACGACGTATGTAAAGACGCGTTTTATTGTTACCTGCACTGTTTCCGACGCTTTTTGACCCAGCATGTTTGTCAGGAGTATTATGCGTTAATTCCGACTGCGTGCACAGAGATAGAACAAATATGACATATGGTCATGCATGGGCATATAAAAATAAGCTTCTCAGACGAAAAGTATGCATTTAAAATTATTGCGGTCGCACATCCATATGCTGTCGACACCTGCACGATCAAGGGTATACCGTCCATTGGGCCGTATACCGACGTGGAGATGCAGTTACGTAGAGCTAAGCCGCAAGAAGACGCCTCTGATGCCTGACTGAATAAGGGCTTCATTTGCTATAATTGCCATGAATATTTCACGAACGTATATCCTCGACTTTCCTTGCTTCTAATGCAGCCTTGCAACGTTTTGATATTATGGCGCCAATGGCTAGAGTGTCAGGCGTGCAATTTGGATGCGAGACAAGAAAATGGGCCGAAACAGCACGTATTTCCCCCGCGTAACTGGTTTCCTAAAGATACGGCTGCTGAGGATTACGAAGAAAATGTTCAGGCTGAGAGAACCCACTGAAGTAAAGTGACGTCTGCGAGGAAGAACGCGATAGCAGCACCTGTTTGTAATGTGCGATAGCAACTAGTAGGACGCTGACATGGTGATTTAGCACAGGGATCACAGTGTTGTACCTCGTTGTTTGTGTTAAGCTGACGTGTAATCACCAAGGGCTGCTACACGAGCAACGAATACTATAGGTCGACCGTACTGAAGCTAAACATTGGCTCAGGGGACCAAATTTAGCTGAAAGATGTCGTTAAACAGCTAGAGTTCGTGATCGTGCCCTACTTTAAAACCAAACGAAAATTGTATGACAAGATGTCTATCAAAAAGGCTGCTTGGATTTCTACCTGAAGCATGTGGAAAGGAGCACTGCTCTCATTGCAGAACCCCTGAACCGATGCGCACAACACCTCAAAAATTAAAAAATTCACTGCAGCGACTGACAGTCGAGAAAAGAACAGTTTCCATATTATACAGATATTGACAAAAGTACAAAAGCTTTATAATGGGCTGATCATTTTGAATGGGAGGAGGGAGAAGGGGGGAGTGAGGCGGGAAGCACCTGTAGGAACGCCGTTCAGAGGTGCTACAAAGATCGACAAAGGACGGCGAGTACCGAGCTAACCGAGCTGTGGTGCTCGCACACGCATCGCTAGTCAGGCAGACCCGGTCATTTATGGCTGTCGTACCAGCTGGTGTTACAAAGAAAACGGTGTAAACATTTCCTACGTCTTTCAGCGTCATCACCGAGTCAGGGAATCGAGAAGAGTGCAAGAGAGAGAGAGACAAAGAGGAGGAAAGACAGGGAGGTTAGCCAGTGTAAGTACCGGCTGGCTACCCTGTGCTGGTGAACGGGGTAAAGGGAATAAAAGGAGAAAGAAGAAGAAGAGGAGAAAAAAAAATTAACGAAATTCACGCAGTACCGCGATACTACGCGATACAACACTCAAAGGCGATCGCACAATTCGCATGTCCTTAAAAACTTCAGCAAAGCCCTTAAGGCCTTGAGTGCCGAAGCCCGTCTGGACCAGTGTCCTAGAGCCTTCTCCTCTGTAAAGGGGCGATTGTGCAGTTTTTCGAGCGCGGTTACGAGCACTGTTCTTGGCACTTTGTAGCTGGGACAGTCACAAAGGAGGTGCTGAATCGTCTCCTCGCAGCCGCAGGTGCCGCAAGTAGCGCTGTCGGCCATTCCAATGCGGAATGAATAAGAGTTCGTGAATGCCACGCAGAGCCACAGGCGGCACAGAAGCGTTGCTTCCGCTCGTGGTAACCCTGGTGGTAGGCGGAGTTGCAGACATGGATCCAATCTGTGGAGACGTTCGTTCGTGAACTCATTGGTGTTCCACAGATTCTGCGTGAGCTCGCGGGCGAGGGAGCGAAGACTTGTGGCTGCGTCTGTTCGTGACAGTGGTAGTATTGCAACGTGGGCACTTCCTTGAATGGTACCTATGCGGTCGGCTTTGGCATACTATACAGCGCTGAAATACCATACGATTATTTCCGCATCGCCCCTTGCCCAAACCGATTGAGCACGATGTCTGTAGGCTTTAGCGTAATGACAAATTCCGCTATGTCATTCTGGCGGAGTCACACGAATCCTCGAATCTGCGGCCGCATATCGCCAGGCTAAATCTGCCTTGGGAAGGCAAAAAGATTCACGCTACAGTGGTTCGTAGCAGAAGTTCTCACACGCAGCGGGCGTACGTTAATTCGATTTAACCCTAGTGTAAACGTTATGCTTAAAACATACACCTGCCAGATGAATTCGTTCCTCAGCGGCAAAACAGAAAGCGCGAAGTGCCAAAAAGACAGCTGAGCCCAGAAGACCACAGGAAAACACAAATACATCTCGGGTCTGCTAGTGCAATTTGAGTTCTTCATTGGGGAGCCTAAAAAATCTGCTCCTGATAAATAAGCGTCATTTACCTTTACATATGTACCTTGTGACTTTTGAATTTCGTATAAGCCTTTAGAGAACACCGATAATGAAAAAAAAATATTGCTGTGAGAAGTGCTCAAACTGTTCCACGCGATGATACACCTTAATGGGACTGAGAGTGCTGTTGCGCTCACTTCACGTTTTTAGTCTACATCACCGAGAAACTTGAATGCTCGGGCGCAACGCTGACTTGGAATGTGGGGCTCATTTTGGACGTTCAGGAAAGGTTCGCCACAATCCGTAATCGGCCTGTTGCTCAGAGTTAGTTACAATCTTTCTCGCACAAAAAGCCAGGGTTTTCACAACTGAAATTACTGTCAAAAGTTCCATCCGTTGAACACTCTGCAGTTCCCGGAGGCATTAAGGCAGTGAACGTTCCAAAGTAGAAATATGTGCCCCAAACTTCAGTGGATGTCGAGCATGTTCCTCTTCCGCATACAAACGAATATCTCAGTGAAAGAAGACTCAACACGAAATACGAACCCATAATGAGGTTGTGCTTCTTTGTCACTGGTTTCACAGTGTTTTATTGTGAGGTCTTGTCACGCTAGATTTCTGTGCAAGTCTTGCGTCCTACATCACTTGCCTCAATCTGTTTCATCAAGAAAAAAAAATTAATACCACAAAACTGGACTTTAGGGAGGTCTCTTGTCTAGAAAGTCATAATTTATCTTAAGATTCATAGCAGAATTTCTTATTATTTGATGGTATGCATTGCTAAAGTAAAGTTTTGGCACCTATATTTGCCTTAAATGACAGTTTTATTGCCTGTTATAGGCACCTAAAACAGGAGTTTTTTTTCGTTTCTTTCTTTTTTTTGTGCTTAAGATTCTGTCCGCTAATGATGATATACATGATTCAGAGAGGTAGAACTATATAACTGAACAAAACGGAGGAGTTATCGGTCGGAAGAGCATGACTCTGCTGCGCCGCTCCTCACCAAGAGAGAGAGGGGGGAAAGGGAATAAGGTGAAATCTAAATGTAAGACGCCAGGTGAGGATGCAATAGCCCCTTTTCAAGCTGAATGAAGTATAGTGCTTCTTGGTACGGTATTCTTGAAAGATATTGTTCGTGGATATGATGACTTTCGCGAGACTGTGCGTGACATCGCGTGACTCTACACCTATAGTGCCCCTGCTTGCGCTCTCAAAAGGAGCATAGTTGCGCTAGTGTTCCTTCTTTTTTCCTTTCTTTCTTGCTCACTCTCTTTTTTTTTCATTTTTGCATCGCTCGCATTACTCGCCGCATCACTTCTTGCATTACTCGCCGAGTGCCATGAAGTGGTTCATATAGACGTCAAAAGTTCCTCCCCACTTCGGAGAAGCCCACTATACGGACGCGACGCTTTTACAGCGAAGGTGTTTATCGCTAGGTTCTTGTAGATTTCTTCTCCGTAGACATAGAACAACTATTTTTCATACGTGGGCCAATCCTGAAGGTGGTGCAATGCTGGGCCGACCCGGCGCGGAGGTGAACCAGGCGCTAAACACTCACCATACGTAGGCCGATCCCGAAGGTAGTGCAGGGTCAGGCCAACCCGCGGTGGAGGTACAGTTCGCCATTAAGGGGCCTCCATTCACAGCTTCGCTTGTCACACTTCTTAGAGTGGATGGGCACCAATTCTTTTGTTCCCTTTAGTGCCGTTACATCGCAAACTGGCGCTGGTGAGAAGCGAGCATAGGTTTCATCCATCGGTTGCACTATAAAAAAAAACAGTGACGGGGTCACTTCTTCTTGCGCGGTGAAGCGCTACAAACCTTGTCATATTGACAAAGCTTGCGTTCCAACATGACACGGTATTGCGCATCATCTGTACAAAGCGCGGGGAAAGTGGCAAAGCCTTTTCGTACGAAATAAAATTTCTTGAGAAGCTGCTGCGTTTCCAATATTTCCAATATTGCAATATTTCCAATATTTCAAGCTGCTGCGTTTCAAATATGTGGATTTGCTGCCACGGAATAGGCAGTTTAGTCTGAGCATGCGGGAATCATAACATTCGCTGTGGAAAGATCGAGTGCATGTCGAAATTTAAAATATTTTTTTATTCTATACATCTGCAACACCAGGATTGGACAATGCGTACAATGGTCAGCGATAATTGACTCTCTTACAAGGGTCGCTAGCATGCCCGCAGGGCACAATTAGTGACGATCCTTAATCTGCCTGTTGTATTGGCTGAAATGCGCGCGTTCCCACATTTCCTAGCACAACTAATTTGTGTCGGCAGCAAAGTCGGGAAACAAACACATTGCAATTTGTCGAATTGTTTGATGAAGATTTCTGTAAATCCTCTATAATACTTTATTAGAATAATTCCGCGCATTTCGACCACGCCGAGAGAAATTTGTATGCTAGCTGGATAAAAAATTTCCCCATGGTTAGCATCGCAATATACTGCGCAGAACCGGAGAAGCGTTGAATTGTTAAAGCGTATTTTCAGACATAAGTGCGTGCTAATGGTGTCTTGCCTGCTGGTCGATCACGACTAGAAAATAAAAAAAAATAATAAAAAAGATGATGAAACAGCGTCTATACACTTAAGCCGCCGTGCTAAGTGTGGCTCCAGCGAGCGCGATGAGTGGCTTTAGCGCTTAGCTGTGGAAGAAAATGATGGACATTTGCGCAACTCTGCTCCCTTTGGGAGCATATACAGGAACACTGGGCAACTATGGTGACAGCTCTGTCGGCAAGATTCTAATACAGCCTGCCGTTTCACATATCCTTCTCTGGGCTATAGCTAGAATAAAGCGAGCGTAAATAAACTGAAACAAGAAATTAGTAACGTAGAATGATAAATATCTGCAATAATCGATGGATATATGGATGGATGGAAGAATGGATGGACGGACGGACGGATGGACGGACGGACAGGCGGGTAGCGGGCGGGCGGGTGGGAGGATGGATGGACGGACAGACGGACGGACGGACGGATGGATGGATGGATTTGGTGGGTGGGCGCACTGGAATATTATAGGCTTTTAAAACAAAGAAACAGAGGCAAAAAGAAATTGAAAACACGTAGCAAGCAATGGAAGCAACCATTGCAAAACACAATGCTTCGCTAAGCAATGATACGTTAAGCTATCTCACGGAAATTAATAAACTGACGTCGACAGTAGCCTTCAAGAAGCTTTCCGTGCATGAAGAAAGATATGGTGGCCATCACTAATGTCATCGGGGATCGATATGTGCACTCGAGACAGCCACGCGTGGCCGAACCAAACGCGACTACATAAGGAAGACGCGAAACTACGCAGATGCACTTGGATTCCCAAATTTTTTTCTGCCTAGTGATGATTTGTTATGCTTGTTACCGAAATAAGCAAGCGACACAAAGTCGTTCTTTGTAATGCCGGTCTTCTCCCTTTGTTAAGTGTGGTTTGCACTTGATGTCCGAGCGGGGAGCGCTTTGAGCGTGCCAGAGCGTTGCCTTGAAGGTTTCACATTTCACTTGCGCAACCTGGGGCACTGAGACTTTCCTTTGCTTGATTTAAAGATTCCTGCTTCAGAGACTCCTGCTTCAGAGCGGATTCCTGCTTTAAGACTCCTGCTTCAGAGCGGAGCACGCAACCAATAATGGCACTCACTGTACTGTAGTAAAGCAGCGCTGCAGCCACTGAACCGCTACTCACTGCGAGTTTGGTGTTCGGTGAAGAACAAAAGAAAAAAAAAGAAAACTAAGTTGGCTAATTCTTGTTCTCATTGTAATTCAATAGCTTCTATCTAGCTTTTCCGAGCGTCCAAGCTCAGTGTTTTGCAGTCTTCAGCGGGATATTGGATATGATCTCGCTTGCTCCCATTTAGACGACAATGGTAATGATGTAAACTGGGAAGGCTATGTGTGCAGCGCGCTATCAAAGTTGGCTTCCACCTTCATTAAAACGTGCTCCTTACGAGACGAGCAGCTACGTACACGGCTCAGGGAGGCTCCCTAAGCTCGGGGATGAGAGCCGTCGTCACGGTGCGACGGCGCTCTCAAAATTGGTGACGAGCGTCCTAATGAGGCACCGAACGCACAAAGCGAGAGCCGCACTTTCGGCGGAAGCTCTTCTAAGTGTTCGGTAGCCATGCAGGCACATAACGCAAGGAGTGCTTGCAGCCACACGGCCGCATCGCTGACTCAGGACGCATTGTTTGCCCCTAGTATAGTTGCTTGTGCAAGGCATGTGCGCGGAGGATATCCGTGCTTAAAATTGCAGAGGCCGATTGAAAGTTTCCTTCCTACCGCTTCCGTAGTAATTGAAGATTGTAATTGAAGTAATTGAAGAACCGTCTCCGCGACCCTGAGTGCAAAGTTTCCGACACCGCCTAATAGTACGTTCATCGTCATGATATGGAAGATCACTCCGAATTGGTGTTCAAAATTGAGCAGTATGAAGCTAAAACACTTTGTCCGTGGGAGGTTGAAATCATGTCACAATATCCATGCGTTATTGTTTAGAGAAATAACATGTCTGCCGAACGCCCCGTTTATTTATTTATTTATTTATTTATTTATTTATTTATTTATTTATTTATTTATTTATTTATTTATTGACAATACTTTCAACCCTCTTGCGAGGGTCCTTACAGAGAGCGCATTGAGAGAAACTAAAAAAATCACAATATTCACAAAAACAGAATATATCGCAATCAAGTGGCACATTCGTATAGATAGTCATACAGAGTTTTCTCAAATTCAGACACATCCGTATGTTCCACAACACACATTGGTAGCTCATACCATACTTCAAATACGTTGGGGAAGAAGGAGTAGCTGAACGTGTCAGTGTAAGCGTTGTAAGCTTGGAGTGGCCGATTATGGTTAGTTCCGGAGCTCCGTTTAGCAGGTGCCAGTATGTGTGTTTTTTTTCATAATATTTACTTGGCCTTGGGCTATTTGAAATAATAGTTTCAATCAACTTTTTCTTGTCTACGCGTTTCTAACAGGCCCATGTTAAGGTATCTGAGCATTTCTGTGACTGAATCATACCTTCAATATCGGGAGCACATAAAGCGCAACGTGCACCTCTGAATTCTTTCTATTTGTTTCTTTACATAATTTCGATGAGGGCTTCTTACCACTGACGCGTACTCGAGAACTGGCCCTACAAAAGTTTTCTAAGCAGTTAATCTCACATCGCATGTAGCACCCTCCAGTTTCTTTTTTTTTTCAGAAAACATAGTCTCCTGTATTTTGCGAACGAACTAAAGAGGAATAAAACTGTTCATTTGGTGGAATTTTGTGCAGAAGGAGAAGCAACACTCAAATCTTCATGACAGCAGCGAGCACAGCTGTGGGTCGTCTAACCTCGTCGATCGATCAGAATCCACTGCGCGTGTCGCGAATACGGTTGTACATTCTGATTAAACAAGCCTGATTTGTTTTGTTGAATTGGCGATAGCTGTCAGGAAATCTCAGGCGCTCAGGTTTCTGTCGATCCGTCTTGCGCGTAGGGAAAGCTTCATAACGACGGTGCTAGTGGAGGAAAACCAACACCACCAAAATCTAAAAAGATTGAGCGCGGCCACGTGCCAATCTTTTTTATTGTTGGAAGACAAGATGAAGTTGCTTCTCTGTCAGCTTCCATCGATATCTGAGTATCCGCACAACCCGAGTTTCATCGCCGGTGCTCGAGTTTGGTGTGTTCAAAGCATTAAAGAAAATTTGTCCGCAATGGCAGACATTTAGATATGTGGTCTCGAAATGATATCATTGGAAGGCGATCATTATACAGAAGGCTTTTACGTCTTACGGTGTAACGCTGCATCAAATTTCAACTGTGTTTTGCCGCTAACCATTGCAGCGGGAATACTTTTGAGCAGGCTGCATAGCGGAAACAGCCATAATATTAGTTTCCAAAACTGTTATCTGTAACATACTTGTATTGCTTTACCCACGACAAACAATTTATTTTAGAAAAAGTAGAAGTCTGTCGCGGGAGCCTGGAAAACATCTGAAAAGTGAGGTTTACATGTTTTCAGGAGACTGCCTAACTATATAGAAAGGTCATCGCAGTGTACCGTTTCTGCCAGTCAAAAATAAAAATTTAGTCACGTAGTGTGTTTCATTAGTTTACAAAGTTGTCATTTTAAACTGTTGCAGCCTGGCGGCAGCAGGATGAGGCACCCAATTAGTACTATTTCACATGGCTGAAGGCATCGCTTGCAGTAGTTGCAACGAGCTCAATAATCGTGCGAATCAGCTGTTCTGATCATGTTCAAAGACGACAATATATGATTGTCCACAGTACGAATTTCTCAATTCAGTATACATTTAGCATGTCAATTAAACACAACTCTAATAGTAGTCAAGTTACTTAGGGTAATCATCGCACCACTACTTGGCAGCGGCTGTCGTCGCAATTTGAAAGAATCTACTGCTGTCTCTTACAGGTAGCAACGACGTCGTATATCTCTCATCAAACTACGACCTCAACGTCGTTATCTTTGCATTGCTCAGCATTACTGCAGTCTCACCTATATTAAAATAAGGAAAGTGGGTGTCTTACGTCATGTCACCTTTGGTGAGAGAACATGAGAGAGCGCAGAGTGGAGGATATGTATTTAGGTGTAAATAGTCCCAAAATGGCAGTGCCGTATTATGCGTGAAAAAAAGAAGACGAAAAAGACAAAAAAATTGCAAGTAGGCTGTCACTCAAACATTGCGCTATTTTCCCCGAGAACAACAAGTTTCCTTCTTCAAATAAACATAGAAGGTATGCTGAATCGAAGATATACCATGTAACCGTGTGCAAGTGGGCGGTTGCTGGAAGGTGACAATGGGCGGCCACTTTACTCCACGCCCCCAATATCCTGCTTGCGTCACATATAAGTGACGTTTCTGACGCGGTGGCCTTACAGACAGACAAGCCGTCCTTCAAAGGTGATCTCGTCAGAAAGAGACGTGTCGGCCGTTGTTTAATTGGTCAAAATACAGCTTTCTTTCCAAGTAACAACTGTACTGTGCGCAAAGTCAGCGAACAGCCATGGTACTGCGCCTAACAAAAAGGCGGGCACGGGTTTCGTCACCACTGCCTACACGCACAGCGAAATAGCGTCGCGCTTAGTTGTGCGCATTGGCATTTCGCATGCGTTGCAGGTGTTTTGTGCCTACCGACACAAATGCACGTACAAGGGAACCAACCGTACACGCGTGCACTGACAATATCCTGACGCGAAAATGACATACATTCCTGGCGCGCACGCAAAGCACCCACGCTTCAAAATGATGTTGTCGCCAGCCTCGGAACAAACTCTGAATTGACGCATACGGCAGCAGCAAAGCGAATCGTCTCTCAAGCACCTGCGATTTAGGTAAACATTTGCGCAAGGCACAGTGCCGCTGCAGCAAGCGGACCCGGAGAACGGAAGCGCCAAATGCGCAATTCTGTTGGGAACGTCAACAAAGGTGCTCCGAATGCTGTACGATTGAAGGGTGTGGGAGCGTTCGGGAAACGACGCCATGGGTATGAAAAGTACCCTTTCTAGAAGTGGAATGCGGAGCCTTTCGGCCCTTCCTAAAGTTGGCTTGCAAAGCAGACACACTGTCAGCGGGAGGCGATAGTAGACGCGCAAAGGCTGCAACCATTCCAATTGATGCAGGCCTGCTCCTCGTCCGTATATATTCAAGCCCGCATACTCGCGGATAACTTTCTGCAGCAATGAAGGGAAAGCTACGGGCACGTGGGTGTTGCACAAGTGTTACGGCACGAAGTAGTCCGCCAGCATTTGACAGTGCTTTTGGTTGCACGGAACAGACGCTGAATAGACGCAGCCTCACATGTGACGGTTTCGCACTTGCCCAGACGCGGAAGGGAAAAGCCTCAAAATAACTAAACTTTTACATTAAATGGTGCGTTTTATCTTATTTAACTGTTGCTATTAAGGAGTTTATTTTTTCTCTCTCCAGCTTAAACTAACGTGGATGAAAACACGGGACTCTTTTTAAAAGCGCTCTCACTCGTGCGCGCTTCGCCTCAGTAGCTTTCCCTTCATTGCCGCCGAAAGTTGTACGCGAATATATGTGTCTCACGTTGCTTTGTGCAGTGAATTCGATTTGTAAACATTGCTCGCAGCAAGGCGTAAACGTAAAGCTAGCAATGAGGTACGCAATAGAAGTTCTACAGCTTTTCTACGATGATCGAGCTAAGAGCGTTTATGTTAAGCACCCAAGTTATTTCGTTTTTTTTTTTTTTTTGGAGCGCCTGGTGTTTGCATCGCGATGTGCGGAATAGAAGTTGAGATACCATTTTCCGAAAAAGCGTCTTACCATTCCGACTTTATGTTCAAGAAGCTTTTGTTTCTGGTAATCGTAGCGCTACCTGTGACGAACCTTAAATTAAATACTCCCAAGTTGCAGAGGTGCCATCACAGGCACACAAATACGTGTAGTTCATGAAAATTTTGCCCACTGTTTATCCAGGCAGCTTTAGTCGTCCACGCGAATCTAATAAATTTTGTGAGCCGCGCTGTCTCTTCTGTATTGAACATTAGCCATCCCCCTCCCCCCCCCGCTTTTTGTTCACTCGCCAATTAATCATCGTCAGCTATTGCTTCAGTACGTACACTGCAAGACGCGTGTAATAACACTAAGACAAAATAAAATAAGTAAACGCGACAAAAATATGATATCCGCCATGCACGCTTTCCTAATTTCTATTCTTGTAGCTTCAGACCCAATTATGGAAGGCGGTATATTAGCTCTTCCGTTCCTTCAGCGCTGCATAAGCAGTCGGGTTAAGCATCAAAGTAGACAAGCCACAACGCAAGGCTTGCGTTACGTCGCCTCAAGCGATGAATGACGCTACGATGAATGCACAGAAACAGAGGTAAGTTACTGATATGTTGTCACAAATGACTAATTCGGGATCTACGGGTACTTTTAGGGGTTGTTTGCCCTTGTTCTCGCTTGGCGTACCTAAATGAATCAAGCCTACTAAGAAAGACTTTTCCCTATTACTGCTGCAGAAGTGTGTTCAACTTTAGCGTTCACTTCAAACTCACCTGGGCATATGCGTCATCTCAACAGATGAACTGCTTCAGTGACTTTGTGCCAAAGTAGACTTCGCAGGTGTTTATAACAGATGGCGACCTCGCAATACACTTTCAGAAGATGATCGCTAGTGGTTCGCTTTCGCTGAGAAAACTTTTCCCGTGTGCGACAGCACCTGCGTTTTCCAAGAAAACTATCCATACACGCGCTATACCACTGAAAAGCAGCTATTGTAGGAAATTTTGCGTCAGCGTTTCCACAGTCGTCGCCGCTTAAGTAAATATAACGCGATTTCCGGCTTGTGTAAACATGTGCCTGCTCAGCATGCTTGCACAAAAGGTGATATTGTTACAAGTGCATCTTACAACAGGAAAGCGGATGTTTCACTCGAAGTGGAGTGACAATGTTCCTGCTTGCCTTCCCACAGCACCACTCCCTTTCAGAGGATGTACTCCGTTCGCTTTTGACAGCCATGGATGGTAATAGCAGAGCTTCGTATGCGGACAATGAAAATAAGATTTCGACGTAAGGTTTGCGTTTGACCAAGAACGAAATCACGATGAGCAGTTTATAGCAAGGACCTGCGAGCGTCATGAAGCATGTTGGTGATTGCAGAAGTGGGAGCAGGTCATCGCCTTTCCTCCATAGTGCTACACACTCCGAACCGTTGAATGAGGACGGAAGAATTCGCTTCCGCTTATCATATCTATCAGGATAATATGTTCGGGCGCGTATAACTAGTTGTCGGAAACACTTCTATCAAACAGCAGCTACAGCAAAACGTGGTCTGAAATGCACCCGGTCTCCGCAAAAGATAAGAGGCAAGATGCTGTGTGCATGAATTAAGTGCGAACGAGTCGGTGGTTTGACTTTGAAAGGCGCGGCATATTTGGCGACCCTAATTTTTCAACCAGTGTGTGCGTGTGCGTGTGTGTGTGTCTGTGTGTGTGTGTGTGTGTGCGTGTGCGTGCGTGTGTGTGTAACTAGGCTGAGCTTGGTTGGCTATTTTGCACTGGGGAAGGGCATAAGAGCGAGAAAAAGGAGCGAGATAATCGAGAGAGAAGTTCTCACTTTCCACGGACACATACCCAAACAAACATTCACCATTCATGTCACTGAAATCGGTCATCATGAGCAGCCTATCTTTACTGCCACTGCAGGATAAAGACATGTTCCTGCGATCTCTCATTACCCCTGTCTTGTGCTAGCTGTTTCAAACTTGCGCCAGCAAATTGCCTAATCTCATCACCTCACCTAGTTTCCTACCATCCTCGACTGCGTTTCTCTTCCCTTAGCACCTCTTCTGTAACTCTAACGGTCCATCGTTTATCTACACTACGCATTACATGGCCAGCGCAGCTTACTTATTTTTCTTTAAGTATCAGTTGGAATGTCGGCTATCCGTGCTCGCTTTCTGGTCGACACCACCCTCTTCCTGTTTCTTATCGTGCCTAACGTTTTTCGTCCCATCGCTCTTTGCACGGTGCTTAACTTATTCTAACTTTCTGTCCCATAAATTAGCACCGGTGGAATACAATGAGTGTGCACTTTTCGTTTCGACGACAGTAGTAAACTCCCGGTCTGGATTTCGCAACGCCTGCCGTATGCACTCCAACCAACTTTTATTCTTCTGTAGATTTCTTCTTACGATCAGGGTTCCCTGTGGGTAATTCACATAGATAGACGTGCTCCTGTGCAGACTGTAGAGGCTGACTGGCGATCCGTAATTCCTGTTCCCTTGCCAGGTTATTGAACCTTATTTTTGTCCTCTGCATTACAATCTTCAACGCACTCTTACATTTTCTTGCTTAAGGTCCTCAATCATTCGTTCTTATTAGTCGCCAGTGTTGCTGAACAGCACAATGTCATTTGAAAACCAAAGGTTGCTGAGATATTTGCTGTTTATCCTCACTCCTAAGCATCCCAGTCTAATAGCTTGAATACTTCTTCTAAGGATGCAGTGAATAGCATTTGAGAGATTGTGTCTCTTTGCCTGATCCCTATCTTGATAGATAACTTTCTACTTCTTTGTGGACTACTAAAGACGGTCATGCCGACTGGTAAACCTGAAAAAGCGAAGTAGCTGTTTCGTGGTTATGCACATCGCAGACGCATGAGGCAACGGGCCGAAGATATCCTTTTCTATTAGAGGACTGCATCTCAATGTCATAAAGCTGTTCGAAGGGAAAACATTTCATCTTGATATGATGAGCAGTTATAAATGGGGGTACGTGTCTTATCGTTTCTTCTACGCCACCTGCCTAAAGAAGCAAGCAGCCCCTTGACGAGGCCGAGTACCCACAACATGGCATACATGACAAAGTAGCAAAAAGTTTGCACATTTAAATCACTCAATATGGAAAGAGATAAAATCCCACGTACACAAGCACACACAAATAGCACGCACGTAGTACACTTGTCTTCGAGCATATGTGATCAATTTCGCAAAATGACTGAATATTGAGCCGTGAACATGAAAGTGCCTATGGGAAAACGGAAGATTATAAAACGCCGAAAAACTTAAAGTAAACGACGAGCGCATGTTTACATAAGTTATGCAGATCCTGTTTCATGATACTTCGAGTATTAGGAGCACTTGTTTCGTGCGGCAAAGAGCAGGTGAGAACAAGAAATACTTCGGAAGTTTAAATTTAAAGACAACTCAGCAAACAACGTCGCCTTTACAAAATGAATGTTAACATAGTGATGAAGATTTTTGCAGGCTAGAGGTTTTACTAACAACCCACTCTTCTATCGTCGCCCATGGCCACTGGATAAGCCTGCGAAAGGCTTGTTGCTCTTAAATGAGTTGCACCCATGTGCTCCTATGAACACCAAGCATCTTGCCGTTTGCATGCACGACCTTGTCAAGCGTCGATATGAGGCGCATGCGATCAAGCATCAAACTGAAAAAAAAATAGAAAGCAAACATGAAGCTCCTACTTTGTTTTAAACTAACCATATGGCTGAATATGAAGGCAAGAAATCGTGCTCAACATGGCAGCTAAGTCATTTAATGCACGACCAACGGAGCGGTAATAGGGAAGTCACTCGAGACAAATGCTCAAAGAGCTTGCTACGCAGTCTGTCGACCTGTACCTCACTCGTCGTTTCCGGTTCTTTTCTTATAATTTTTGAGGGCGTGCTTGAGTGAAAGCTACATTTCTCAAGAAGACTCTAGGAAAGTTTTTCCCGTTAAAGAGTTGCCTGCGTCTTCATTTATGAAACACACAGTGATGTGTTGCTGTGTTAGAACCGGTAATCCTGTTCAAGAACGTCGTTTTACTTAGCTCGAGAAGCGCGCTTTGATTCCTTCAAAAGGGACAGTGTCGTTGAATTTGCCCATTTCCTCTGCTGTTTACCATATGAAGTATATGCAAAACGGAAATACCTGAACAATGGAAGGAACGAAACTTGTAAACAACCACCAAGTTTCGTCGGCGCGGAACAATTCTGGTTAAGAATTTTTTTTATGAGGGCCATGCGTAAGCAGCCGTTCTCAGGTTAATGTGGCATGTTTTCAAAGCACGCAACGATGGGCACCGTGTTGTGCACAAATAATGCATCACCGCCACTGAATAGAGCACAAGCAGCTTGAACAATAGGGAGGAAAGATAGGCACTCGCATTCAGTTGAAGGGAATGCTTTCGAAGTACATACAAGCATGTAGAGGGCAGTACGTTTTAATGCTCAAGTCACACGAGTCCATTCAAACTTTGAGATGCAGAAAGAAACGAGCTGCTTGACGCCCTTATGGGATGTCGTTTTAAAACGGAGCGATTGAGGGCTCCATAGAGTCCAGAAAATGGCACTGTGCCTTGGGTTTATGAAAAGTTTAAGTTCGAAACTGCCGCCGCCAGAGGTATGGGCAATGTCGGAGTTTGCAGAGATGCCGAATAATGAGCAAGGAGCGTAATTGATAAAATTTAGTTTTACTATCTTCGGCAAATTCATCTGCTTTAACGCATACATTCATACACTGCACTAAAAACGTTCGCATTAACGTAATTTGGCAGATAGTTTATGTCTGCAGTACCCATGTAGCGTTATTCAATCACGCGCGCACTTCCACCATGCTATATACCACTGAAAGTGCTCTAACGGCCATTTCCCGGTGATGGCACATAACAGCGCTATCTAGAGTCTATGGAATTTAAAGTAAAACATCAATTTATGGCATGTACTTCGCATAACACGTTGCCATTGGATGCTTCCGGGTTTGAAGATATAAATACATTTGCACGACCTGTTGCGTCCCATCAAGTGATGAGAGCGAATGGCGTGCTTTATTTATTGAGTTCAAAACAGAGGAAGAAAGGCCGATGAAAACAGTAAGTTTGGGCGCAGGCAATGTAGACAGCATGAACCTTTAAAACCCGACTGCGGCTGATTGCAGTGAGGTGTCTATGCTCTGTCACGTCTATAGCAATGCATTTTGGAATTGGACACCAAGAAACTATACTCAACACGTAAGCGGATCTTATAATGACATACCATGCGTCTAACACTAAGGTAGCTGGCGAACTTGCAGCGTCAAGATTTCGACTTCCTATCTGCTTACCTTCAATCAAATATAGCTTGTTCTCAGAACTCTAGCTGTTATTCGTACTGTTAAATTGCATAAAAAGCCAGCAGTGAAGTGAAGACGACTCATATATTTGGACAAGTAGGAATCAAAAGAGAAATGAAGGTATTATTGTTTTTTTATTCTTGCTTTTAGCTTTCAATGGCCCTCCTCCTCCTATTGTCTTATTCTCCCTTCTCCCCTCCCTTTACAAAGTAGCATGTAGGCGAATACTATGCTTTTAAATAAACAGCTACCTTTCTCTTGTTGCTTGCTTCGTCGAAGCGTGATCTTGAAAATGCTTTTTACGCGCATATACGTATATACCAATTTTAAGCACATCAGTGTGAGTAGATGTTTGGCGTTGTAACGAAATACCAGTACCAAAGACTCAAATACTGGGATGTCGTTGTAACAGATTACAGAGAAGAGGCATTCTACGCAATCACGGGGAAGATATGAGAAACGACACTACACGTGGCACTAGCCTTTCTTTATGCAGTGTAATACGAGGCTACGCTACGGCATTCAGGTACTATCTCTACCAGAATGAAGACAAACAGCCTTTCAGCTTAAAAAATTTTTTTAAATTAAATCATATCTGTAGTGTTGCTTCAAAAGTTTCTCTACCAACAAATAGAAAATGCCTGTTCTTTAATGTTTTTTGTTACTGTTTTTGACAGTGTAAGCGACGCGCAGTACAAGTAATGGAGGACCGTCCAAATGTGCGCGCGCGTGTGTGCGTGTGTGTGTGTGCACGCGAAACTATGCGAGGCGAGAGGGGAAAGGGAAGTGGCTTGTATCTAACGGGATGTGATGTCGACACATGGTGTAAATAGCACTAGTACTTGTTCTCTGGTTAGTTGGTTATATTGGCACCAGGGGAAACAGGAGTATAGTGCTGGCGCGCCCACTATACCTTTGCTGGGTGGCGTGACCGGAGGAGCAGCGGAGCATGGAGCATCTCGCGGTTCGCCGCGTAAGGAAGGCGTAGGCGGCTGGCGCACGTCAGGCTAATGGCGGCGACGAGCAAAGGTACTCAACAGAACCAGCTGAATCATCTGCAGCGTGAAAGGGCGTAGTACTGTGCGTAGCGAAGTAGGAATACTGTGTCAGTGAAACCGAAGAAAGTAGAAACCTAAACACAGAGGTGAGAAAATGTAAACTTTTTCGAATACGAATTTAATAGTGTTATTAGCAAGTATCGAGTATCGAATTGGATATCGAATAGCCAGACACAGACGAATATATTTGCAGCAAGAAAATTTATATCGATCTTATTAGGTACCACGCAATGACTGATGAAAAAAAAAAGACAACGATAGTAGCTATCATAGACAAATGGTCAGTTTTGAACACACGATAAGCAAGTGAGCGAACGAGCGAAGCAACTTTATTAGGAATGCCTGCAGAACGATTAGCCTTCCCCTGTAAGGGAGGCATCACCGTGACGGGGCCATGACGTCTTCCCGGCGTGTGGAGCATCTACTCCGGCCGTGGCCGCACTACTCCCTTTGGTCGACCACACCTGCCCCTCTTTTGGGGTGGCAGCCTCCCTCCGGTTTCGCTCGGCCGTTGCCTTTAGAGGGCCGCCGAGATCTTGTGGAAAGCCTGGGCTTGGACCTCATGATCGCAGCATCTCGTTGCAGCCTCGAGCCGCGGCGAGATCGTTGTCATCGCTGCAGCTTCGTGCGGATTCTTGGCACAGTCCCAAAGGATGTGAGCTGCGGTTGCTCGTACCTTTCGGCACACACAAGACAGGTCACTCTCATAAACACTCGGGCACAAGTGCCATTAAAAAAAAAGCTTTACGAATAGCCTCTTAATAACTTTAGAGCTTGGTCGGAAACAATCTTTCCAAAAAAAGAATTGCTGCTGCATGAGCAACATTTAGAAAAAGATAAATAAATGGCTGCCAGAGAAAGATCGTACAGTGGCCGAAGTTGCAAAGGTTTTCTTTCTTATGCGTTCTTTGCCACTGGCCAGTTACTTTCGCTAATAATACGTCCGACATCCGGATTGGCTGAAATTTTCGCTTACGAACAATCCTAACGTAAGAGCACTTTGTGAATACGTGCCAAGAAGTTGTGGAAATGATCAAGAAAGCTGTTAAAGTATTTGCCATTGACACTTGTAAAGGGCTCGTTGCAAGAACGACATCGTAATTTTTAGCGTAAAAGATAAACCTGTTTCAGGGCTAGACTGCCAGAAATAATGACAAACCACAATCAGAAATCACATGTTTTTTATATGCTACTGCTGTGAAACAAAGTCCAAAACGAAGGGTGCATTACTCATTTTGTTTTTGCATTGCTTCGAAAACTTTTGTCGTTGGCTCACTTCTGATGATTTACGATACTGTCTTCTTTAGGAAGCGGAGAACTGTTACCAGATTTTAACATTAGGTTTTTGCAAATTGTTTCGTTAGTGGGGATATCCGAAAATACCAAAAAGGTCCTCGTTGAGTTAGTGTGTAACATTTGATTCGCATTTGAAACTTCGAATACTCCGACAACTGCTACTTCAAAAAGGAGCTATTTACAGACGCGTCACACAACTGCGTCTGTATTCTTGTAATACAGTACTGAGATCCTGTGCAATTCACTGCCAGTCTCCAACTGCAGCCATGTCATTACGTTTAGAAATGATTACGCAGGTTTAATTGACACGTTCGTTGAGTGATTCCGTCGTTTGCAGGAGCGAGCTGATTTTTTGTAGAAGAAAAATAGTAGCACTTCCACCCGAAAGGCGAAGCATTGGTAGTCATTACAAAGTATTATACGACTACACAAAGTAAGGTTCTTAGTTTCGTCGGCCGTTTAATTTAGAGCAAACATTCGCTTGCTAAATAAATTAGCAAGTGTAGTGTCAATCGCGCACAGGCAAACATGAACAGATCTCACTCGACGACCTCGAACAGTTGTTGTCCCAACGCTGGAATGATTAAAAGCGCAAACAAAGGGAAGCGAACGTTTCCGAAACTTAAGGTTACGCGACATTCAGCCCTACCCGGGGATACAGTGCATATGCAGGCACCAGCCATCTCAGCTCGGCCAGGCTTTGTGCTCACCAGAAAATACCTGCAAGATAGTTAGTGAGCGTCGCATAGCCGGGCTAGAGGAGGAGAGGCGCTCTTACCTCAAGACGCGCGCTAGGGCATGTGTCCTTCCCAAGCCGCCAGCCTTAAGCGGGTGCCGCTAGACGACTGCACAAGTATAGACCTGCGCGAGGTCATGACGTCATACAGGCAGCTGCCTACCGTTGCCTATACTATGAACATGATTTTATTGGTTCTGAATTATTATAGGTCCTGAGGCAGGAGCCTCGAGATTATCGCGGCCATGAATGGAAGTGGCTTGACAAAAATAGCAAGATGTTTCTGTTTTATGCTACCCATGTGCCTGCATGCTAGCGATGTCATAGGTTTCTTGTTTACAAACGTGAAAACTGTGTTAACATGGGAGAGCAAACGTGGTAACTGAATTAAAGATTAAAGAAAACTCAAACCAATATTGCTATTCGCCAACTCGATATTTCGGAGCCAGCTTTGAAACCTCGGGTTGGCAAATAACAATCTTGGTTGGAGCTTTTTCTTTAGCTTTGGTTAACTTAGTTTTCCATGAGGCGCCGCTTTCTGCCGGTTGTCTGTTTTCATAAAGCAGTAACGGCTGATTTCGCCGCCAACCGTCGGCACCATTGTGCCGAAAACATCTGTAAATTCACAGACACTCTTCATATACTGTTTATATAGACGCTAATATATACAGGAAACTGAAAATTGCCTCGTTGTGTTTGCTCTTTGAAATGAGCGTTTTGTTTAATAGCGTGGATCACATAAGCTCTTAAAAGCACTTGCAGGTAACTACTATATATAGGCCGCCACGCCATTGAAATGAGTGAACGCTATTACAAGGATGAGCGTTACCCCAAGCATTTATGCAAGCGCTCGCTTCTAGAGAAATTATTGTGGCTAATATTTATCTTGTGCCTCTATTGTTTTCAAGCGTACATCACTTTTACGTCGAAAAAAAAAGCACTACGAAGCCACAGGTTGTGCAAGTAAGCACGTTGTGAATTAGCGAGAATTCCAGAGCAAGCTCATTCAATTTCAGGCGTTCGAGTTGTTCTGCGCTACACTAATGCTATCTCACCAAAAACACGCGCACGCGTCAGTGGAGTTTGTGTTTGGAAGTCCGTGCGCGCTGTATGCTCCGACTCTCCTGACGCGAAGCTCCGAAACCCCAGCCGCGCGGCAGGAAAGGAGTTAAGCTCGCGGCGTTCCTTGCTATGCAAGCAAGACGAAAGCCGCCGCGTGGAATTCAGGTGGCGACAGCCTTTATGCGTGCGCCCTAATTAAACAACCTCGCGGATGTTGTGTAGACAGAAGTGGTTTTCTGCAGTAGTGTTCTGAATGCTTTTGCTCGCTTACGTTGCCCCACGTACTCTCCTGAGCACAAGTACATGGACTAGGCCGAGACGCCGAAGATATTTGATTTTCTTCTCCGCGTATCAACGTAACATTAAATTGAGGCTGAGGTCCAAGCTGGACCTTGCGAAATTTAGGTGCACTCATCAATTTCAGTTTGTGAGTGTCAATTGCAAATGGTTTCTGTAATCATCTTCCAGGCGTATCTGATACTCGTTATTTCGTTTTCATTTGCGCCATGTATAAAGTCTATCATACCATGAAAGAATGTCCATGGCAAGATTAAAATAGTGTTTTGGATAAATATAAAATGCAACAAAAAGACGGCCCCTTGTAAAATGGCCGAAAACATGAAGTAATGACGCCACTTGAAGCATTGAAAGAAGTAAGGATTCTAGTGAAATATGCTTGTCAGGAAATATCGGCTCTATAGATGATGTCGGCTGCTGATTTTAACATAGCATGAATTTACATTATATTACGGGGAATTTTCATAGCCCGGTAGTTTGACGAACCACCCACTTGTATACACAGGCAATCTCCTTGGTCTAATTAATGCGCCGTGCAATTGCAAACAAGTCACTTATGGAGGGTCTTCAGCATGTTCCTACTGTTCCTACTCATTCTCCTTTTGTGGATTAACAAGGACGGCTTTTGAGGTCGACACTAAACAGCACTTTTTATATTGCATACATATATGAAAATTGCTTCGACAGGTGTATGAGCCAAACGCGCAGAGCAGATGTCAAAAAGCATTAATATTTTTCTTCACGTTCTGGCTATACATTTACCTATGGTTGATGCTGTTTATAACAATAGATATCACCTTACTTAGCTGAGCGTGCGTCTAATCTTAGCGCTTATACTTGTTTTTTGGTTGGAGTGGTCCCGGCTAAACTTGTCCTTCTCGCAGCTTCTTTCAGCCGAGCTGCATTCTTCTGAAGGTTTGTTGACATCTGCGCATACGGTTGGGAACAGGTTGCTCTATGTTGACAACAGAGCGGTCATGCCCAGGAGTTCTTTAGAGCAGCGCTCACAACACGTCGTTGCCACTCAGCTCTATAGTGCGTGACATGCAAACTTTTATTCTCACCACCTGCATATCCTGAAACGTTGCCGTATTTCGCGTCCCCTGTAGTTCACCCGCTCCGCGACCGGACGTATATAGGAAAGAAGCTTGCTTGTAACGCAAATGTCTCGGACTGACAATCGTGGGCCGTGGACGAGCAAACACTTTCGCCTCTGCAAACAGTTCTCATCATTTTGCGCTGCAGCCACACTCAATGGCGTCCAACGCTGCTGCAGCTATACGCGTACCCTAAGAGCGTCGCAAACATTCCCAGCGAGTTATGTATACATGCCCTGTTTCGCGGAAAGCTTTGCGGCGACCTTCGAAGCTGGAAGGCGTGTTAGCCCTTGCAGAGAGTAGTAGTCCTAAACGTGCAGCGTCGAGAGCAATGCGTAACAGTTTTTGACACGTCATCCAGTCCACGATGTACTTTCTGTACTATGCGGAATTGTCATTGCCACTTAAGACGACAGTTCCGCCTTCACGCGTGTCTCGCTTAACGCGCATCGACACATACAGGGCGCGCTAGGCAAGTTAAACGAAGCTTTAATATAAGTGATGCACCGGAGATGGTTGTTATAGGAACGGAATGTAATGGACAGCGGTCCTGAATTACTCAGGAAATTTTTTCGCAACTATACGTGTTTATTTTTTATTTCACACGAGTAAGTAAGAAGGTGTGCTGATGATGCCGACGACTCCATTTCACTTGAGTTACATATGGAAATGTATTATGCAACATCACAATTGCTATAAACTCAGTTAGACTGCTGTTTATTATCAATTCTGACTGTTTACATGTTATAGCGAAGATTTCACTGCGACTAGAAGCGCTCAAATACTTTATATGCCATCTTTTGTAGTTTTCTGATGAAGTAGATCTTTCACAAAATTTATATTTTGAGGAAATGTGGGGGATGTTTGGGCAATATGCAGGCCTATTTTCAAGCGTGTGTGCCAATAAGGGGTTAAAAAATTGCTAAACCTTCGTTTTCTACCCGTTTGGAAGCGTTACCTGAAAACGTTTAAGTTCATCCGTTTCACTTAAAAGGCAAGAAACGGCAGAGCTTTCATATGTTTGGAAAATGGGGCACTATATGCTTCACATGTACAGAAAGATTGAAGCGTCTATATTGACTATGTGCTTTGAAAATAATTACTTAATACTCGTCTGTGTTCGTGTGGTTTGTCAAAGTAGCAACCCCATATATGTAAGGAACCGAGCACTGACTAGGTGGCGTTGCGCCTGTTCCAGTTTCCTTTAAGTTCTGCTGACGGCAGCCCCTTGGGCTACGACAAAAAGAAGACGCCATTCTGAACAGCAACAGACACCCGGCGATTTGTTTTATGGCTGGCTCGAGCCTAACAGGCGACGCATCCCGATCTATGGCAGTGTAGTTAGGACGCATACAGCATGTATAGTTGTATAAGCCGTGTTCAAACTACAGTCGCATCTAACATAAATGTCGTATTTATAGCATTTGACGTAAGTGCTGCAACTTGTCTTACATCGCTAAAAGTGGCCTATTGTTCACATTCAATATTTCGGTCAGATATGTTTTTTGGAGCTGCCAATCAGCGCTCCGAAACATATAGCAACGAAGTTTTCAATACTGCGTCAATTGGCAAATGGGGGATATAACGCTATATAGAACCACAGGCAACTATGCAGCAGCGTCGGATGGTCCGCATTGTCAAAACGTTCATAGGCTTAAATCGTTCGCGCCATCCAATAGTGACGCAAGACATTATTAGTCAAAACAATCAGCGAATAAAAGCAGCACTTACGTACGAAAAGCTTTGTGAAGTCGGCCCCCGAAGAGCGTGGAAGCCTCATGACCGGTAAATACAAATCGAAACTGCTTCGCGCATTGGCGGCATCGTAACAGTCGTATCTGTGCCGGTCGTAAAAGGAGCGGGTACTCCGACACTAACGCCCAGGCTGGCTGCGAATTTTGCGCACTTTCCGCTCAGTGTGACAGTAGTCTCAACGAACTAGTTGCGTTTTGTGTGCTTACGCTTACAATCCATGCTAACGATCTTTATGGAGCGCACGTAGTTTGAATGCAGGATACGTGCATGCAGAACGTGGCACAGTAGCACTTTGACGCGCTCGCGCACAAGGACTGCGTGAGAACGCGCTGAAAGTGGAATCGCTTGCCTCGGAATGAACGCTGTCAGTATATGCGCAACGTTTCATACAATATGATTCCTCCACTCACTAAGCTATGGGGCTGTGTAATCCGGCGCTGCTGTCAGTGTGGGAAGCTTGAGCGTCCGTTGCCTCTGCATACAGTACGTGGACTCGAACATTTCAGCACGAACATACGTTGCATGCACTTGCTAATATTGTATACTGTCGTGGCGATAAAGCATGGTCACCACGGCGCCTAAAGTTCCTGTCGTCGTTAGCCAAAATAACTTATTACTGCAAGCTGTTAAAAGCTGGAAATTAGGCTAGATTTGTCCATTCACCTTTCCTTCTATACGTTTCCATTAGGTTCCATTCGCAGCTTCACCCTCGTTGTACGGCTATGAAGAACAACTTTGCTCCCGGCAGCTGCGTCGATCGTGCTGCAGAAAGACCGGCAATCACCTAACTTTCTTAGGCTAAGCATTTATGGGGGGATATAATTTAGCCTTACGTATCCGCTGGTCCACAGATTAGTATGCTACCTCCGATGTGCCGGAGGAAGCCAGAGTTCATCGAGACAATCAAATCGTTATCATATGTGGTGCACATGGTCGTTTTCTGTAGCAACCTGTGCATGCTGCACATCGCTGTGTTGAAGAGGGTAAGCCGGCGCTGTCACCCAGTGACTGTGGCGTTGCGGTATATACTGGGCTCGAGGTTCGGGGTTTGATGTAGGCCTCGGCGGCGGCGTTTCCCTGGCGCCGAAATCGAATAACGCTCGTTCACTTGAGTTTAAGTGAGTGTTAAAAGAACCCAGGTGTTTAAAATTCATTCGGACTCCCCCACTACGGCGCGCCTGCTTATGAGATTGTGGTCGTGCTTGGCGCGTAAAAACATAACTTTTTTTTTTTGCTGTTGGAGAAGGTAAGTGAGATGGCAGTGCCACGGAGAACTTATTTGGAGGCACAAGGGGGTGGTTCTAAAGAAAGCCTCCGTTATAGTTGCACAATTTAGGGCCACAACTTGCTGAGTGGAATTCTTACGCCGGCGTCATAATTTTCGGGGAACTCCTGCAGGAAAGGCATAACCACCAAGCACATAAGACTTTGCGACTATAGGTATGTGACCTCGCAGTGACGTAAGGATTGCAGTGATTCCAAGAAGCTCTACAATGGTGCTTCTTGGAATTTCCACCTATAAGATACTATAAACTATCATTCTTTCTCTACGTGCATCGAGATATCTGCTCGTCGGTCGAGCCAACCATCACTTCTGCATTGAAGAGTCAGCATTTAATATACTTCTGAAATATCTTCCGCTACCCACATCGGTGCGAAGCCACCACGACATTTCGAGCTCTATAACACGTTCCTTTGCTGCAGACGTTTTAATTTTTATTTCGTATCGGTGTTAACTGACCGAGCGGGTTTAAAGGTCTAAAATCTACTCCACAGTGAATTGCTAGCTATTTCAGTTATTCCAAAACAAGAGACCACGCTGAATATTAACTGTACAAACCTCTATGTGCGTGGAACCCAATCATATATGAAATTGCCATAGTACATTCATTTATTACATTTGCGATGGCACCAAGAAAACGGAATTCAAATATAAAAAGCGACTGTTATTTGTGAAGCTGGCGGGGTTTTCGTAGAATGGCCTCAACAGCTTCGTTTGAACAGGGCTTCACACGCTTATCAAAGGCTCATATAAATACCTTTCCGAAAAATTTGTTAATTTCGACTTGTGTAACGTGCTTAACCCGTGCTCACTCCTTTCGAAGTGCGTTGCCTTGGTTTAATTCATCGCAATTACTTTCTGAGTGGGCTATACGCAAATAGTTCGGCCGCATCCGCTTCCCTGGTGATGTTATGCTTTGTAATGCTTACTCTTTCCTTATGATATTTCTGAAGTATTGATTGTAGAATGTTTCACGATCACAACGTAAATAAGTACTGCGCAGCAGTAGGATATACACCACTTTATATGGTTTACTACGAAGCCAAACAACCGCTTAGAAAATGCCGATAGCAAAGATCTCTTCAAAAAAAAAAAATTCACCGATGATTTAGATACTCCTTAATCCGAAATTTGAGCGCAGCTCTATGCGTGTTTTCGTTTCGCGTGTCAATATTTTGCATCATCATTATATAGGCACACGGTTTATATTAGGAAGAGAACGCTGTGAGTGGCGCAGCTGGCGCGGACAATCTATCTCGTGCGGCACAGTGCAAACGGAGTGAAGTGTGGCGCGGCTGCCTCACTAATCGGGAGATCGCGAGAGGCAGCGCGTGGGTGACGCGTGTCCGCGATTCACTGCAGCCGCCATGTAGCTCATGCAGCGCTTTTCTTCCATATAGACGACGCGCGCTACTCTGGCATCCTATCGTAGCCATCGTCACCGCACAACCCGTCTAGCGCGGCACTACTCTTTTCTTTGCACGCTTTCAGTCTCCCAACGACGAGAGCGGCCGTTCATCGCGCGGCAGTCATGCCACCATGCAATGCCAGTGGCGACAACACCCAAAAGAGCCCCACATCTAGCCTACCCGTCAGCCGTAGCCGCTCGCCATCGCCCCTTGCAGGAGCAGCGATACGCTGGTACCGCTTACGGACCTCAGCAGGAGACGCCGCGAACGAGCGTAGCCTTCTCCACCTCACGCCTATAATAACGCTACAATACGATGAACGCCGGCTGTGACGTTTGACGTCACTCCTAAACGCTGTTTGGAGCAAGACCAAAGGAAAATCTGCTGGAGTTTGTCAACGCATTTTTTTGAAATGCTTGGATAGGTTTACTTTTGCCGTCTTTTTTGTACTGACCGGTGTAGGCATCATGGTGTGGTACGCGCACAGCTGCTCATCGGCAACGCTGATGTGCGTGCGCACAATGCCCATGCCAGCAGCGGAAGCAGACTGCCCTGCCTCTGGCAGAGACGATTGAGCGCATGGGAAAGGTGCGCCAGTTTGTCTTCATTGCCTTTGCTGGAGACCTCCTAACCCTCCCACAACGCTCGGGCTACGCATGCGCGTTGATGCCGAGACAGCACGAGGACACGTAACGAGACGGTGTGAACTTGCCTGAAGTGTGCGTATGATTGCCGTCGTAATGAAACGATAAATGGTAGGAAACACATAAAAGCTCGTTTATGGCACCACTCGAAATCGAGCAAAACAGTTGAAGTGGGTATCGAAAATCGTGCTGCATAGAAGAAATATCGCTAAAAGCACTTCAACAATCGGATACTGTACTCTAGCTTTCACGTTGTTTATTTGCTCCCGTCCTACCGAAGGTAGCTTTGGGCGCTTTCCTAATCTGGAAGCGTAAGACTCTGCGATAGAAAAAAAAAACAAATGGTTTGAAGTAGATCAAGGTCCGGCATGAAAGTCTTCGTGCAGAAAATAATATACTAGATGCAGAAGATAAGATGAGCAGAGAACCTGCTTGGACCACGCAATCGGCATGGAACAAGCAAAGCAAATACTTGGCCTGGAAGATTGGGGTCAACAGCCAGACCTTTTCAATCAGACTGAGCTCAGCTCGAAGCTAGGCACGTCCGGCGAAGTGCCGGATTGCGTTGAAACATAGCCTGAGGAGAGGCAGGGGTTGAGAGATGAGGGAAACACTGGCGGGGAAAAGAAGGTTAGGTACCAAGTTTTGAGCGCTTTCCCGAAACGGCAGCGCTCTAATCCACGAATCTAGAGGCTCCAGGCGGATATACCACCGCCGTGCGCCTGAGAGACATGCGTCTGAGAGGCAGCATACGCCAGAAAGCTTTATTCTAGCTATTGTTTTACTTGTTTCATTAGTAGCGGAGTTCTTTCTCATTTCAGGCTCCTGAGGGAAGCTGTCAGCGTGTGCTTCGCCCGTCTCAAGTAAAAAGTACTTACCCTGATGAAGTTTGAGCCTACTGCTGGGTTCTCCGAGTAAGCGGGTAATCGTATTTTCAAACACTCGTATCGCAGTCGATATTCAATTATTTTTCGGGCTACACTTCATTGGATCACTCCGCTCCTGTCTCTGCACGTCAGTGCATACATTGAAAACTTGGCTTTCTTGATTTTTTTTTAGTTTCGAAGGCTTTTTTATCATTCGGATTATAGCAGGTTTTCTATCCCAAGTATGATACCAAGTGTGTTGCCTTCTATCTGGAGAGGGAGTATTTCTTTAAGGTTGAGGTGACTAAGTGTTGTAGTACCAAGTATTTAGGCTCTCATGGTGTTGGGCTTGAAGACAGGGAGCACGCATGTATATGTTGACATTTTGGAAAAGAATCGTCGAAATGAAATATGCATGCAATCCACCAGCATTAATTCACCGAGTAATTCCTATCTCGGGGTAACGTACACGGACTACTTTACCGTCATTATAAATTCACATATGCGGATGACCCCGCAGGGGCGTCTGCGCAAGCAGGCGTTTGGTGTGTTGCGACATCACGTACCCGAGCACACGAGGGTTGGACCCTCCCGCGTGTAGCCGTGCGCGGCTTAGCCGTGTCCGGGAAAAAGGGGATCCTGGGGGTTGAGCCAATGCCGGGTGTTTGGACCTTTATGGCCCCCCGGCGGCAGCAACACACCTCTTTGGCCTCCGCTTCACGTAGACGGCACCCCCGGACTGACCCACCCGGGGGAAATCGGCAGTCGCCTTTTCCTGTCTTCTTCCTCCACATGCTTTTTCTTTACCCTCTTCTTTCACACCTGTCCTGTCTCCTTGTATCTTCTATTCACTTCAATTTTTCGTAGGTGGCAAGGGTTAACCTTGTGGGGCTAACCTACCTTGGTTATGTCGTATTAGGTTATAGTCTCGATGTACAGCTGGCGTGTGCTGGACTTGTTCGCATGTTCCTGTCGCGTCCCCTCGTTGGGCTCCATGGTGGGCGGCTGGCACCGTGGCTGAACAATATATTTTTTCCTATGGCTCCTCCTTTCCCCCAAAATGATCGCCCTTCTCATAAAAGAGGGCGGACCGAAGCAAGTGAATTTTTCCAGAAAAGGAAAGTTACCTTCCCAAAATATCATGTAATACATAGCGAAGTACAAGAAAAGCCAGCAAGAATCTTGTCCCCATTCAGAGTATCCAAGTCCTTGACAGAAGCCCTCGGCCCTGGCTACAAGCTTTCAAAAATATCTAGTGGCGATTTGCTGCTCGAACTTCGAGACAACGTGCAATACACCAAACTGTCAAACCTTGCGTCCATTGGGGACATCCCTGTCTCTGTTTCATCCCACCGATCCCTCAACACTGTCCGCAGTGTAATATCAGAAATCGACTTCGTACACTTAACAGAACAAGAAATGCTTGAAGGGCTCACCGACCAAGATGTCATAGACGTTCACCGGATCAAAATCCGGAAGGACAACAAAGAAATTGACACGAAACACCTGATCCTCACCTTCAACAGCAACACACTCCCTGAACAAATAGAAGTCGGATACTTGAAAATAGATGTAAGGCCTTACATTCCCAACCCCCGCAGGTGCTTCAATTGTCAGAGGTTCGGCCATGGCTCACAGAGTCGCCGGGGCCGCAAAACTTGCGCAAAATGTGCTTCAAAAGGACACGCTACTGAAAACTGTAACGGTGCAGCGCGCTGCGTAAACTGCGAAGGAGAACATGCCGCGTACTCCAGGGCGTGTCCGTCCTGGAAAAAAGAAAAAGAAATCATCACACTGAAAACCAAAGAAAACATTTCATTCAAAGAAGCCAGAAGGCGCATCGCACTAACAAACACATTCCTCTTCAATGGAAGAAATAACTTCGCCGATGTGGTGCGATGGGGCGTAGAGCCACACCAAACTTTGGCGGCTGCTGAGGCAACGGTTACTGGGCCTTCAGCGGAACCACCCACGCCCCAGGCAGAGACAGCGCAAGCTGCCCTGCCTAATCAGGGCCCGCCGGTCCTCAAGCCGGCCGCCCAAGAGGTTTCTCCCCAACGGGAGAGGCCTAAAACACACACACCCGCCTTGTCGCGGAGCTCCAGCGCCTCTGGAGAGGCCATGGAGACAACTCCCGATCCGCCCCCGCAACCGCGGAGGCAGAACTCATTCGAAAGAAAGAAAAAAGAAAGAACCCCTATAACGGTTCCTCAAACACGAGGAACCTAATCATTTATAGCCACACCCCTACAAAATAATTAAACATGGCGTTCCTGGTACATTGGAATTGTCGTGGACTTATCAAAAACTATAGCGACATAAAAGATATCCTAAACACTTTTTCTCCTGTGGCTTTATGTTTACAAGAAACGAACTTAGGACCACAACATAAGAACATTTAAAAAAACTACAAAGTATTTCGTTGTGACAGAGAGCAAGCGAGTAGGCTCTCTGGAGGTGTCGCGATTATAGTCCAAAATGGTGCTGCTACTCACGAAATCAGGCTTCAAACGAAATATGAAGCTGCAGCAGTGACCGTCCTTGATTTTAAAACAATTGCCATATGTACTGTTTATCTCGAACCACATTTAAAAGTTACACTTCATGATTTAGAATCACTTTTTAAACAACTACCAGAGCCATATTTAGTAGTAGGGGATTTTAATGCTCACTCGTGTTTTTGGGGGAGTGACCAAAC
Organism: Dermacentor albipictus; assembly: GCF_038994185.2. Classification (NCBI taxonomy): domain Eukaryota; kingdom Metazoa; phylum Arthropoda; class Arachnida; order Ixodida; family Ixodidae; genus Dermacentor; species Dermacentor albipictus. The sequence goes on along the minus strand of NC_091823.1, from coordinate 70,536,679 downwards.
AGACACTAGAGGCCGTATCCTAGAAGATTTTATTTTAGCAAATAACGTCTGCCTGCTCAATACAGGAAAACACACATATTGCTCTCCGAGCTCAGGAAAAATGAGCTGCTTAGATTTATCTTTTAGTTCTCCATCACTTTTTACCGATTTTAAATGGGATGTTGTTGACAACCCCTACGGATGTGATCACCTACCTGTAAAAATTAACCTATCATCCCCACAAGAAATCATCCCAAGCAAACCACGTCGTTGGAAGCTGCACCTAGCGAACTGGGCACTGTTCCAAGAACAGGCCAGCTTGGAAAAAGTTTTCTCGAGTAATCTAAATGTCGACGATCAAAACAAATTGTTCACAACCTTTATTATTAATGCCGCGCTGCTAGCTATTCCTCAGTCCCCGGGAGTGGTTCGACATAATCATAAAATCTGGTACACGCAGGAATGTAAGGTAGCAAAAAAGAAACAAAACAAAGCGTGGGGCATATTCCGTAGATACCCAACCCATGATAACCTCGTAAACTTTAAAAAGACAAAAGCCAACGCACGCCGCATCCGTCGAGATGCTGAGAAAACTTCCTGGAAGAACTACATATCTTCTATTAACAGCTCAACCACATCCAAAAAAATGTGGGAACAAGTCCATAAATTAAATGGCAGCTTCTCCCCTTTCACAATCCCGTTTTTAACAGCTCCTGGCGCACAAACAAGTATAGAGGAACAGGCAGACGTACTAGGGGAACATTTTTCGAATGTTTCAAGTTCCTCACACTACACTCAATCGTTCCTGAAGCACAAACATACAACCGAAAAACAAAAACTTCCTACAAGTGGCTGTACAAATGAGCCCTATAAGGCATTAATTACATTTCACGAAATCCGAAAAGTACTGTCCGCAGGTAAACAGACGGCACCCGGCCCTGATGAAATACATTATGAAATGCTGGCTCACCTCTCAGACGCTGCTGTGAACGCACTTTTACAATTCTTCAACAAAATATGGGTATCAGTAAAAATACCAGAGGCTTGGAAAAAAGCCGTAATTGTACCGTTTCTGAAGCCTGCAAAGCCACCAACCAGCCCTGGCAGTTACAGACAACAGGCAAGTTGTCTCGCAAAATCATTTGAAAGTATCCTGAATATTAGGCTGATGTTCACTCTTGAATCACGTGAACTCCTTGACATCCACCAGTGTGGATTTAAAAAAGCATGTTCAACAACTCATCATCTCGTCCGCCTAGAAAATACAGTCCGAGAAGCATTTGTACACAAGCAACACTGTTTAGCAGTCTTTTTTGATATCGATAAGGCTTACGATACCACCTGGAGGTTTGGTATTCTCCGCGACCTAGCAGAGCTTGGTATTTGTGGCAGGATGCTGAACTGCCTGAAAGATTTCATGTGCGACCGTTCATTTCATGTGTGCCTAGGTGCAACCCTTTCGAAGAAATTCGTCCAGGAGAATGGAGTGCCGCAGGGTTGTATTTTAAGTACAACACTTTTCATAGTAAAAATGAACTCCATAGCAAAAATCATTCCTAGATCCAATATGTATTCTGTAAATGTTGATGACCTTCAAATAGCATGCACATCCTCCAGCTTACCAACATGCGAGAGACAGATACAACTTACATTGAATAAACTGGCGATTTGGGCAGACAAAAATGGGTTTAAATTTTCACCCCAAAAAACTGTTGCTGTCCTCTTCTCACTCAAAAGAGGCCTACAGGTTGGCCCCACCCTTCACCTAAATGAAACCATACTTCCAGTAAAGAATGAACAAAAATTTCTAGGTGTAACTTTCGATAAAAAGCTCACATTCCTACCTCACATAACCACTCTCAAAAAGAAAACTTCGCAGTCACTAAATATACTCAAAGTACTATCATATAAACATTGGGGGTCTGATAGAACATGCCTTCTACACATTTACCGTTACTTAGTACGTTCCTCCTTAGACTATGGCTGCATAGTGCATGGTTCAGCAAGACCGACATACCTAAAAAAACTAGACCCAGTACATAACTCAGGCTTGCGTATTTCATGCAGTGCATACCGAACGTTCCCTATAACTAGCCTTTACGTTGAAACAAACGAACCCCCACTAGAAACTAGAAGAACCGCTCTAACCTGTGCATATATCCTTAAGGTACAATCTCTACCAAAACACATTTGCTATCCCCTTGTAACAAAATGCCCTTCACGAGTAATTTTCAACAACAAACCACAAACTACAAGACACAAGACCACTGTTCCTGCGATTTGAAGAGATGTGTCGGAATCTTGGCATAGTGGACACATTACCTGGCATTACCCACAGACAAAATCCACTATCCCCATGGTTCATCTTTCCCACAGTTTGCGATCTCACTTTAACACAGTTCCGCAAAGCACAAACTCCGCCACAACACATAATTCAGGAATTCCTTGCACTAGAAGAAAAATACAGCAGCTTCACAAACTTTTATACTGATGGTTCAAAAACGAACGAACCTGTTGGAAGCGCAGTTGTACAAGGGAACTGGGAAAAAACAGTAAGACGTCCGCAGTGCACATCCATTTTCACTCCTGAATGTTACGCCATTTCTGTAGCCATAGACAAAACAATAAAGGAGAACCTCGCAAACAGTATCATATATACAGACTCCCTAAGTGCACTCACAGCTCTTCATGCCAGAAATGCAGTCACACCATTATTAGGAGGCATTATACACAATTTAATAAACGCCACCACACAAGGACTGAACATTAAATTATGCTGGGTTCCGAGCCACGTCGGAATCAGTGGCAATGAGAGAGCAGATGCATGCGCGGCACAAGCCCGGCACAAAGAAATCACAAAAGTAAAGATACCTCCTAACGACTGCATGAAGTTAATACATTATAAGCTAAGGCAAAAATGGCAGTCTGCTTGGAACAATGAAGTAAACAACAAATTACACCTTTTAAAACCCGTGTTAGGTGAATGGAAATCTTGCACACACCAGGAACGTTTCAAAGAAGTGATTCTGTGCCGTCTTCGCATAGGACACACACACCTAACACACAACTTCATTCTAACAAAGCAAGACAAACCCCAATGTGAACTATGTGGAGATGAACTAACAGTAAACCATATCCTATTTTCATGCAGAAAACTTGAACCATTGAGGAAGACGTTTTTTACCACATTTTACAAAGAACACATCCCTTTTCACCCAGCTTTGATTTTAGGAGAAGATGCGCTTGTTGATGTATCATGTGTTTTTAGTTTTTTAAAAGAAGCAGGAGTGCTCATAAAACTTTAAAACTTCACAGAGGGTTAAACTACATAATACAGAACACCTCATCCACTTTCTCATCCCTGAGAAGAAGGCCGAGGTATTTAGCTAATTTGTTGGGACTCTCCGGGCTCTTGTCCAGACAAGGACTCACTGAGGTGTCCGAACTTTTTAAAAAGAATCTATGCCTAGTGTTTGGCGCATGATAGCCTAAGTTGCTTATGTGCCACTAAACTCAACTCAACTCAACTCAACATATGCGGATGAATTGCTTCGATCATGCGACAGTAAGAGCCACCTCATAAGTTAACGGGTTCTCTCGAACATTCAATGTGCGCGAAAGTGCTCTCTCTCTCTCTCTCTCTTATTTCTTTTACTCCTTCCCCTACTGCAGGGTAGCAAACGGGACGTGCGCCTGGGTCTCTTCTATTTCTCTCTCTCTCTCATTCCCTAGACGACTAGAACATGGGGATGCGAAGTTTTTTTAACCATAGACAAATTTGTTGAGGAGAACGCTATTGGTTTCCAAGTGCCCAACGAAGTGCGAAGGCCGCCGAAATATATCGAAGCTAGGCGACGAAAACACCATACGCTTCCCGTTAAGTAACATTTATTTCACTATAAATAACGGAGGAAATTATTAGCTTTCGCACACAATGCGCGAGATTATGAATGAACATAAAATATTTCTACATGAAAAGAAGGGCGGAAAGAATGGAAACTAAGTAACCACAGAATAAAATATTAACGAAGTTGCTTAACGGCGATTGTGAGAAAAATAAACGGTAGTGGTGTTAACGTTTCTTTCACTTGGAATTCAACTTTATTGTTTCTTTTCCCTTGCTGTCGTTTTCTTCATATCAGTTCTGAAAATTCTCTTTTGACTCCGTTTTTCTAAGGGTTCAAAGTATGAATTCACTTGGTTGGTACAAAAGGTTGGAAGAAAAGGTGTGACCCCTATTACACGTTTTCTCTTCGCAACATGCTTGAAACTCTGTCTGTAAGATCTAAGCGTCTGAGACCAGAACGCGGGGAATATGTCAGTAATAATTTTGACTGTTGGCAGTGGCACAGCACGTGCACTGTAGCAGAATTCCGCGCGGCACTCTTGGTAATTTCTACTGGAAATGATGCAATTACGCCCTTATCGACAAGGACACTTATGAAAAACAAGCGCTTGAGGAAGAAATGATCCTGGTGCCTTGAAACAGGCACTTTTGCATCGACCGTTCATTGTGACTGTGGTTCTTTAACTCATGCAAATTGTGTTTTGTGATGGTCATCGAACATTCATTGTGATTTTCGGTGGGACCACCAGTGTTTAACTATTTCGGTGTGTTTGATGACTTTGGCTGTGTCCTGTGAGTCTCGCATAACGCTTCTCCTCAGTCGCGTGAACACGGACACTCCCTATATTATTGCCCTTCTATCCACTACGCTCATCTCTGAAGCCACTTTCACATTGACGGCTTTCTGTTGCGTGGGTAAGCCAAATGCGCAAGGGCGGCATAACGGACGTGTTCAGATTGCAGCCTCTTCGCGTGCGACAATGTGTTCACTGCATCCCGATGAGAAATGCGCTGTGCATGCACTGAAGATTGCCAGCACATTTCTAGTGGGTTTGTTTCTAATGTATGGTTAGGGCAAAAGTATTTGGCCAGTGTGGTCGCTAATGGATCAAGAGTGCAGTACAAATAAACAACTGAAGGCATTATATTACGTGTGCAAATACGATGACAAGCTTCCATAAGTATCAAGAATCGCACTCGAATCTCATTTCGCTGCCGAATATTTTTGCATCGCAAACAATCTCACTTTAGATACGAAGACGGAGTGTTAACAGCGCCTTGTAGATCGTTCTCACATGTACCGCGTGTGCATGACTCTGCTGTCGGCTACTTCATGTAGCGCGCGAATTCATCCGTGGTCACCAGCTACATCACACGATAGCTACATGTACACAGTTCAGGACAAAGCGCTTTCGTATTCGCAGACGAACGAGCCTTGCAAAGGGTTAGAATGATCGCCTTAATTCTTTCCAACGCAACACATCGGGAATGAAATGCTACGTATACTCATGGTCAAAGTCCGATTTGGCTCCTACCTGTACTGCCTAACACACGCGCACATAATCTACAGCTATTACAGCGAAGCTGTTTATGGCTAGGATTCCGTAAAATTTTCATTTGTGCGAGCAAACACTATCATCACCAGCAAAGGCTCATACTCCCCTGAACAAGCGAAAAATACAATGACTCATATCCCTGTAAGGCAGAGGCTACAAGCACTCCGCAAAGTGAAGCGAACAGTGCTTACATTCTTTCTAATCACGCATACAAGGTAGAGGACAGAATGTCGAAAACCTTGATGATCAATGGCTCATGCCCGCGGAAGCAATTACATCCCCGTAAGAAATGGCTCATACCCCCGTAAACAAGCAAAATATGCAAAGGCTCACAGCCCCGTGAAGTTCAAGTCCTTTGTAAACAGCACATGGATTCACGAGCAGGAGGCATTGCCATGTTCGCAAAGGGCACGATATATGTACATTTGTCCCCTTCACTCGCAAAAGGACAATGCCGGTGACTATGTGGATGGATGTCTGCTCCTTACAAATAAAAGACGGAATTGTGATATTCATTTTGCATATATCTCCAGGCACACCCTAGTGTGATATCGAGAAGTTCGTGACCAAGCACTTTATGTGAGCTAGCCGTGATCACGGTATACCCTTGGGATCCTCGTTGGAGACTTCAATGTGGACATTTAAAATCCACACAAGAAATTGTTGATTCAGTTCGTGCTTGAAAACATTGGTTTGAAGTGCCACACCAATCCAAGTCACTCAACTACTCAACAACGGTCTTGTATAGATTTCACTCTAATAGGCGTTGCACGTGTGGTTCCTCCTCGAAACTTCTTGCACCCCACACAGCTGCAGCGCACTTCTCATTGGCCTACTTTCGTAATACTTTGAATAGCAGGGCTCAGTATACCATGGTACCCGGGACTAGTTATGGTTGCGACATCTGCAGGCGTTTCGAACGCCTGAAATTTGACCATTTAAACGCTAAATAAGCAGGTTTATTAGATTCCGCACAACCTTCCGGAGTTCGTCCGGCTATTTCATCACGTGTGACTTCGGGAAGCTGCAGTAGCTGGGTAAGAGATCCGGCTCGCGGTCCTTGTGGTGATACGCTCGGGAGATAACCTTCCGTAGACCCTGCATGCAGGTTGGGTTTAATTACTTACCTAATTTCAGTCGAATTATCACCTCACAACACCTGAACAGTTTGCGAAGGAACGAATATTGCCTTCAAAACAGAGGTCCCGGCATAATGCTATCGAAATATCGTTTTACAAAACCATGACAGCCACTCCGACATCTCCTGTCGGTTTTTCCTAAGTATTTTTTTGTCGTATGTAGAAACTTAATTCACAAGTATTTTAACGTGTGTGCTTCATTTTTGCAGCGAAGCCCACTTACCTTACTATATGCTTCGTGGCAACGATAACAATGTGCACAAGCTATGATTTGTTGCAGCGATTACTAACAATGTCTTGCGTGTAATACGGTACTTGCGTTAAAGCACGACGGCACGCATTATAAACAATCGGCTCCTATATTTGCTTTGTGCGCCTTGTTTTCGATCGCTCGGTTTCTCAAGGAAAGCGATCGGTTTTATTTGGCCCTTTCACCCGTTTTCGCGGTAGGTGGTCGGACAAAGGCGCCGATCATTACAGGTCTTTGAGATGCAAGTGCTGGCGCGCGAGAGCCTTGGCTGAAGGTGAAGCATCTGAAGGTGGTGGAGTTTTGGGAAAGACAGCTCTCCGACTCTTTGACCTCTGCTCCCATGGCGGCTGCGGTAGGGGAGGATGACAGTAGCCTTCCGTGCCTGCACTCGCACCGTTGGAGACAACACACATATGAGGAATCGGCTTATGTGTTTAGCCACCCGTACTACCTCTGCAGACGTGGCTCTATTTGCGGAATTACGTTAAGAAACAAGAAGCACTGTCTAATCTTCTCGCTGCAACAACAGCACGCCTTAAAACGCGTTAATCCTTTAAAGGGGCCAGAACCACTTTCTTATAGCCTCGAAAACGCCTCTGAATGAGCATGGTACCTCCCAGGAATATATTATCGAAAACGTTTTTCAGAAAATACCTGGTACGAGCGTAAATATCTAGAGCGCGGTATTTACCTTCCCCGTGTCCTTCGGAGGAGTGCTAGTGGCGATATAGTGGCGATATTCCGCCTACGAGGCTATGGCGAGTTAAAGTCGTCGCGGCACGCCGCGGTGGCTGCGGTATTAGGGAGTTTTAAATTTTGCGTACGCAAAACAGGTTTGGGCACCCAAATGTACGCAAAGCACTACACCCGGGTTGCATTCTGTAGTGCTTCTTTGGGGCTCTTTCGTAAGCCCGGCGTGCGCGCACAAAATTTAAAGCTCCCTATTTTTGCAACGCAGCAGACGCACTTGTGTGTAACTATGTGCAACTATAACTGCACGCCAGAGCTGGAGTACGCATTCCTTTGCTTCAAACTCGTCGTGCTACGTTGTGTGGACTGGCGTTGTCTTGCGCGGACTCTGGGCAAAATTCATAATGCACGCTTTTTATCGCCCAATACAAAGCTCAATACGAGGCAAGTATAGTCAGGACCGACCGGGAGTGAGCGCGCACTGGCGCCGACGTCCCCTTGTTCCGCCATTCATGGCAAGGTGCGACATGCATAGCGTATGTGTGGTCTGGGCTTAAGAATCGCGTAGTTCAAAGGTAGTTGAGTGTTCCACACTAATGGAAATCAGCGAGAGCCGACAGCTACAGCAACCCGATAGACAGAGTGACTGAAGTTGCATTACTACGGTGGGTGGCCGTGGCCGAGCTTGAGAAGGAGATAGCCTCCTCACACTACTTCATTGATGTCAGCTATTGGCCAATAATAGCAGTCGTGTGTGTGAATTTGCTATATGTTGAAATAGGGTAGTCCCAGAAAGGGTGGAAAAAGGCTTCTGTTAAAAAGAGAGCGTTTGAGAAGAAGGTGAATTCATGATCCGATTGTGAGATATACGCGTCGCGCACGAGTGAAAAATTGTGCTGAGATGTTCGCAACAGCGTTTGCTATTGGCGGAATGTTTGTTTATTTTACTTGTATCTTGAAGGGGAGAGGTTGAATCAGGGTCACTTTAACAAAGCCAAATAGCTCCCTAAAAGTGTTTGGCTGTTAGGTTACATTGTCAATCATCGGTTATGGTTTCTGCATAAGTTTAGGTATGGGGGGGGGGGGGGGTGGAGAACAGCGACGTTATGATCGCAAGACCTGCAGCGTTAATGAGTTTTCGCAAACCGCTTTGACGGGTACTCGCCAGAGTGTTACAGCGAATACCTACTAATGCATCTAGCCTTGCAAAGGCTGTCAGTTTGTTGACTCTTACACTCACTAAAGGTTGTCATGCTTTGTGTGTGACCCACGCACGCGCTTTAGTAGCGGTCGAAACAAAAATGTTGCGAGCGAAGTAAAACATGTAGGGTGTGTAGTACCTCTTCATAGAAATACAGTCAAAAGCCTGAAACCTTTATAAGCACAAACACCTTTCTCCGGTGCATGTATTATTTAGAGGAACGCGCCGCAACAAGGCCACCAAGAGGAGCTATTAGGAAAAATTAGGCCCTAGAGATGCAACAAAACGTGCCGGCACATCTAAATCATTAAGCATGTAGTCATCAACGATACGAAAACACGTGCGAGTGCATGTTTGCAGCATACGTACAGTGCGTGTGAGTGGCTGCGCCTGTGTGTGTGTGTGTGTGTGTGTGTGCGTGTGCGTGTGTGTGTGTGTGTGCGTGCGTGTGCGTGCATGTGTGTGTGTGTGTGTGCGTGTGTGTGTGTGTGTGTGTGTGCATGTGTGCGTGCGTGCGTGCGTGCATTGTATGTTCCTGAACCTGGGGACACTGACTGTTCTATAAGCACTTTACGTCTGCCAAATGACGGGGAAGTATGCTTGGCTTGTGTGCTATTAAGGTCAAAACTAACGGGACGTTCCCCTGGTGAGAACTCTACCTGTGCCGAAGAATTAAATCCACCGCACAATGTGCAAAGCGCACATTTGCCCTGCGTATTTTTCGCCGCTAGTGGCTGCTTCCTTTTGTGAATGTGCGTCGTGTAGCTATCGTAACTTCCTGGGTTTCTGTGAATTTTGAAAACAAAAAGCGTAATAGGTTTGCAATGGCGACTGTATCAGCGGAGTAGCTGCTCGTCCCATATATTGCGCCTATTTTATGGTATATACACGGTGTGTCTTTTTTACCTGCACCAAATATTTTTAAAAAATACCTGTGGCGGATAGCACGATCCTAGCCCTTGATCTAAATTACGCGATGAGGCGGCCACTATTTCTGCTAGAAATCAAAATGCTTAACTGAATAATTAACATAGTGACTCTAATGAACCATTTAATTAATCGATTTACGGCACATATATGTTAATCCACGAACTGTAGATACTGAGTTTACAAGGCATATCCACTCGGATAGAACTCTCAGGACTGCCCCAGTTTCTAGATATTAATTTTCAGTGTCCAACGAAATGCGTGGGCATTCCAGTTACCTTTGTCACTTTTGAGCTTCAATGCAGAAAACAGAGTTTTCTTTAAAAAAAAAAGGTAGCTGGAATGTCAATGCACGCCGATCGGAAGAAGCGGATTTATAAGACTGACGACGACTGTGCGTCGCTCGAACGGTGTTGGGCTCCCCGTGTCGCCGGAATGTTTTGTAATGACCGTATGTACGAGTGCTTCTCAGGGAAGCACGCACACATTTAGTTAGCCAAATAGCTCGAAATGATGCACTAAGTGAGATATTTTACTTTGTGTTTTGTGCCACTGTATCGGTGTCATGATAACCTTGAGGGAAGCGTTATCTGTCGTCAATGTTGAGCAAATTCCCTTTTACATTTCCCTTTCCCAAAAGACATGATATAAAGGAACATTTTCATTTGCCCAACAGAACAATGACCGCAACCAACGACATTTCCGGTCGCTTCACTACAGAGCAAGTTTACTCTCCCTGAAGATTATGAAGGTAAGATGCGCGTACGGGGGAGTTCTTGCCGAAAAAGCTCTGTTTTGTGTAATCTGTAATCTAAAGTGGCAGCAAATTCATTTGACTTTCTGGCGTTCTCCAGAGCCACCGTAAGTAGCCCATGCGAAATGAAGACATTATGATGTGGCAAAGGTGAGCCGCCAAACGCCTTCGCACCTGGGACAACACGAGCAGATAAGTTTCAACAGCCGCTTCGAGGAGACAATCAGACATCTTCTCTTTCACAGCCCTCACTACAGTGTAAAAGAAATCTTACCGATTGCGGTGAATTTCCTTGAAGGATAACATCCATTCCCTGCCTGATGGTAACCTACAAGGAAATTCAACGCAATTGGTAGGGTCCTTTTTTCTGATTTATACTGCCAGATCAAGGGACATTACTCCACCACGCACAATAACTTCGATAAAAAGCAATCAGTAACCTGGTGGCCGTTACAGGCGCACACTTCCTCAAACCGAGTGACATACAGTCACCTGTATGCCAGGCTATATATAGCAGACTGTAAATTATGCGCAGATAGAGCCTATCATCGCCACATCACGTGGGCGTGCCCCCTAATGAGTATCAATAATCGCAGCAGCTCATTACTTCTCCTTCCCATCCCCACCATAAAGCAATGGGAGGCTGCACTGCTCATGTCAGACTCAGAGCTCCAACTCCGGGTCGTCCAGGTAGCCGAAAACTTGAGGAAGAAAAAGACGGGTTCTCCCACTCACCTCCTTCCTAAATTCCATCTCGGGCAAAATAAATTTTACTGCTACTACTACCTATTGCGTTAGATAGACTAGAAAAATACATTCGTAGCATTTACATATATGTAAAAATTAAGGGGCAAATTATGTGGAACACGTGGAATAAGGCCGTTTGCTGGTACTTAAAATCGGCGCACACAAACCCATCGTACCGTCGTCATCATCCTCATCATCAGCCTATTCTCTCTTATGTGCAGTGCAGAAAGAAGGCCTCTCTCATCGATCTCAGATTACCCGTCTCTATCGTTAGCTGATTCCAACTTGCGCCTGAAAATTTCCTAATTTCATCATTCCACCTAATTTTCTGGTGTCTTCTACTGCAATTCCATTACCTTGGCACCCATTTTGTAACACTAATGGTCTACCAGTTATTCTCCCTGTGCACTACGTGGTCTGGCTAGTTCTATTTTTTTTTTCTCATAATGTTAACTAGAATATCGGTTATCCACATTTGCTATCTGATCGACACCGCTCTCTGCCTGTCGCTTACCGTTACGCCTAAAATTGTTCGTTCGATCGCTCTTTGCGCACTCCTTAAGTTGCTCTCGGTTTTGTTCAGTAGCCTGGCAAAGGAACAAGAATTCATGACCGCTACTGAGCCCCTAGAATATGTGCAGGAGTGCATCTAGGTCAATTACACACCGGTGATCCTGACCAGGCGAAGGAATTCGCAAATGAAGAAAAATGGGTTAGACAGCCTACGGAAGGCATTATCATATCCTTACTGGGAGCTTATCACTGTCGTAGGAAAGAAAAGCGTACAACCATTGTATTCTATCGGTGCTAATATATGGGGCAGTAACTTGAAAGTTAACAAGGAAGCTCGAGAATCTATCGTACATACCCAGAAATGTGTCCACCCAGATACCGACCCACCCGGTAGCTGAAAGCAACTGCAGCAGCAGAAAGTTTAGAGGACGCTTAAGCTTCGCCTTCAAGAGGAAGCTTTAGCTCGGGTGCTCCTATATAATTGCATGTAAAAGAAAAATTCGTTTTTCTCGGCCACCACTGCACCAAATTTGACAAGGTTTGTTGCATTTAAAATAAAAAACTTAAAATCCAGTGGTTGCTGGTATCGAATTTTCGGTTTAGGTTGTAAATGTTTTAGTAAAAATTGGCAAAAATGGAAAATTTTCAGAAAACGAAACTATCAAGTTTACGACTCTCTAACTCGGCAATGAAAAATAATAACCCAATTCTGTGAATTGCATATAATAGTACATCTAAAGCGGACAAAATTGATGTGTTACACATGACTGTCAAAAAATTTAGTAATACGGAAATCCAGCTTTTACGGAACCCTTTTACACAACGTAACAAATTCAGGTAAGATATAAGTTGACATATCAAATTTGTCCGCTTTTAATGATATAATTGATTCCATTTACAGAACCACGATATCTGTTTTTGATGCAGAGTTATTATGATTTTGATTCAGAGCTATTTATTTATAAACTTCATGCAACTATAGTTTTCAAACTTTCAAATTTCTGAAAATCTTTTTCATAAAATTCAAGCCCTAAATCGAAATTCCGCTTCCAACAGTCACTAGAATTTAAATTTCTCTCTCAAATACAACAAATTTAATTAAAATTGGTTCAGAGGTTATTTCAGAAAAACATTTTTGCGTTTTACATGTATTTGAATAGGCCGCGTCAGAGTAGGGCCCATGCTAAAGCTTCCCCTTAAGAGTGAAACGCAATAGCATTCAAGATCCCTGACTGCTTCTCAGGCTTCCCGGCTACTGGAGCGTATTTAACCATAATGTTTACCGGGACACACTGGCTGCAAACGCTATGCACGAAAGCGGGCTTTCTGGTAGAAACGCGGCCTTTCGCGTGGGCCACGATGCGACGGAGGCGAGCGCCAGCTGGAGGTATTGCGAGCAACTGGGCGCGTCACTCCGTGGCCCCCGAGACACCCGCGCGCTGGTGCGCGCAAATGGCGGACGCCGCGGTCGTTTGTGAATGGTGGAAACGCTTGAAAAGGGTTTTCTTTGAGCTTTAGCGTAACAGAATTATGTTTTCTCGTAGAGTCAAATTACAATCTGGGAGCTACGATCTCTGTAGGTTGTGTGTAAGTCATAGTTTACGATGTAAATTTCTACGTATTTTAGCTTGAAAAATGAAATTAATTCAATAAACTGCTTGCGTCACATGGAGGGCCTAGGTATAAGTGGTTCGAAAATCTTTTCGTCGAAACGCCGTCCGACGCCGACGCCGGATTTTTTGCGACATGGGCTGCTTTACGCTATCGCGTTAAAACCACTCTAAACTCAGGAACGTAAGCGAAGAGAGACAAGCGTTTTTAATGTAGAAGCAGCTCAGTGTTCGAGTCAAAGTTCCGTATTTTTATTTGTTTAATACTTCAAAACTAGTACACGTCCAAGCAGGTTGGGTAAAAAGCGCAAATATAAACGAAGTTAATGAAGTTTCAAAGTATCAGAGTGTGGCAAAAGGGAATAGAGAATCATTCCAATCGGTTACAGTGCTAGGAAAAAATGAAAACTTGAATAAATCTGTTGGCGCAAAGTGCGGTGCCAGGCGATTAGGATGATGGTGGCGAGTATGCATTGATGTTGAAGACATGAGTTTCAAAGCACTACAAAGCAAAAGTGTGCCTGTGAGTGTCCATGGTAGCATAAGGGAGCAAGCCCTGTAAATTCACACCACTCATTGCCAGAATCTAGTTCTAACCTTCAGAGCACTGCATGTCTTTTTTGTGTGTGCTGTACAGAGCAGTACAACAGGAAAGGACAGGGCGAAGAAAGGAGTGACGACACATTCACTGCTCCAGAAACAACCACACAGAGAAAGCAACGGGACAGCGTTCCTTCCTTCGTCTTTGCCGCATAGGCGTATGCCGACATCGCTCCAAGTGGATCGCACCGAGGTAGTAAATTTCGGTGCCTTTCTGCCACTCGCAGGATGACGCTACACGTCTTTTGTGTTTATCCATCACGGCGGGCCTCCGTGTGTGAAGGTGAATCATTTTTGGGAAGTCCGGAGGAGCGGGCATTCCTGCACCCACGCAGATTGCTGGGAAGTGCTTTGGCGTTGCGCAGCTTTAGCGCTCATTGTGTCGTTTCCCCCCACGCCTTTAATCAGGCGGCCTCTTCCATGCCTGATCCTTTTTTGTGTGTGCACATCAATGCCTATGCGGCAAAAACCGGTGAGAGTAAAGCCTCGAGCCCAAGGGAAAAGGTCACGATGATAACGGGAAGCCAACAGCAAGAAGTGTCTGGATATGTTATGCCGTGGATAAACGGCAAGCTTGTTTTCACGCCTTTCGAGTGCGCGGGCCGAAATGCGGTGATGGTGCATTACTCCCGCCCACTACCATCTATCTCCGTCTCACACAGCGGCACCACAATCTGTCGAGTCGAAACTTGTTTCTCTCCACATTAGCCGACCAAGGAATGGCAGAGCCTATGACCTCAACAAGGGCGACTTGAAAGCGCGAAAGCCTCATTTTCTGTTTATTTTTCGACTGTTTGTTGGCGTGTTAGCAAAGAACAAAGTGATGAATAGCCCCCTAAGAGAAAAAGAAAAGGTCAGTTACTGTGTTATTTATGTAGTGCTCGTACACTGAACTTAGGAAAAAGCACTGGTCAATGGAAAGTTTATCTTTCCCCTTGACCGACAACTTCCCTGGGAGGGACCGAAATTACTCCATGCCGACTGTTCGAGAATAAGGTAATGGATATAGCTAAAGCCACCGAAAAGAGAGAGAGAAAGACAGATGTATTTAGTTTCGTACAACCTTGTAGAACCACATCCCAACTTCCAGTGAAGCTGTTTCTTTCGAGAAGGTGCAACGGGAATAAGTTGCCCGCAATTAAACCACATACTTTAAATCATTGACCTAATGCGATTCGCTCGCTAGAAACCATGCCCTCGCATTGAATGCTTGTGGAGAAATATCTTACAATGGCTGTAGTTAATCTGCACACATTTGAATTCGCGAGTACATTGGCCATAACGTTCCTCCCCATTTCACTGAGTTTGATTCTGGTGGCATTTATAGATCTCCCAGGGAAGTGCAGTAAATACTGCGCCACTTGTGAAACACACTTACAACGCTCCGCAGCATTTGAATGCGTAATTCACTTTAAAGGCCGTAATTAGCCCGCACACTTCGAACGTTGTTTGCACATCAGCCACATGCTGTCTCTTATATTCACTAAACATAAACATGGTACTTAGTTCAGTTCTCAGAGGAGGCCAGGAAAACCTAAGAATAACCTTGAATACCGGAACAAAATGAAATTACAAAAAAAAAGCTGCGGTTCAGTAATTATTTGCAACGTTCTTAACTACACGCTAGAAACGGCAAAGTTTAGAAACATACTTCACTTACAAATGCCCCCCCTCCCCCACCTTTTCACCCGATGTAATTGTTTCGTGAGGTAAACGTTTCTCGGGACACTGAGAAACAGCGTTAATTGCTGTATAATGTTGGCGAGAACTTGTAACGGAATTTTACACAAAATCTGTATTTGATCCACATGCATTTAATTTCGCGCACAGATTCAGCATAGCATTTCCTCTATTTCCACTAAATGAGAACTCGGTGCCCTTTCTATAGTTCTTGCACGGTTACGGGGTAAACTCTGCAGGCCTCGTGAGACATACTTTTAACGCTCCGGAGCACTTGTATTGGTTTTCTATTGCACAGGTAATAATTAACCCAGCCCCTTCAAAGTTTGTGTACATATCTTTTATAAAATTCCCGTCTTTTTCAGCAAATATAAACAAGGTATCTTATTTAGTTCACTGATGACAGAGGAGAAAACTACAACGAACTTGCGTAGCGCATGAGAAAAAAGAGAAAACAAGGTTTCAATAATTATTTACAAAGCTCGTATTTAAGCCATCAACGTTAATTTTTTCTCCACGCATCACAGGCAGCGTTTCCCTTTTTTTCCCATCCAATGTGAACTTAGTGCGGGAAACACGGCATTTAACGGCCGCGCGACACTTGCAAGCAGTTGCTTAATTCTTTTTTTTTTTGCAGGACTCCAAATGAAGTAACGCTGTTGAAATTTTGACCCAACATCACCCATAATGTATCCACTATATCGTCAATATGTCAACTTTGTGGCACATAGGGTTTATTCAGGATGCTGGGGAAACTTTCTACGTGGTTCATAAAACACGCTTGTAATGTTCTAGGACGTTTGAATTAGAAATTTGCGGCGAAGGTTATATCTAACCTATCCAGTTGAAGCTTTCTCTCTGGATCATCCATAATATGGCCCCTATTCTCCCCGAATATAAAATTGCTGCCATCATTTTCTATCTAGGCCAGTGGGAAATTTTCGCAAGCGTCTTATATAACATCTATAAACAGGCAAAGAAAAGGGCTTCGCGATTTGCGTTTATCCCTCACATCGTACTGAGTGGCTCCCCCATTACCACTGAATATAGACTCTGTGAATGATGTAATTCTTTCAGGACACCGTGAAATCATGCATACGTTTCTGAGCGCTTGTAGTCGCGCAAGCAGCATCGCTGTAAAACAAACGATGGCGTAACCTATTTCTTTGATGGTGTATGTTTTAATAGCGCAAGGGAAAGCACCTATTTCTTTAGCTGGGATCGCTCGCTTGGCCGCGTTTCATAAACTCACGTAACGTTGCACGAAAAGCTATTTCCAGTAGAATACGTTGGCTGCCTTCAGTAATTGAAACACCACACGAAAAAATGTAGACTGCGCCTTACATGTAGCCTCAATAGCTTCGGATGAATAATGTTATGCAGCGTTGTGCCATAGTGAAGCAGCGGTAGTTTGGTTTATGCCATTTGAATTGCGAAGTTTCCTGTCTCCTGCAGAAAAGGAACGTAACGAACAGGCCGCGAAGAACCGACACACAGCCGCGCTGTTTTCAACATGCTTCGTGAACCAACTAGCCGAAATATGGATGGTCCTACAGGCTTAGTCCTTTGATCTTCAGTTAACTGAGCCCGCTGGAGGGCAGTAAAAACATAGTGTGTCGTTTTTCATGGCTAGTACATTTCAGTACACGACCAGCGAAGTGTTTAGTGCGATAAAATACGATTTCACAAGGGCTTGTAAGTAAGATAACAAACAGTACTTCTCTAATCACGTGCGCACTGCTTTCGTGTGAAATGGGGCATCACAAGAACACGTTGAACATCACCCGCTCGAGATAATGCTGAGACGCCCCCCTTTGATTAGTGGCGCATTTGACGCAACTTCAATAACTTACCTCTCTTGGCTCCGAAGAAACCATTGATTTGCCATTTTCTGGCAGAAAGCTTGAGTGGTCCCAAAAGACGGTGGCCAGTGGCCAATCGAGAAAGCCGTGTTGGTGGAGTCAATATCGACTTAGCTGTGGCTGAAATGCGGCTCTGCTTCGCAACGCCCGCAGGATGGTCGTTACGGGTGGCGCCTCGTAAGACATTGGCGCCGACGCGTGGGCCTGATTATCGATTCCATAGCTGCTCAGTCAGAAAGCAAGAGTTATCAGTGTGAAAAGAAGATTACGTCTTCTAGCGAAGTTCGCACGGAATTTCGGAGCGGTTGTCAGGAGTGCAGCGGTAAATAAGCCTTTATTATGCCATTAAAAAGTTAATGCACAGAAAAGGCAGAAACAAAGGCACTTATAATGCTGACAAGATCAAACACCGATTCTGACATGATTCATATTACTGCAACGAAGAGTTTGCTTTCGGTTTTGCTTCAGCCACGGGAGCAAATATGAGGCTTTGCCCAACATTGTAAACGCCACATTGAGTGGTGAAATTGAAGAAAAAGCAGAAAGAAAAATTTCATGCTCAATAAGTTTGCCGGAATTGGAAGCAATTATAGCAGAGGACACAGTTTTGCGAAGCGCGGTTTGTACTAAAGCAAAGTTGCGCAACCTTTAGGTCAATTGCTTTTCATGAACTTTTCCCTTCCCACATTCTCATAAGTCCGTTGCATTTTAAGGTACTGCCACCTGAAGAGTACATTTATAAAATTGGTAGTGAGAGTCGTGTGTTCGTGCTTTTTATCACCAGGCTAAGCTAGCCTGCTTTATAGACTATCAGACACCCGCTTGTTGGATCTGCAAGAATTTGATTAAAGCGCTCTGGGCGACCGAACGAAGTATTCTGTGACCCATCAGAACAGAAGGGCGTTGTAGTTCTAATTGTCCTTTTCTGTCGAGCAGAAAGGTGGGGTAAAGGGCCCGCAGAATATATAGCTCACAATATTACTTTGAAAGTTCAAAGGAATCCAGCATAAACGAAGAGTACAGCAAAACATTCCTTTTAGTTCTAAATTTCGAATATTTTCCGTAGTAACGTCTTCAAGCGACCCACCGTTGTTCTTTAGTGGCTACGGTGTTTGGTTGCTAAGCACGAGGTCACGGGAACGAATCCCGGCCACGGCGGACACATTTTGATGGGGCTGAAATGCAAAAACATCCGTGTACTTAGATTTGGGTGCATGGTAAAGAACCCCGGGTGGTCAAAATTTCCGGAGTCCTCCACTACGGCGTACCTCATAATCAGATTGTGATTTTGGTACGTAAAACCCCATAATTTATTTCTTTTTAACGTCTGCAAGCACAAAATCAAGTAGAAAGTGTTTCTAGTTTCTATATTGAGGAATATTTAGAGACCTTGGCCAGGAACAGGGGAAATTCAGAATCGTAAAATAACTGCACAATGAGCATAATGTCATGAGAGTGGACGATAAATTAAGTGTAATCTTGGGCCCTATAACGTAGAACTACTCCGATGTGTTTATTCCAATCTCGTGTCATCAAATTTACGTAAGCGCAGACGGAACCATCGGATGGTGATCCACAGCGTTGCCTCAACAGCCCCATCAGACGCTCTCCTCGTTTATGGGAGGTCACTTTTGTTTGCTTTCAAAATGAATACCATCGCCTACTTTGAATTGTTTTTCTTATCCAATTTACTGACAAGAGGCGAGGAATACGCTTAAGTACAGAGGGTTTCATGGGGCCGAGCCAGCGCACTGAAGAAAGATAACCGGATGAAGAGGAAGGGACCGGCTTTTGCGATTGGTTCGCTTTCCCTTACTTAGCTTGCAGTGGCTTGTCTAAAACCGTGGCGGCGTGCAAGGGACAGTAAAAAATGCTTCTAAAATGGTTCCTCAGCAAGGAAGAGTTGGCACAGCGATGTCGTATACGTTCCGACAGTGCTCTATAACGTTATACTGCCGCACCTGAACGTTTATTATTCCAAAATAAACCCAAGCCCTCAGGCAGATGCGAGTAGCCAGTGCCTGAGCTATTGGCGGCCGCCGTATTAAATTAATTTTGGAATGCCTTCGTATCCTTCGTATATCCAGAAAAAATTCAGTTTTGTTCTGCATATTAGTGCATCTTTATCGCGTACATGTCACTTTGGTGCAAAGAGCTTACGCGGTTTTGTGACGTCTAATGACAGACAGGTGAAGTGGGTGCAGCCCTGAAACCTTTTGACCAATAGCAAAGGGTTAATGGCAAAACGGCGTCGAATCAAAAATTATTATTTTTCTTTTGTTTCGTTGAATCATGCATAATCAGTGTGCATTTCATGTTCGATATAGCGTCGTTTTCGTGACGTCCCGTGACAGACATGTGAAGGGAGAGTGGTCCAAAAAAGTTTTTGAGCAGTCGCGGAGGGCTTGATTGCAGAATTGGAATAGAAAAGTTTGGAATAGCTTAACGTTATAGGCACCCCTTGAATGTTTTTTACATATATTTTATCATTGAGCATAAATCTTTACTCATCCATTCATGTCAATTGACAGAGCTCTAACACAACCTGTATGGTAAAATAAACTTGCTGTTTACTTCGGGTTTCCCACTAAAGCAATACCATAGTTTCGGTGTATCAGAAATGTTGTTCCGCAACGGGTGAATATTTTAGCCGTCACTAGGAACACCCAAAAAGATAGTATATAATTGGAATAGAAGTAGTTCTTATGAATCAGCATTATTCAAGTCCGTGTTAAGAACCTGCGCGCACCATGACTCAATATCACACTGTGCATGCCACACTTTGTTGAAAGCAAGCTTCAGCTATCTAGCACAGCTTTCTGTGCATAATCCTGATACAACAAAGATGCCGTAGATGTAGGAGACTATGTATCCTTATCCTGGCATGGCAGGGGGGAGGGGAGGTCATATGACCACAGCCATGACGTACAGGCTTATGAGGGGGAATTTGTCACCGCACGTTGGAAATTCGCAAATGTGCGTGCACGCTTAACGTGTTGAGAAAGTGAACAGGCTTCCATTTCGCGGACCCAGTAGGCCAGGATGTTCTATTTTACATCAACTATTAGAATACTGACTGAGGACGGCGAAGAAATTTGTACAGCAATAGGGGTATGATGCTTAAACACGGCCACATTAAATAACGTGGCGAATGACACATAGGGTAGGGGAAACAGGAGTTGTGAAGGTCGAAAGCTACCATTCAGGTGTCACTGTGATTTTTTTTACCGGGAATGCCAGCAAAAAATGGCACCGAGGAGTATCAAACTTGATGTGGTGTGGGACACACAAGTAGCAGGGTCACCTAGTTCGACTTACGTTTGAAAGAGTGACTCTGACACTGCCATGGTGAGCTGAAGTTTTGCACCTGTCTTCGAAGGCTCGCTTACAATTTATTATTTTTTATTGATTTTGAAAGAAGACAACTTGCCAGAGAATGGCACGTTAACTCTCATGAAAAAATATCACAGAAGTTTTTCCTTTCCGAAAGTTTACATTGCAAAACCTCTCAATCACACGAAAGCTATCCAAACGCCTGTCAAGCAGAAATTGCTGTCGCTTAGGACTCTGCGTACAACGATTACTATTGCGCAATGGGAAGATTAATCACCAGTACACTACAGCTGCACAATAGGAGAGATTGAAATAAAAAATTGAAGAGATTCATTTTGCTTTGCTCACACTAGCTCGAAGCAAACAATATACGCGCTGTTTATCGCAGGAATCGATTCCAGCATAAGCTATTGGTATTGCTTAGTAGTATTTCTGAGTAAGATGTTATTTCCACCCTTACATTAAATTGTATACAACTTCAACAATATAGAGGCTGTTCCAGAAGAAAAGAATACTAATGACAGCTATAGCTCAACTGGAATACCTTCTTTTTTGTAGTAGCCATGAGACACTTGCGTAATATGCTTTGAAAGCAAGGTCTCTAACTCAGGCTGCAGCTTGGAACACGATATTACGACCGCTTCCACGAGACAAAAGTGACTGCTGAATGATAAATGGGGCCCCTGGCAGCTAGTTTTCAGCCTTTCCTTCTTTGAGCGAATAATAGAAGAAAAGCAAAGTTGAAAGGGCGCATGAACACTCCTGTTCACGACGTCTCTTATTATCTCCGTAAGACACAGCATAACAAATTATTGTTAGGCTAGCCAAGGCAGTTTCAACATCCCTGGCGCAGAGAGGCTCAAGTGCTGCGTCAGACATAATTAATGTCCTCTATGGTGGACAAAAGATTTATTACACACTTGGTCATCCGATATGTTGATTGTCAGACGAGCAGCTCTTGCGGCGCCGTGCCTTTGCAGACCATTAACACATAAAAACCAGAGAGGTTGCTTCTGTTTTTTTTTCTGGTATGATTGTTCACATTGACTATGCTTTTGGTCTTTCAACCGGCGAGAAACATGCAAGGCTTTTCTACAGACGTGAGTATCTCTAAAGAAAGCACTGCAACGTCTCAGCTGCCGTGCCTTAATGTTACCATGCCGAAACAAGGAAAACAGCGGGAAGGCGAGACATGTAAATTCAAGAAGATGAGCAAAACAAGAACAAGGTGAAAGCAGGAGCCAGTGTTTCGACAAGTGGAATTGTCTTCTTCGAGGTGACACATATGCCAAACCAATGCATGTAAAAAAAAAATGCTCAGCAAGAGGAGGTGGAAATAACTTTATTGCGTGCCCTGCGAGTTGGTGGAGAGGGTCAAAGGCACCGCCTAGGTGACGGCCAGGAGTTCATGGGTCCTGGTGGCATTTAAATATCTTTTTGTGAACCGCAAAGATTATACATGTGTACTCACGTTTCAACATTGTTTTTAATCCCTTTCCTAGCAAGTGCCCTCGACAAGTTTTCGTTAAAGGCAGTGGGGTTGCAGCAGCCCGATCAACCCATTATGGCGTACACTGTACCGATAGCACAGACGAGGGCAGATGCAGCCAAAATCCTTCTCCCACTCGCTCACGAACTTATGCGCTGGTACAGTAGAACTGAAGTGAATTTACCAACGCTCGTCTTAACAGCTTGAATCTACGTTAGCAACTCCGTCTTCCACCAGGGACACCACGAGCAAAAGAAGCACTTCTGGGCCACCTGCGGCTCGTGTGGCATTAACGAACGCCTATTCCTTCCTCATTCCAATGGCCGGCGGCCTTGTTTGGAACAAAGGCGACTTCGAGGAGACAATCAAGTGCCTCATTTGTGACTGTCTCCGTTACATTGTGGCATGAAAAGCGTTGGTGTGTGCGCTTGACCCACTGGGCGATCACCTCTTGACGGAGCAAGAAGCCATAGGACACTGGTTTGGACGGGTTTCACCACTTAAAGCGTTAAGATGCACTGCTCCAATACGTAAGGGCTTGTGAATTGTGCGACCGACGGGGAAAGTTGTAGCGCGTTCCATCACGGGTTGGGGTGAAATTGTTCATCTCTACTTTTTGTCCCTTCTTTCCTCCGATCACCTTCCATTTTTTTTCAGCCCTTCTTTAACACAAGGTAAATGACGGTGCTTACAATGGCTAACCTCTTGGTCTTTCTCTTTCTTTTTTCTCCTCCTTAACAAATTATACAATTGCCGCCCCCCTCGACCTACAAGAACAAAAAGATCTAGGACAGCGCTCCCAAATGAAGTCCTTTCAGAAGGCTATATCTGCGCTGCTCCTATTCTTAAGCTACAGGGGACTAGATAACATACTTTGAGAACTCTGGCTGCTGCGGCAGGATTGTCTACATGTTTAGTGTTTTTTGTGCTTTAGTTTTCACTTTCTCTTTCCTTTACCTTTTTACCCAAGCAGTGTAGCCAACCAAAAGTACTTGTGGTTAGCCTCCGTCCTTTTAAAGAGACAGTTTCCTGTCTCTTTAACAAGCGTGTAGTGTGCATCAAGAGAAGTTCATTGATATAACAGAATTATAACGCGATCGTGGTAAAGGCCCCGAGTTGCAGAAAATCCGGCGTTGGCGTCCAGCGTCCAGCGCCGGAGGTTGTTTCGGCAAAAAGATTTTCGAACCACCCATGCCGAGTCCGTCCATTTGGCGCAAGGAAGGCATTGAGCTAATTGAATTTCCCACGTCAAAACGTAGAAAAGTCGTAAAGTACGGCTTACACACAACCTACAGACATTATAGCGTCGGACTGTAATTTGAATATACGAGAAAACATATTTTCGTTACGCGAAAACTCAAACAAAACCCCTTTCCAGCGCTTCTGCTAATCATATGCCAGGGAATCCGCCATTTGCGCGCACCTGCGCGCGAATATCTCGGAAGCTAATTGATTGAAACTTTTATTAGAAGGGATGGCCCGTGGCCTAAGATAGGGGTGGGAGTTAGGTGAAAGGAAGGATGCCTGCCTCCTTCGCAAAGGAGAGCAAAGCGTTGATTATTTTGGTGGCATCTGCTTGAGGTGCGACCCATTCTTCGTACGATGCCACCTTTAGAGGTCGGGTATGCTTGTCCCTAAGGGCGGCTGTGGCAGGACAGGACCAGATCATATGCTTAAGATCGACGTTGATCGCAGGCCAGCTGGGGCATTCCACTTCTGTTCTTCTCCACTTGCTTAGGACATCCGGTGTAATAGATGCCTTAGCTCTTGCTTTGTGGATGAGGACCTGGGCTGTTCTAGGAAGGCGAGTGGGAATGGGAGGAAGGATGCTAGGAATGGACTCCCGTAGTAGAGCCTTCCTCTCGTGTTTCAACCGGGCAATCTGTTGATCTGGTACAACGACGGATGACGGGGAGCTACGGAGCGGCGCGCCTGTTTTCTTGAAACACTTCCAGATGGCGCTCACGTCGCCCGCATCGCAGTTTACGCAAGAGGCGGCGTTTCTACCAGCGTTTCTACCGCATTTCTACCGCGTTTCGTGCATAGCGTTCGCCGCGAGCGTTCCGAGGTAAACATTCCGGTTACATACGTTGCAATTGCCGGGAAGCGTGAGAAGCAGTCAGGGATCTTTGAATGCTATGGCGTTCCACTCTTAAAGGCGACGCGTAAGCATCCTCCAAATTTTGCATACCAATTGAAACTTGTAAATTGAAACGACCTTACCCCCTTGCTGATTCTCAGGCCCGAGTATTTCCAGTATGGCATTTTGTTAACACCGTGAATTGAAAAACACGAGCCTGCTACAATACGGACGTAAAGGCACATAAAAGGAAAATAAAATTGGAGCTGTATTAATGAGTTAAGCTTCTGCAATACCAAAATTTCAATCTTACGGTGGGAAGAGGCTTGGCAAGCACGGAAAATGCAAAAACGAAATAAGCTTGGCGACGGCTGATATAGGCTCGAGCCAGCGGTGACGTCAGATAGTTTGACCGCGTTTTCTCTGGCCTAGTGAACTTTTTACCTTTAGAAATAGGGCTTAGATGTGCTCTGACAGAGTCAAAGACTGAACTTAGCAACATTCAAGAACTCTCATTGAGCCACAATAGCCAAATACAAAAAAATACTTTTCAAAATACCCTACGTCACCTTGACGTACCGGTGCTTGTGTTCCGGCGCGAACCTGGAAATGAAGAAGGTTTACCACATTTTCGTCTCCTTTAATCAATCTCCCACCCAGAAATTAAGGAAAATCGAGTGTTTAATGATTGCTTCATCTGGAAACTGACTTAGTGCTTCTCTTTTGTGTGCCTTTGGTGTGTTATGTCCACTGCAGAAAGCAGAACAATGATGTACACATCGGGGCTTGCATCATCGTCAAGAGTTGGTTGCTTCACATTAGCTGAAGTTCTATACATT
Source organism: Dermacentor albipictus (assembly GCF_038994185.2). Classification (NCBI taxonomy): domain Eukaryota; kingdom Metazoa; phylum Arthropoda; class Arachnida; order Ixodida; family Ixodidae; genus Dermacentor; species Dermacentor albipictus. The sequence goes on along the minus strand of NC_091823.1, from coordinate 70,511,583 downwards.
CTGCATATGGTCTCTCTGGGACCACAATGTGAAGTTAGTGTTGTATAAAAGCTTCATGCCCGTGTATCTTACGTACGCCTGGCCTGTACGTTGACGTCCTTGTGTGACGTTTGCTTCTATCTACCGCTTTGCTTCTTATTTGCTCCGGTCTACCTGGAGGAGATAGCTTGGCATGGTAACCATCCTTTTATGATTTATGCCCAATTAATTTGACTTTGTTAGATTACCATGAAGCACTCATAATTAAAGACACGCACATATTGCGATTCCCATCGGCGTGTAGGGAAGTAGGGAAGTCACAGGTACCTAGTATAAGAAGGTTGCTTAAGGATAGTCTGTCACTGAAAGGAAATGGAATCCTGGAAACACGATGTGTTATAAGTGGAATCATGTTTCGCGGCGTAAAAGTGCAACGTTTTCGCTTATGCTTGTCAATTTCCCGGCATTGTCTTTTGAGAATACTAAGAGGTATTTCCAGTGGCATTGGGTCACAAGAGGTTTCCACTCCATCCTACAGCTATTGCTAATTGTGAAGTACTGTGTAATTAAATCAATACCTAACATCTGTGAAAGCTCTTAGAGCAAGATTTGACAAATCCCCAAATATCTTTTATTTACGTACGGCTGCGGAGGATGGCAGTTTGAAGAAGGGCGCACTATTTTCCAGACGGCAGCAAAAGTAAGCATTCTTTGGGCCCACGAATTCTAGTGAGCTCCGCACGAGCACTGATGCCATTGCTCCGACAAATTCTCTACACAATATGTTGAAAAGAAATCAACGTCAATATAATTCTTCATGTTTCTACAAGAACACGCTTTGTGTAGAAACGACAAAAAAAGAAAACAGGCAGAAGCCATACGAAGACGATCGTCAAAGTCAAGCAAATGGCTTGCCGCCAGACCTTTTGAGATATGCTGCTGGAGGCGTTTATTGATTAGCTGTGTTGGCTAATGCTACGAAGCGTGTGGATGTTGTGACGTGGCGCGACGTCCAGGATTGACGTGCTTCACAAACCACATTGAATTTTTGCGAGGTGCATATCGTGCACTGGCCTCAGGATCGGCCCACCAATTCAGCACCTCTGAGTACACAGTATCTCCGGCATTATGCAAGCTTTGTAGAGAGAGAGAATGAAGAGGAAAGGCAGGGAGGTTAACCAGATATGAGTCTCTGGTTTGCTACCCTACACTGGGGATGGGGGATAGGGGTTAGAAAGATGACAGATGAAAACGCTAAAAAAGGAATAAAAAACACGCACACAAGGAGGCACACACACAAAAGGCTTTGATTACCTGTTACCCGGACTGGCCCAGTTTACATGGCCACGGATCCATGCAAAGTGGAGTCAAGAAACAAAGAAACTTTGAACACCTAGCTTCGTTGGCGTGGGCCCTTCCTTCGAACGAGAAGGCGAAGTTCTTGAACCAACGTGCCTTCATTTCATTGTATATATGCAGCACAAACCTGAATATTTAAAAGGTCAGGGCAGCATGAGAAACAATAGATCTGTCGGTGTATTCTTATTGACATTCTTCTAGATTTAGGAATGGTAAGCGTCTGTGTTAGGAACACACTCATGAAGCTTATACTTATTTATTTATTAAAGAGAAACATTAGATTTTTATGCCACATCATCACCAGTATAAGGGCACGTAGCTGAGGAACGCCCGAGGGAAATTGAATAGTTTCACTCTGTCATTCTTCCGGAGTGGAACAAATGCCCGACTGAATAGCCGGTGTTGTGAGCGCTAGCGTGTGAATAGCTAGGAAGGTGAACGTAGTAAATCTCTTCGAGGATACAAAATGATATTCAGTAGCGCGATGCGCCTTTGTTGTACGTATAACCGTGATGCAACGATCGCAACTGCCTTTATACATTATAATTTCCACATATTAGGAGACTTACTGATTGCATTGCATAACAGGGGGGCGATTGAAGATATAACTTTACCTGGAAGATAAAATTAGTCACTTTCAGCAAAAAAAAGAAACAAATAAATAAATGTTTTCTTTTGAAAACAATATTCGAAGCTCAAAGTTTTCGCACATTCCGGTCAGATCTGAGAATTTGCTGTTTGCGAACCTGTTTGCAATCCTTACTTCAAGCAAGCATCTATCTGATCTATCTATCTATCTATCGGTAGCCAACCGGAACTACCTCTGGTTAACCTCCCTGCCTTTCTCTGCATTATCTCTCTCTCTCTCTCTCTCTCTCTCTCTCTATCTGATCATTATTTCCCCTTTCACGCACCTCCAAAGGATGCATTATGTGCTACATCATGTGTCCTGGGGCACGCCATCATGTCTTGCGAATGACACATGCATGCCGCAAATCGTGTGTCGTTTGCGAGACGCCACGGCGTGCCCCAGGACTCTAACACTGTAACCCCGTAACACCGTAACACTGTAACGCCGCACTAATGTCCGTGAGCTTCAACAGGGAACAACTTGGAACGGAATCAACGCGGTGCTCATTACGAGAGCACGCTAATGAGGCAAACACGCCACGCAGAGAAAACTGAAGCTCCCACGTGGCATGGACGCACCGAGGGCGATGTCAACTAACTGCTAATGAGGCAGTGGTATAAACGTTGCACGAGGCCCCTAAAGGGGTTCTACCAGGGGCTCTGAAGTCAGAGGGAGTGGATTGATCTTTTCAACGCGCCGCATTATCAAAATCGAAAAAACAAAACCTGGAGAATCAAAATATCGTGATGGCAAGTTAGCTGCTGCGGAACGCGTTGTAGACTTTAGTTCACGCATACATTGCTCATTTCAATAAACGTTTCAAAAAATATCATAATGGGAACGAAATATCACAGCAAAATATACACCAGGAGAAAGAGAATAAAAGAAAGAAAGAAAGATAGAGAGGTTAGCTAGCGTAAGTGCCGGTTGGCGACCCTGTGCTGGGGAAAGGTATCAAAGGAATGAAATTTGATAGAATAAAAAATAAAGATAGAAAAAGATGCGCGAAATGACGCGATGCGACGCTTCTTTACTTTAAGAGCCAGTCGCAGAAATCACAAATCGTTGCATCTCTGAACAGCGCTTTACGTTCTTGCATCAGGTATGAGTATTATGCAGGCGGGCCCTCCAAAAAGTATTATTTACACCAGTTTGAACTTTAACGTATTGAACGCCTTGCAAAAAAAGAACGGGCCATGGCACATTGGCGTGGGTTAACAAAGTATAATCACGGTCCCACTAAATATCCAAATATAACCCTATCGTGAAAGCTGTGAAAGAAGATTGTGAATTTGCAACACCTGTCCTGGCTTTCAAAAGGAATAACCATATAAACTGGTATTGCTGTATTGGTCTATCATGGTTAGGCCCTTGTAAGTAATCGGCTACTTGTGCATGGTTGAGCTCTCTGAAAAGCTCAATCATCGGCGCGACGTTGTTTGCCGAGGAGTTGGTGAGCCACTCCTTGAGTATTTGTCACTAAAATTTATTTCCTTTAAATACTTTTTTATCTTACCTTCAGTGAATGGACAATCCTACAGCGTAATGGCCAGAAAGATACGTTGAATCCACGTAATATTTTCTTGATATACTTTTTAAATGAAATGAATGAATCGTGTCTCAAATATTTGAACTCCTATTTTGTTAGAAATTGGTGTATAAAATTGCAATTAACTGCAAACCTGCATGCTTCTTCATGAACTTACTGCAGTGGTTCAAGATATTTTGCCTTCTAAGCTTCGCTGGTTATTTCAGTGGTCAAGTTTTGAAGGACTTCCGTAAAGAGACTGCACATGTTTTGGAAAAGAACTGGCGTGTCAAGCCGGTGGTGTAAAGATGTGTCGATGAGGTTTCTCAGTTTGTCGATTTACTCCCGGTGATCAATTTAATTTTCATATGCATTACTATGCGACCTTTCACATGCGGATGGGTTAAAGGCAAGGGAAAAGCTGCCCATCTAAGAGTACTGATCCCTTCCTGAATCGTTTTAAAGAACGTTCGTTTCTGGCACACAAAGCCGGCACGCATTTCAACACTTCTTCACTTCATTTCATCCTCTTGTTTTCGCGCACTGCGAGGCTCCGTTCACACTGAGTGGCTTGTTATGGTTAAGTCTGACCCTGCGTGAAACAACACGTCTTGTTTTCTAATAATGTTTTCGTCTGCCTTTAGACTCGTATTAAGGTTCTGTCGCGAGCCCAATATGTATTTACCGCAAGAGCTTCCGTTTAAAGCATCCCCCCCGGCAAAGATCCGAGTAAGTGCAGAAAAAGAAACCGTCCAGACACTGCGAATTTGCAGGAAGTTAAACGTGGGCACAGAAGGACCCGAGGTGTTTGCGAAGTTGCAGATGTGTACGGCGAAAAGCTCAGCTTTCGCCGCTTTTCAACGATTACTTTGGTCCTCAGTGTGTCGCTGACACTGCATGAACTTTGAGAAGTAATTGTTAGCACGCCGTGTGAAGTAAAAAAAAAGAAAGAATTGGGAAATTATCTGGATACAGGCTGCATTCTTTACTATGCAGAATAGTTAAGCAACATTTTCAGTTCAAGTTCGTCGCTTGTCTGCTTACCTTCAAGCTTGCAACAGGATGTAAGTGTGTCAACTATACAAAGCGAACAAGGAGAGATGCTGTTAGAGGCTCTGAATTTTTAACAGCACTGTTAGGCTCTTGTCTGGAGCAGCTTCTCTTTCCGAGCTTGGCTAAAAGTGTAACTACATATTAGTCTGCCCGTTTTGTTATTTTGAGTGCTGAAGTTAAAGTTACTAAAGTAAATGAGCAATGAGGCACTGTCTGGTCTGCTGCGTGACCAGCATTCACAATATAGGTGTTTTGTACTCTATAGCACTAAACCTAGGTGCGCAATATGAGACTCCTTTTCAAGGACAAAACTTAAACTAAATATTCATTCAAAATACATTTGATACGTGCTGGAGTTTATTCGGGTATGCTTTAAAAGCAAAGAAGGTTACTATGCGGTATTATTACCAGTTAAAAAGTGTAACAAAAGAAAGGAATGCTCAGACTATCGCATAAATTAAAGATTACTTCTGCCTCCGTGTATTAGTCAAACTGAGTTCAGTGGACTACGCATTCACGCAGAAGTGCCCATTTAAACGCGCTTTTGGCCATGGTGAATGCGAAAGGAAGAAAAAAGAATGCGCGGTAAAACTGACATTCCTTTGGCTGGTGGGCGCTGAAGTGGCTGGGACGAAGAATGCAAGCGAACTAAAATTACTTATTAGAAAAGACGAGAAGTGTGCTAAGTGTGTGTGCTGTGTACAGGTTAAAAGGAAATGTGGGCGCTTAAAGGGAAGGAGTACATACATGGAGCGACGATTGTGTGAAGTGCGTTGCGAGCAGGAACACACAGGCCATGTCTTCGTGCTCGAGAGCCAGAAGCTGAGTCAATGAAGAGTTGTCTGCAGGACATTCAGGATGGTAATTAATCACGCTACCATAGTTCAGAGAGTCCTGAAGTTTGAAGTGGACTAAGCGAGCACCATCCGAGCCAACAACAGTCCATCGCTCTATAAAAGAACATTTCGCAGCGCTGACGCTGTTCACTTGCGAAAATCCGAGTAATAGCCTGTAAAAATACAGAAAGGAGGAGCCATGAAGCAAGATTTCCAATACTCAGCCGGTCCCCTACCCTCCATTGTAAAAGAAAAGCGAAAAAAAAAGAAGAACGGTAATGGAAGTGCTTGAGGCGGCAGCCCTCCCTTATGCCGTTGAACCTTCGTCTGGCTGTTTTCAACAAGCATTTAGTTAGTGCTTAAACCGGGTTCATAAACGCTCAGCACACAAGATGCACAAAAAAAATGTTGTGAATACATTGCCCACGAGCCCTTGAGAGCTTCTCTTTTCATTGCAGTGTAAAGTGCATTGCAGCGCAAAGAAAATGAGCTCTCGCGCAGTATAACGACTCAAAACCTCTCAAACTGAATCACTCTTCTTTCTCTGCCGGGGTACAATAACAAATATTCAGTCAGACATTCGCTTTTAAGCGAAAGTGCTCTTATGGAAACGTTGACTTCAGCTAGAGGTCTCCCTTGTTCGCCCACTGTTGCGCTATTCAAGGCTCGTTCGCACCGGCGACTCGCAGAGATCACGTGACCAAAGTGGCTGCCATATAAACGGTCCCAAATAGTCACTTCGGCTGAAAAGCGTCCGTTTTCGGTCAGTCACTCGTGTTAGATTTTTCAGTCGCGCAACTTCAGTCGCAAACTTACCGAATCAGTCAGCAGCACTGGGAACAGGACGTCCGGTATACGCCGAGGCTAACATTTGTTGCGATGGCGGGGCAAGCAGCGTGAGTGGCATATATCGCGAGACATCTCAGGCCCGGATTCTGAAACACTCCTTTCCTTACTAAGTATGACTCACACGCTGTAAGGCGACCCGGCGTCAATTCTGGAACGAACCTTACTAAGGGGCACTAAGTTAGGGCCCCCTTGGTGCTTCCCCGCGCTTAGGGACCCGGAATGCTACCTTCATGCTTCCTAACCGTGCTCCTCTAACAGAACGTACGCTTCTCCGCATGACTTTGTACGCGGTGCACTCGGCTAGAATAGGTGCCGTGCGCAGCCAAGGCCGCGGTAGCCAGCCGCCGTGTATTGGCGTCCAGTTTGGTTCCGCGTACCGCGTTGTGTGCCATATATTTTTACTTTGATTTTGTGAAAAGCAAGCGGCGAGAATGATGGCCTTGAGATAATTATCCGAAGACGATAGCTTCGAAAGCTATGCATGGTTTCTTCGACGAGCAAATGAACTTCTTTACTGGACTGTGTGCCAGCCTCCGCCTTTGACTCCAGCCCGCCGTCTGATTGACAGGCAGAATGCACTGGAATACTACGACGAAGTGGACTTTCTAGCCCGGTAACGTTTTTCTAAGCGAACTGTTGCAGCCATACTAGCAGAGCTGCAACTGCATTGTAACACTCACAACCGAGGAAAGCCGCTGCCTGCTCTCTTGAAGGTCCCCATCGCACTGCATTATTACGGAATGGATGCCATGCAAACTGTTGTAGGCGACCTTATGTGTGTATCCCAACCCTCTGTGTGCAGATGTATTTGGGAGGTGACACAGTTTATAGGCCTGCGTCTGTGTCCCAAGTACGTTCGGCTGCCAAACGCCAGCGAAGCGAGGTTCTATTCAATCGGAGGATTCCCTGGTGTTACTGGGTGCATCGATTGTACTCATATAACCATTAAAAGTCCCGGTGGAGACGACGCAGTCTTCCGAAACAGGAAATGGGTATTCTCGGCAAATACGCACACACACAAACACGAAACAAAACGCACGCAAAAAAAAAGCGACGCCTGACCAATCGAACTCAGATACTGCCGTAGTTGCTCGACTGACTTTTCTTTCCTGCCATATGTATAATTTTTATGCGAAGCATATTACGAGGGCTCAACCCAGCTCCTCAGGCGCGGCGGTGACCATGAAATCACGTGACACCGTGACGTCACGACAGAGGAGAAGTGGCTTTGGCTCAACTCTTGCAAGACGGGCTGGGTGGGAATCGAACCAGGGTCTCCGGAGTGTGGGACGGAGACGCTACCACTGAGCCACGAGTACAACGCTTCAAAGCGGTACAAAAGCGCCTCTAGTGAATGCGGTGTTGCCTTAGAAACGCGCTGTTTCTAAGGCGTGCGTCTCTTGCTCAGGCGCACATTTCGTTGCCGCGCCGAACGCTGCTTTGCTCGACGCTCACCGCGTCCAATGCGGGGCGCGTAGTCGCTGCCCTGTAGCCCATTGTCTTACACCCCTTGGCGGGTCGACGGGAACGCTGTCGCGTTCCACTCTTGAAGGCGAAGAAGTAATGCATGAGTTGTTTCTTCGTCTAGCCGAACCAAATATAGCCAAGCAACAGCAGTTCACCAGGCTAAACAGTGGTTCAACAACTAAAATAAAGGCTAGTATGCTTCGCATCCTGGGCTTAACCTTACCTAAGCCACAGCCATTTTTTTAACGATATTTATGTTATTTTACCAAAAAAATTGAATTTATGCCCCGGTATAGAAGTATAAATGCAATTTTAACAGTTCCGGTACTTTACTTTGGCAATTGAATACAAATATTTTGCACTTTTTGTAAGTAATCTCGAAACCAGAAGCCTCTAACGTTACACTTCCTTTGGTGTGGCGCTCCTTCCGCAGGGAAGGCGAAAGGAAGCTTTTAGAATTCGCGGTGGCCTTCCGAGAGCGCCTAACGTTTAGTTAGCATGGAGGACTCCTTGCGGAAGGTCGGGAAACAGTATAAGGTTAGGAGCATTTCAGAATCCGGCCCTCAGCGTCGCGACCGGTACATTACGCTTGCCGGTGTGAACACGGTGCGCCGCGAGTCACTTTTTCACCACCAGTCATGCGCGATCGCGCCATTTTCCTCAGTAGTGGTTTGATTGAGTATTTAATATTTGTAGCTTGTTTTCTTTGTTACTGTCCCGAAAAAGAATACTGTGAGGTTCTGCTGTGTTACGGGACTGTAGGCTCATTCAATAATAAATCGCGAGAACTCGTTGTGCTGAAGTCAGCTGGCCCGTTATGTCGTAGGCCAGACCGCCTCATTCGAGTCTCTGAGGTTTGCCTGATTTGTTACGTACGCATCGGTTCGCCAGCAACTAGTCGTTTCGCATGGTTGTAAAATTTGGGAAGTAGATAAGGCTTTACCCCTATAGCCAACGCTCTTGCTAGTACTAACATAAGGCGTCACATTGTTACGTGCCCTTTTGCTCGTTCTCTGCAAACTTTTCTTTTGGCATTTCCTTTTCCTTAAGCACGCGTCTTTCACCTTGCCTCCATTTTCGTCACTTTCTTGTGCTTTTGTGGCTTCCTTTTTCTTAGCGCCATTTCTTCTTTTTTTCTGTCGCGGATATGACATCAGACAACAAAACTCTCATCGGTGCAACTAACGAAAACCATCAGTTCTTCACTCCGCCGCGTCGATAGCGTTCAAAGGCTGGGCTGTGGAGTTGACGCAATGGCAGGGACACCACCCAATTTTCTGACAGAGCAATCAGCGCACCGCATAGGGCGGTGGATTGTGTGGGCACCCGAGAGAGGACGCTTTTTAATCAGGGCGCAGTGTGCGACGTGCTACACATCCGGAACACCACTGCCACAGTCTATACGCCATACTTTGTAGAAGTGTCACGCACACAGCCGGCTTGATGTTGAAAGCAGGCAATTATTGGCGACGTGGCTGGATGGCTCCATATGAGAAAGAAACCCTGCTTTATTTGTTTTTTTTTCAGTAGGATCCCTGCAATACTGCATTGCCTCTGATCACACTTTCATTTGGTCTGCAAATGCTCCAGGGCTAATTCACCGATGTTATAACAACGCCGAAGAAGTCATTCCTCTCTGAATGCTGCAACGGGCATGCCCAAGACTTTTAGACATTGCCCTTTCGGCTATCTGTTCTAACTTCACCGCAATGCCCCTCGATGGACAACGTTTGCAAAAATCGATATTTCAGAAGATCAGCCGAATTTCAACAACCTTAAGTTACCAACGTCGAAATGGTACTTCCGTCCAATTAATACGGATTTGTGGCACTTATTCCTAACTTCCATGCTGCGCCATAGTAGTGTTCTAAACAAGCCTAATACACTCAGTGGAAGTGGAACGTTAAACACAAGATTCATGTGATTATTTTGAATGTAACTTTTGTTCATAAAGCTTCTCCCTAGTGGCAAAAACTGCAAATCAAATCACGCGCTTGTGAAATGTGTAGCGTAAATTGTATAATGTTCTAAACAATCCTAATACACTCAGTGGAAGTGGAACGTTAAACCCAAGATTCGTGTCATTATTTTGAATGCAACTTTTGTTCATAAAGCTTCCCTCTAGTGGCAAAAACTGCAAATGAAATCACGTGCTTATGAAATGTGTATAATAATAGCATAAATTATAAAAAGCAGGAACTCTCTATCAGCTATTTCAGTTTATCCGTAAGACTGGGTAACCATAAATAACGCGCACGTTATGTACCACCCCGCTCCATATAAACATAATATCGAACAGTGCGTTAGTCATCTATCAAACTTCGGCGGCGGCTGTAATAGTAGCGCTATATATATATATATATATATATATATATATATGAAACTACGAGGCATGTTAGACGCAGCATTCACTGGTACATCGCTAACAATATTACTGCGGTCACAAATGGTGACAACGGGCGTATAGACCATCATCGTAAATGTCTTCTCATCCATTTGTTTTTATTTTCCTGCCAATTCTTCATTTCGTCGTTTGAGTCATCCTGACCCCGTTATTGATTTACGTATTTGTTCATCATATAATCTCGGTGTTTATAGGCAATACGTGCGTGACAGACTGTAACCATTGCTAGGAACCTTCATCGTGTTTGAGTGGACAGATTCTTTGCGTATCTTCTTCGCCTTTCTCCTTATCTTTTGTACCCTTCTTTTTATGACAGGGTAGCCTACCGGTGTAGCATCTGGTTAACCTGTCTGTCTCAAACCTCTTATTTGCATTCTCTCTCTTCTTATTGGTTCATTCTTACAGCACCGACGTTACTAAATTTTGTCAGACTCGGAGTAGACAGCGAAAAATTTCCAACTCTCTGGTCAACATGATTTTCAGTGTGTTCTGGAAGTGGCGGGTACACTATCCCAAAAAAGAAATCCCCTATCTACTTGTACAATGGCAGTCATGAATTGCACACGTCAGGAAAGTGAAATAACAGATTTAAAAGTTAAATTCTGTAACATAACACTTTTTATTACACTGTGGCAGAGAGTGGCTAGATTGTTTCGAACTCAGCTTGTCCTACTTACAAGCACGTATTATCGTGTTTTGTATGCAAATCACGGTGCCAGCGTCTATGGAAGCAACAAGTGGACCATATACAATGAGAAACCAATTACCTGAACAACGCAGAAAAAAATGAAATAATCGTTCAGTGTTCACCAGTCTACTCAAGAAGCATAAATTCGCTGGCACAAGCTAATTTCCCTAACGCGCGACGGTGTGCACTTGTTATATCTTTTATAGATGTTAAGGCCCCGCACGTACGCTCATCTTGCGTTCTACATCAATGTTCATTAGAGCTGCTTCGTGATGGCCTGCATTAATTAAAGGCAAGATGGCACAAGACTAACACCGCGAACCCATTAAATCGACCCCGATATACGATACTCGGCGTTCTGAGCAGCTCTTATGACCACCCTATGTAGGTGGGTGATTAAATAGAACCACAGGCAGGAATATTCAGCATCTGCACTGTAGCAGAGAAGACAGCGTCCATTTCTCTTTACTATATTAGTGTGCACATAATTAAGAAATCCAGACAGTGTTGCGAGCAGAACGTACACCGTGTCCGCTCTTCCTGGAATCTCGACTGTGCATGTCGGGCATGAGAAATATTATGCTTCGTCAAGAGGACTAATTAGTCAATCAAAGTAGTCTGCGCTGTCTCTACATCTAATGTGTTCTGGCATGCCCGCAGAATATTGATATGGATGTCGTTTCCCAACATTACTTATAGGGCAATGCTATAGCACTTAGGATACATCGCTTCTACAGAAAGCCGAATGTGTTTTGTAGCAACAGCATCCTGGCGCAAAATCAGCAATTAAAGCTATCGATTCTCTTTCGAGGAGAAGCCAGTACTATAAGTTTATATTAGCCCTCCTACATATATTTGATCTTGCACAGAGCAGTGGACATTCAATTACCTTTCAATGGGTACCTGGTCGCTGTGGCTAGGCCGACAACGAGTTGGACGGTGCCGAAGCAAGGACCCCTGTTTCTAAGGCCGTCGACGTAAATATACCTGACTCTCGAAGTAATGGGAACTCTTTATTGGCCTCGCTCATGCCAGATTGCACAGCACATTACTGCTCAACCGCACCATCGGTACAGGAGCCTTCGAGAAATAGACTCTGCAGGGATTTTCACATTCATGCTAAAGCCAAGTGATGCCAGGCAAGTAGGTTTCATCGGATTCGCCTGGGCGTCATCTTCACTCGACGCTATGCGCATCATATCGGCCGTGCGGACAGCCCGAAGTGTGAATGTAGTCAAGCGTCTGAGAGACTCAAACATCTGTTTTGCGACTCGCCTCTGTACGCATCGCAGTGGAAGGCACTGGTTTCGAAGCAAGCAGGCATTTCCAGGCTAGCTATGTCTGCAAGTACTATTTTGTCCACAATATGTGCCCGTACAACAGCAACAATAGCTACAACGGCTGGTCTGGACTACTTGGAGATCACCTGAATAGACGAAAGGCTTCAAGGAAACCCCTTTGTTGGTGTGTATACGCATCCCTTCTTCCTTTATCCCCATGATCTGTCATCACTGTTTTTTATCATCATCTGTTTGTGTCCCCTTTCCTTTTTCCCCTGTGCAGAGAAGCAGGCCAGAGAATGTTAGCTCAGGCTGACCTCTCTCCCTTTCTAATAAATTATCTGTCTCTCGCTCTTGTAGGAACAGAAACGTTAGGTTGGTGTGGTGGCTTCAAGCTAAGAAGACACTTTGCTACAGCGAGCTCATTACGGAGGCGAAAATCAACGTGTAGAAGTTAGGAATTGAATAAGCTGATTATCTTGTTTAGCGTTTATGCAGTTCTAATGATCGAATAATTCCGAAACATGCTGCTACCTGCTAGCCTCCTGGTAAATTCCAATGGGAGAGCAATTATTAGACCTGAACTATTACCTCCGGAACGACAAGAAAACATGTTTTTCCACTGCGAAGTTTTCTTTCTAAAAAAATCTCGGCTGGGCTGTTTAGCAGTTTTGTTGCAACTATCAGTACATGACTCCTTTCTTTTTCATTAAAAAAAATTCTTCAGTTTCTAAGTTTATTTCTCCTTTTTTCTGTAGGCATGTGTTGTGCCCCTTCTAGGGGCAGTTGCCAGCCTGCTCCTCACTTTCCCTTTCTTGTCATGTGTCTAATGTTTTCAAAACAAATAATAATAGTAACTAAGTCTACACTTTTAGAATCTGTAGTGCTTTCGCTTGAAAAAAGTTTCTTGGTATGGCGCAGTGCAAAGTTTATGTTTAGGATCGCAGCGTCAGCGATGCAAGTTTTCACACGTTTGTTCTCGCCAGATAACGGAGGCTAAGTATCGTGGTTCTTGGTCGCTTCTTGAGAGGACGACCACCCACTGAAAGAAAATGCTGCTCTAGCAGTGAGAGTTGAAGGCATCGTTGAAGTCGGCTGGTTTTCCTTTTTTTTTGTTGATGATGTTGGGTTATATATGGCCGTGGAAAGCTTTCCGCACCTAGATCACGGCGAAAGATGAAGATAAATAAGAGGTATGTCGTCACTGCATTTCGTAATTTAGTACCATTATTCCTAAAGTGCTTTGCTTCAGTCACTTGGCGTTACGACTGTCGTATATCTAACCAGAGGACGGACACCCACCCCACCACTATATCGAGGGGGCAAGCATTTTTATAAACCCAAGGCAAAGGCGAACGAAGCCAATATGGTTTACGGTGTTTAGCAGGCGTCACGGCAAAGCATCGCTCCTCATAGAATCGGCTGGTTTGCTCAGGTTTCGGTGCATAAACTCGTCCGAGGCACACCGCATTAAAGTAAGCGTAATAGGTGGTGATACATACCGGGGCATGAGTTCTCAGGAAAGGAAGGTACTTGTGTTAAAGCACACGGTAACCCTGATGACTCGGTTTCTTTACTTTGACCTTAAAAGGGTTGTGTAGACGAAAGTAAAGATACGAAAGCACACATTCCCAGTACATACGGAAAACTAAAGGAGGCGCGTTAGAAGCATTTGTTCGTTGTTTCGTTAGTTAATCACTAGTTGTAAAGGAGCTTGCAGACAGAAAGAAATAGCTTTGCGCAAGCTGATATAATATGATTATTGTAGTTAGACTGATGAGATAAATTATAATAAAATGCAGGCGGATTGATGTCGCTGTTTATATTTCCAACTAACATGTTTACAATAACACTTGGCTTAACAAAGAGAGCGCCGCCGCTCAAAAGGGTGAGGCTATATTTGTATATTCTTGTGCGTAAATAATAAGCTTTATGTCGGAGTTGTAAAGCTGGTTCGTGCGCTCAGCCACGATTATGATAACCATTTCAATAAGCGTGCTGCAGCTAACGACTGATAAGATGTGTGCGCGTATTGCTTGTCGATTCTTCCGAAATACCCGCAAGTCCGTCACCGTTAGCTATCAGGTTTAAGAGTGGCGTACGCTACAAACCGCGAGCGAACTGTATATCACGGACGCTGAGCAATACCTCAGGCATTCGGCTATCCGTTTCGCCACTGCACATTGCCGAAGGCAAGAGTTCGAAACCAATAAGGGACCAGTGCTGACGAGGAGGAGGTATGGCAGTTTGAGCTTGCAACTAAAATATTCTGGCACTGGCGGGCAGGGAAGCCGCGAACATGGCCCGACAATTAGAACGATAACATAAGCAGGCCTGTATAACGTTTGCTTCAGTCCAGTGCATGGAGCCAAGCTTTGCCCTTGGCACAGGGTTTCCTACAGAGGACGCCTTGATGCTGCGATCGTTCAGAAGGATTGTTAGTATACACATATTTGTATAACCTCCTTGCTTGCGGGCTCAAACGTTCTTGTGAAGCTATTTATTAAGCTTCATCTTTGGAAACTTTCAAGCACTCTTAGTTTTGTAAGTACAGCAATGAAATTAACCTCTACGCACCTGCGCAGTCATTACAGTGTTTTAGCTGTACCATATTGCGGTACGGTAAGTGCGGTATACGGTACGGTGTGTTCCGTATGCGGTACGGTATTACCATTCCGTACTAACGGCGATGACCGAAGACGTTTTAGCTGCGTGTGCCCCGCGATGCGTAGGGTAATGTGATAACGATGGTAGTGGCTAACGTTGGGGCATTGCAGAATACAATTACTATGTGCTGAGTGTGAAATATTCATTTTGGCGAATACTAGAAAGATTTAGCTTGTCCATAAAAACATTATTCTTTACGGAAGGGTCCGGCTTCGGCAAACGTAGATGCCAGTCACAAGGCCGGTAGCGACATTTTTCGACACTTTGTCCTACAACACGTGAAACCTCGTTGTGGTGTACATAGGTGTTCGGTGTCTAAGCAATAAATAAAAAATGGATTGCTCATTGTAAATTGCACCGCTGCCGACACTTTACACCAGCCGATAAGTAGAATATAGTTAGTTACCGCAATAAATACTATGCGTCCCCTCTAAGTGGACTCTTCGTCACCAACGCGAACTATTTCTTATGCCAATTTTATTTTCTATTTCTCTTTTATATGATTTTCGCTTTTTCGAATACTCTCTTTTTTCTCATTCGGGCTGGTTATACTAGTCGAATGTTACGAAGGGTGCGGCCACAAGTTCAGTTCAGCCCAAGTTTACCTTCCGGTTAGAAGAGCTGTCATTCTCGGTGCCACTTCGTCGCAGCGCAGCACGTGAATTAAAGTTAATTCGTGCCTTGGTGCTATCGTGGTGAAAAACGCATGCGAGACCTAGACATGCATGCCGTGGACTCTGTGGCCGACGCCACTTTCTCACTTATTTGGCTTAGTGCCGCTCGGCTCGCAAAACACGGTTCGAGCCGGGCCTTACCGACTCCTTAACGCCTAGTATGCCGTAAACGGAAAGTCTTTCCGTATGGTAAAGTGCGCGCATGCGCAGTCCTCCACCGATGCCGTATTACCGCACTTAACGTACGTTAACTCGGCACTGCTAAAACTCTATATTGCGAATTGTCGCACTTATAACGCAATACTTTGTTCACGGCAAATTGCGAACTAAAAAAAAAATCCTTAGAAACCAGAAGGACTAAGTTTAGGTAAATCCGCGAACTGCCCATTGTTCCATGGAGAAAGGACAGAATTAGGCTAGAGCATGGCAGAATACGATTGAAGCTAAGCGTATTGTTTCATCACGTGATCGTCACGTCAAAGCTCGCGGTATGCCTTAGTGCTCCCGCTCTGCAGGGACAGCTATGGCAAGGCAGCAAAAAAAGTGTGCATCAACCTAAAGAAAGGTATACTGGTAAGAAAATAAACCCGGCAAACACGCTGTTTCAGAGGTTACGTGCTGAGGCAATATCCGGAGGGTAAATGTGAAGGGAGTGGTTTCACGAAGAGTTCGCTTGAGGAGATGATGAAGCGGGAAGCTGGCCTGATCGACTACGACGATGCGATGACGATGAAGGCACGATGAAAAATGGAGACGGACATACGAAAAATACTTTCGAGGTCTGAACTGTTCTTGCAGTAAAACATTTGCGATCAACACGAGGTACAATTATATACGTTTCGTGCCAGAAATCGGTACCCGGACGCACTTGGAAGCCCCACACGTTCTATTGTATGGGGCAAAACGGCTAAAGAATGTACCCGAATAAACGTTCTTAGCAGCAAAACTTTGCCAGTACACTGACCCATCAGCTACAATTTGTGTCACAGGAGCAGTCACTGTTGTTACAGCAGACCACATCTAATTGGCCAATTTAGCGCACAATGTGTTCTTTAGCTCTTTTTAGCTGTTCTATAGCTCTTTCAAGCGGACACTGTGCTTTGGGCGTCACCTAATACTGCCCAAGGTAGACAGAAAGTGAGAGAACGAACCAATTTAGAGCTATGCGATAGAAACAAAACCAGTGCGAGCGCCTATAGTAGAGAGTTCAGCACATAAGTACACAGCCTACTCATGAGATCGCCCAAGAGAACGGAACCTGTTTTTTATCCATTCCTCAAGTGTCGGTCTTCTGTGAATTATTCCTACTAGCTCTACGTGGTCCATGGTATGGCTGGTTAAACAGTGTGGATAAGACGTCGCTTCATGACAACGTTATGATGAAGTTGACGCAGAGGCAGTAGCTTTTGTCGATGGTCCCCGCGCCCCCCTAGCGCCTCCTGTCTAAGCTTACGTTCTTCTCGTTCTATTCTTTTATCTGCACTTATAATGCAACTACTAATGGGGGCCAGAAAATAAGTTTACCACATCAGCGTACTAACTCGTCGCCGGGACACATTGTGCCAATTATTACCATTCGGCAGCGCCGATTTTTCGAGCTTGCTTATGCTGCGCTGTAATTTGGCTAGTGTAATAACTCTGCCGGGATCCCTTGCTAATGGCATCCCAGCTCGGGGTATAGCGAACGCGCTACTGGTTGCCCGACGTCGGCTGGCGGTAAGGCCAGGCAGGCTCGTTAAAGGCAGGCAATTAGTCGTGCAGGTGGCAACGATCGACCGAACGGCTCTGTTGTGGCGGGCCGAGCAGCTGAACAAGATGATCTTGTGCTGTGCTGCCTGAAATATTTATTCGATGCTATTGCTGGCTGGTGCGAACAAGGGCGCTGGAACTTGCTCGTCATAAACGTTACAGAGGTCGTGCCACGATTGCTCGCCCCGCAGCATTTATGCGGTGTGGTATAAATGGATGCAACCATACTGCGTCGGTGGACGACGGTTAATGGGGCTGTTAGCTTAAACTAAGCGTCCACGTTGATGTACCGCCTAGAGAGATGCGAAAATGTGATGTGTGAGCAAGAATTACCTGGGAATGGGGTTAATAACTTAAACTGTCGAGGACGCGCATGGTTGCAGAAATATTCGTTGGCGCTCTTCACCAGCCTTCACAGGGCAAATATCGAAGCTGCGTACATATTTTTTTATCAAAAAGGGATTTCCTAACAGACTCCTGAGCAGCTCTTCCGGTACGTAACTGTACTCTACATGATTGGTTTCTTTTGAAATAGCAAATTCTATAGGTTCTGTCGGCTGGTGTGGTATATGATTGCAGTATATATACCGGAAGGCTCCATTTGAAGTATTAATACCAATTAGACTAATCTGCCGGGTGTTGCCTTATCTGAATGGCGTCAGCCACTTCAAACAGCATCAAATGCATAATTGCAGAGAAGTGCAAGACAGCCATAAATGCACACGTATATAGTCAATTGTTAAGCATTTCCCACTTCTGGCCCCAAGAATCCCATGCAAGCCACAGTGTGAGTTGTCAATAAGAAAGAGCTCCCAGCCTTGCCCCGTCCTTTATAGCTACTGTTAACCACTTTCAACATTTAGACGTCTAGCTGCAGTTTAATACAAGTTCTCCAAATCAATACTTCGCAAACATTTGCTTTCACTAAATGAGGAGCATGTCTATCGCTTAATTGAGCGAGTCGACGAGACAATCTGTTGACTGCCCTCAGTATCATGCGAAATTTCAAAATGGAAAAAGAAGCCGTTTCTACTGGTAGCAATAAATCAGTGGTCCCGATACGTGCTTCAACAGTTTTCTCACTGTGAAAACACATTCATTATGGCAGATACTGACGTCTGTAAAAATTTCTTGCGCAAGCACACAAAGACCGCATACGGCTTCGCTTGCGTTACAAACGCCTAGACGTACAGGCCAACGACTTCAAATGTGCCGTTCTTCTTTGCCATCGACAACTACAAAGCGCTGAACTTTGCCGAAAGGAGGTTCGCCATCGACGAAGCGCCATGAGATAACAGCGCACGGCGAAACGGTAATGCTGCCTAATTTGAGCATCGGGGGAGCCCTGGCTGCAGCTGCCGTCCTTGGTTGACTAGGGCGCCCCCTTAGGGTTGTGACAACCAAGAATGCAATCTTAAAGTTCCAAAGGCTCCACGCTATAGCGCAATGCGGACAAATCTGTGCTTTTCTCATAATGCAAGCAAGCTCATCTCCTCGACTTCTTAACTTTAATGCCGCATAATACAAGTCATGTCAATGCAGCGATGTTACAATCTGCACTATGCCGATGATGATAGCTTGGACGACGCAACGATAGTATTCCAATCCTCTTTTTTTCCTCCTCGTGGTTCTACAGTTGTTGAAGCTGCACTCCACTTAGGTTATTAAAGTGATTAAATTCTGCGCTGTTACGTGCCAAGACTACGCTATGATTGTGATGCAAGCCGTACTGTGGACTCCAGATTAATTTGGAGCACCTAGGGTTGCTTAACATGTACCTCATGAATGGTATGCGAGTTTTTTTTTTTTTTGACCCGTATGGAATGTGGGTGCCACGGTGGGTGTCGAGCCCGCGACCTCGTGCTCAGCGACGAAACGCAATAGCCACTGAGAGATCGCGGCGGATCCTGCGTTATCACCCCAATTGGTCAGTATAATGATTAGCAGTAAATAATAAGACAGGAATGAAATCGAACGATTAGAAACACTACGTTATACCGGCCCGGCTTCGGCAGAAACAAAGCGCTCGCGGATCCCGCCTATACCCGTTTGCTTTATGATTTCCGTAATAATGAAAGCAGGCTCCGCTTAAATGGCGTTGAGAGAAGCCTGCTTTGATGAGGCGGAAATCTTAGAGCAAATGTTATGCAAACGTAGTGCTGGTAAGGAAAAAGTGCTAAATGACGCAGTTCAAATACTATATTTATGTGAATATAAATTTGCAAGGCGCGCTGTAATCTTCTTTCGCGCCACTTTCTTTTTCCTCCAATGGCACTGGCAATACTTGCCTTCATTGCATGAATAAAGCGCAAGCTTTCTCTTCATTTTTTCTTTTGAAATTTCAAGTTTCAGATTGCGCCTCGCGTTAAAATCGGGTTAATGACGCGAATATAAAGCGTATTTTTTCTTTTTTTTTCTTCTTAAATTTTCTAGCCCCTCAAACTTCACTCACCTCGAGCAATATCGGTGAACTGGAAGTTGCCACTGTGCATGCATTTCGCGTCGGCTTTCTTCTCCTTATTCGGGACACATCAATGTTGTTGCGGCGTATTAATCGCAATCATGAGCAAGGTGACCGGCACTGTTATGTAGGCTGCTCATGTGAGCGGTCTTCGAGGTAGCGCAGTGGATCATCGTGCAATTCGTGAGAAGCTTTGCGGTGTTCGATTGTGTCGCGTGGATTTCTGAACTCGTGCCTGTCCAGTAAGATTGGTAGGTGTCACCGAGGACGATTACGTTCTCGCTGACCGTTACGATGACGTCAGAACTCGCCGTTTCACTTCATTTGGCTACAGTCTGTCAGCAGCGGTGAATAAAGCTCTGCAGGCATCTTCTTTTATGCGTGGTCTTCTGTTTCCTTGCGGCATCAGTTCACGTCGTTATAATCGTTAT
Source organism: Dermacentor albipictus (assembly GCF_038994185.2). Taxonomy (NCBI): domain Eukaryota; kingdom Metazoa; phylum Arthropoda; class Arachnida; order Ixodida; family Ixodidae; genus Dermacentor; species Dermacentor albipictus. The sequence goes on along the minus strand of NC_091823.1, from coordinate 70,491,527 downwards.
GTATATATTGTTCTTTTTCTGAGATACTGAAAGTGCCCCTTGCGTTACATTCGCGGTCAAGTAATTTGCTTGCAAATGCAGTATTTTTTTTTTCTTCTCTGTTGCCGACTTTATCAATTGCGTCACTACTTGCAGAAAGCCGCGATAACGTTGTGGCGCCATCTATGGGGCCTTAGCCTCACATAGAGGCAAATATGAGTGTGTATGGCCTACAGGGTAGTGTGGCATAATTGGTAGTGCGCTAATCGACAATGGGGCTTGTGTCTACTCCGAAAGACAGCAGGCAAAAAAAGTCTGGCAAATAAATTTTTGGCTCCATAAATAAATACGCTCTCCCAAGACGCGTATGGAACTGTAAAAAAAATAGGTTACGTTGTCCTCTCTCCAAGTTCTGTGGAAGACGCGGAGATCGAAACCGAATGGCGGGTTGAGAAACGTTCAAAAAGTTTTTTTTTTTTTTGTGTGGCCCAGCCATTTTGATGCTCCTCTCTCCTCTTTCCTTATACTTCAATCAATGCAGTAAACACCGGCTTCCTGGTCGCTAAACATTGCTGCAGGCAAAATAAAAAAATTTTCAAAGCTAGTAAAACTTCAACGAACCGGGAAGTTTCTATTTGCAGTAGTGACTCTGCGTTCGCCGCACGACCCCTAGAAAATTGAATTACTAAACCCACTTGATCCACGTGGCAAAGAGATTTCTTCAGATTCCAAGCACGCATGTTTTATGGGCCATTCGCCTTCCTTGTCTGATTTGCTTGAGCTTGTTTAGAATTTCTCTTTTGAAACGCACTGGGAAATCCCATAAATCGAGGTGTTATGCCACCTAAAGACATAAAAACTCTGTAAATGTGGTAAGGCGTTTCGCTTCTACAATATAAGTACACTATGGTTTCTTTTTTCCCGATACTTCCAAGAAATGGCTATGATATATGCGATGCTGCGAAATAAATATAAATGTCTGATTTTCGGTACGCTTTCTCTGGGAGATGTTCTCCGGCAGCCGTTTTAAGGGCAGCTAAACCTCTATAATGGCTTCGACGGAAGAAAATTGCACTCTTAATTTGTGCGGTGTACGATAGTCGGATTCTTCCTTCTTAGTATAGCTTTATGTTAATAAAATATTTTGTTGGCTTAGTTGGCACATGTTTACTTACAAGGAAAACACCTCAAATTAAAAAAAAACATGATTTCCTAAGATCTTAGAGTGTTGTTTGCCCAGATTAAATATAAGTAGCGTACGCATACATTATTTACAACACTGAAATGATGTCACGCGTTCGACAATACGCTCGAACATCCTTTTCGTCGGTAAACGTGAATTCTTGGCTTATACAGTTGTGTGAAACCATATTGTTAAGCGAGATGCCTTTGTCTCAGTGAGGTGGCGAGCTACTATTTAACTTTCTCGCGACGCAGTTTGCTCTAGAGGAACGAGATGGCGCTTTCGTCGGCTCACCGCACCTTGCCTTAGCGAAAGCACACGAACACGAAACCATTACCTCTGCTGACCTGCTTCTTCTTTGCGATGAGCTGTCGGAAACGCAACTGGGTTTTCGCTGACGCACTATGCTCTATTTATGCTGCAAAATATAGAGCGGCGGAGCGAGGATGTGTGCAGTACTTGGCTTCAAAAATTGTGACCGGCATATTAAAGAATGGAATGAATCTGTGTGTCCAAATTCGCGGACCGCTGCTACATAAGGACTGTCAATGTTGCCGGCTTTTCGCGATGCATGGCTTCAGCATGGCTTGTGCTCGATGCTTCTTCGAGCATAAAAAAAAAGTTCAGTCATCCGGCAACGTTGCAGCGCTAACTTCCAAGGAAAGGACATACAACTCCGAAACGTCTGCACGAGTTATTATCGCTCATTTTACATTGACAAAAGGAGTAGTGCCGCGTCTTGGAATGTAGCAAGTTTCTCGCGCGTTATTTGCATACATTCACACCAACTCACACGCAAACCTATGACAACTCTATCGCCAACGTATGAAGAATAAGTCAACGGGCGCATGCTCAAATAAATACGTCGAAGCATGGGTGACGGCGACTTCACCGACGCAGCACGCTAATGTTGGAAGCTTAACGTTTCGTAACGATCCACACAGTAAGTCAGTAACTAGCGATAATAAATGTTTGCTACAAGCTACTACAACGTACAGACCACCTACGTTGCAAGCATTTTGCCCAGTAAGAACAAACCTATTGCAACTGAGCACAGCCGCCAGCTATCAGGCAGAAAATAAACAATCAGATAGTGACCACACGGTTAAATTTACTGACTCAGAAACATGACAAGCAACTGCTGAAAAGTGTTTGCTAAATAAAGACGGAAGAATTAAACGTACGGATAGTGATTAATTCATAAGCGCAAAGTTCGTATCGCATTGGAATACATTTTTAGCTCTGCTTTTATTGCAAGCACCGTAACTCTGCTTGCGTCGTTTGTACGAAGTGAAACCAGCTGCGAAAGTGTTTACGTGACCTATTAAAGTGTAGTGAAAATTTCGCATGTCATCTACACAGTCACCATCTACGATATGCGCCGTAACAGATTTGAATACCCATACCGACATCATATACATCTACCGGAAACACGGAGGCAGCGCAGGCAGCTGAGCTAAACAATAGACGCGTCAGCACGTGATCAAACATGGCAGCACCCATGGGATTGCCCGGAAAAAGGTCAATAGCGGGAGGCTTAGTCAAACAGCCGCTAATATTGAAGGCGAACATCTTCGTCTTATTGGTTGTCCATCGTAGCATCTGCCCCGCTGCAGTCGATGCTCGTCAGGCTAGTCCATAGAAATCCAGAGGTACAGAACCCTTAAGGCGTTCGACGGGTATGAGATCGGTTTGAAGGGAGCCCATGTGAAACTGCAGCAAGCGCAGCAGGAGGCGATGATGGCGTTGAAGGACGAGTTATTTTAGGCGTGAAAGTGGAGCGGTGGGAATTTGTACCCCTGCCGTGCAGGAAAAAATAGACATCACTAGGTTGAGTTGCTATGTCAAATGGCACAACTTAATTTTTTACATCAGCGCAGAGGGGAAAAAAATTGAGAATTTCGAAGGACAAGTGCTCCGTTCACCGTTCCTGTCCGCTTTATTTTCTTTCCGTGTTATTATTGCGCTTATCGCCAAACGTTTATGTCCAAGCAGGCCAAAACTTGTACCAATAAAATCCCGACTTCAGAAAACGTTGAATCTAAGGGCAGTTGAATGGCGCTTTCGTCTGCTGTCGATCCAGCAGACGAAATTAACAGCGATGGCTCATGCATGGGAAGTAGGCCCTCAGAAGTCTCCAGTCTTCGAGGGGCAAATTAGGCTTAAAACTATTCTAAAGGGAGAAGCAATTCGAGCTGCATAAGAAAACGTACTTCTCATGTACCAAAAAATGTTACTCTTATCGGGACAGAAGGATTGGTAAGTCAGAACAGTGGCAAAAACGAGAGACGGCTGTCGACGCAGCATTGGGGTTTCATGCACCAGCTCGAAGTGAGGTCATGAATATTGATATCGCCTGCCCGGGTGTAGTCATGTTTTCGAAGATAAAGGTAAACTGCATCTTATTTTAATAAGTGGCCACAATATAGCTTAGAAATCCTGAAGAAGTCCTTTTTTTGCACCGGAATGCCTGAAATTTGAGAAAAAACTGTGAAATTCGTGCCGTATCGTAGAATGACGTATCGACGCTGGTGTTTTGCCTCGAAATCTTAAAATGGAATTCTGACCTTCATATTCGCTTCTAACCCTTACCCCGTATTCATAAATGCATGTTAACTTGAAGCCCACGCTTTACTTGATTTAAATGAGGCCTGTCGTGAACGCACTGAAGGAAACGCAATGTTCGTTTTGGGCGAGTTTGCACCAGGCGTCATTTATATTGAGTCAAGCATAGGCTTCAAGTTAAGATGCATTTCTCAATACGGGGGTAAGTCTATTACTGTGAAATTAAATCCGAGTGGTGTTTCGAAAGAATACTTCCCGAGTTTAAATCATATCATTCTTTCTCTTAAGTGTGTATTTAGGCCATGCACAGGGTTCCCAGACGTTAAGTGTAGTTGTATAGCTTACAGGGCGGCAGAACTACTTCTCATATAATAGAGAATAGATGGAAAGAGGGGAATGAAGAGGTAAATGAAACGCAGGGAGGTTGACGAGGACTGAGCCCGGTTGGCTACCTTGCACTGGGGGAAGGAAAAGGGGAGGGAAATATTAAGAGAAAAAGAGAAAGTTCGCTGTCAATATCGCCGACGTAGTAACAGTTTTTGCGGTATATCACGGATGATAACTCTGTCCCGATGGAGACAAAATGACTGTGAGCACGAACGCTATTTCTCTAGCTCAGCTATTTTCGTCTGATTTCTGTGTACATCTCGGGGAAGCTGGCATGGGTTGTGGCACGGATGCTATATAGTTGACGTCCCCGTGCCTCTGCTGGGGATGGCGACTCCAGTGGTGGCTACGTCTAGGAAGCAGAGCGGCCGCCCGAGCGACACCAACCGGTGTACTGTATACCAATGTCTACTCGCTCAGCAGTGAGGACTTCTCCGATGACGACTTTGAGCTTGTGAGGAGCCGCAAGGCGAAACAAAGAAACACCAGGGCCTACCTGTCTTAAAGCACGTCGACTGTGGGACAAACCCGGAATACTTCAGTCAGTACGATTCTATTTATACCGGAACTCGTTACCGACAACCTGAGGTGACTCAACAGACAGACTGTCTCGGTGCTCCTTGAAGCAGTGGCGCCAAAGCAAGTCGCGCACGTCAGAGACAACACACGAAAGAATGTCTTGGCTATTGGCGTTGTGCACGTAACTACGCTGAACACGTTAAGCAAACTTACGGAACTTGGCAGCATGAAGGTCCGCTCGTATATTACTCTGGGCAGCGATACCACTACTGGTGTCATCTACAACGTGGATGTCTCCACCTCCAGCGCTGACTTGCCTATTCTAGTGAAGTCAGCCGTTGATGGCTTCACTATAACTGACGTATCGCGACTGGGCGCATCCCGCTGTGTGAGAGTAATCTTCAAGGGCGAACCACTTCTCTCACACGTCAAGGTGGGCCACTTTAGACACTCCGCGCGACCGAAGTCCACTCCGGAAATTTCGACCACCTGGGGTTCTTTAACGTGCACCCAAATCTAAGCACACGGGTGTTTTCGCATTTCGCCCCCATCGAAATGCGGCCGCCATGGCCGGGATTCGATCCCGCGACCTCGTGCTCAGCATCCCAACACCATAGCCACTGAGCAACCACGGTGTGTACCTCAAAGGACTGTCCCGAAATCGAGACGGAAAGGAATGTCTTGGTGCATATGGCGGGAGAGCGTTCGTCTCGTCGGCAAGCTGTTGCGGCCCTTATAAAGCGACGCTCCCGACGCCGTCGGCTTTCAAAGAACGCAGATGCCTCTGTGAAGAGCGCGTCACATCCGACAACTCCGCCTCCACTGCCCCCCAGGCCTGGCGGAACCGAGTCTAACACTGACAAGGTCGTGCCGGACAACACCAATGCTAAACCTTGGCCCGTGCTACCAAAGCTACAGCCGCCGCCATAGCTAGAGCCACAGTTGTAGCCACAGCTGAAGCAACAGCCGCGGCCACAGCCGATTGCACAGCTGAAGCCGCAGTCGAAGCCACACCCAAAGCCACAGCCGCAGCCAC